>NC_057722.1:33073143-33231301 GCF_004010195.1 Chiloscyllium plagiosum | reverse complement strand
CCCCTTGACTTGTCCGGACTTGTCCGACCTGCCCAGCTCCTTTTCCACCTATCCACTCCACCCTCTCCTCCCTGACCTATCACCTTCATCTCCTTCCCCACTGACCTATTGTACTCTATGCCACTCTCTCCCCACCCCCACCCTCCTCTAGCTTATCTCTCCACGCTTCAGGCTCTCTGCCTTTATTCCTGATGAAGAGCTTTTGCCCGAAACGTCGATTTTGCCTGTCCTCGGATGCTGCCTGAATGGTTAATGGAGTAAGTGGAGTCTCAGCCTTAAATATGCTCAAGAACTCTGCCCCACTGCTCTCTATAGAAAACAGATCCAAAGACACTCAATCCTCAGAAGGAATTCCTCCTTATCCTCAGTCTTAAACTGGTGCCAAATAATTCACAATGTTTATACTGGTCAAACCAGGTTTAATTTCACTCTGTTACATTTTTCACATGAGCAATGAAGATCGGACGTAACTGGAGGCAGCTATTGATTTACATGTACAGCTGCATCCACAAAACAGATCCTCATCCATGTGTTCATGGTATCCGCAGTATTTGAGAATGAAACCCATAAAATCTGGCCTCTTCCACTTTTTCACACTGATGGAGAGGCTGTCTATCATGAACATCCAGGCCCAAGATTTCAGAAATGAAGTAGAAGTCAAGAGGGTCAATTTCACAAAAGGCTAATATTTTCCCTATGTCAGCTATTAAGTTAACAGCCTGCAATTTCCTGCTTTCTACTGAGGTATATCAACTATTTCAAATCCAATGAAACCTTCCCTAAATCTACTTATTGTGTTTTGTAAAATTAAAACCAATGCATCAACTATCTCAAGAGATACTTGTTTTTATTTTTAAAAAGGACCCGAGGATAAAATCAATCATGGGATGTAAAGAAAGGACAATTTATATGATTTCTGTTGGGATGGCATATCCATAGGTAGAATTATAGTCAATGGAGAAAAAAAAAATCATAGCACAGCCAGATTACTGAAAGCAAAATTCTCGAACTTAGCAAAGTAGTTGACATGGGCAGAGCAACAGAAGTCAGAAAGATGCAGTTGCAACACTTCTGCAATACTAACTGTGTTGTAAGCAGAATAGAGCAGAAATGTCACTTCATAAAAAGAACATAAAGTCAGATCAATAGACCTTAAATTCTAAGTACCGTGGTAAATTGTTTGAGAGGAAAAAGGTGTCAACTCATAATCAATCATATAGAAGAGGAAGGAAGACTTGCAGTTCTGAACTACTTTCTCAGTTTCAGGATGTCCCAAAGTACTTTATAGTCAATGAAGCACTTTGAAATTGAGTTTCTGTTGTAATGCAGGAAATGTACTATACAGGAAACAAAACTATTTTTGTTTGAAGTGAGCAAAGCTAGCGTAAACCTCTTGATGCTGAAAATCATTGAATACTCTTGCATTCTCTTATAATATTTTATTAAACAAATTACAAAACAATTTTCAAAAAACAGTTAACATTTACAGCTGTTTACCACAGCAATTTTACAAGGGAGAAGAGCAGCAAAGCCAGGCTCCAAACCCTACCGTTCAACCAGTTTACAGGGAATTGAGGACAAACCACAAATCCCAATTTCAAATATAAAAAGACAGCAACAATGACCTTTATACATAAGACAATCCAGTTGCATAAAAAAGTGCAGACAATACAGACCCAGCAAGCCCCCGTCCCTCCCACCTTGCCACTCTAAGGCAGCCCGCCCCTATGCACCTTCTGGCTCTGGCATTCTCTTATGTTAAGCAGCAACGTTTTGGATTGGCTGAAAATTTGCGCCAAATTACACACAGGTCCTAGCTAATTCCCTCTAATGTATTTTTGTAATATGGGATAATTTATTAAGTGATTGGCCCCCATAATTTGTTTCTGCATTTCCACGCATTCACAGTGACTTACACGTTCAAGTGGTGCAAATCATTTGACCTCACTGCAAGCCAAAAGTATCCACATACACCCTGGACTTTTTTAGCATCATGCAAGCACAGACACACCAAAATACATTGCATGATCGTACAGCTTGTAGTGAACGCTGGTATGATCCTTCTGTGGTGTGTTTAAGGTGAAACTACTTGTCCTGTAAAAAAAAATCACCAAAGGGGAAACTCGAAATATCAGTTGCAGTGCATGAAATAGGCCCTCAGCCTTATAGTCCTCAATATATATGTAGAACAATCAAACTGGCCGGATCTATTCAAAGGAGAAAGAAAAGAGAAACATTTGAGAATTGAAACCAGAAACAATGCTGGCTCCTCTAAAGGAAGTTAAAAATTACTTTTCAATGTAGTCCTCTTGCAAAGAGGCTACAGGTTGTATATAATGACACAAGGATTAGGTACGCCTTCTCACAAAACCATCTGGTTTAAAAACTAAATTCGTTAACTCTCCTTTTATCCTTCTACTTCTTACCTTAAATCTATGGCCCAAGGTTATTGACCCCACTACTAATGGGAAAAAAAAGTGCATCCCTATCCCCTCTATTTAATCAAGCCTGACTATTAAATATGCCATCACAAAGATGTAATTACCAATTAAACCACCAATCCAATTTGCTGGATGGATGTCTTTTCAACACAAAAGTAATTTACATCAGGTTTCACAATTAACCAGAACATTTCTATTTATTATAAATGAACATTTTCTTTAATAAATGACATAAAAGATTTACAAATTTACTAGCAAGCAATTTAAACTGTAAGTCCTTAAAACCCCAAATATATGCATGCACACACACACACGTTCATTCATAATAAATGGGGGGAAAAAACAGATAATTTGACACAAACGCTATAGTCTATAAAAATATACCGAGGAAAATTAAGTTCTGTGGATCAAAATACAGATTGCAAGAGTGAAGAATTATATCCCATAGTTTGTTGTGATTTTAGTAATGATGACATAATCTTGTTTATGTGATGATGATCAATCTTCAATTCAATTGCTGATTCCATTGATCCAGGTATTTTTCTGTGTTAGACTTTTTCTGCAGAGTCTAATGTTTCACTATTTCCATTTAAGGCAAATTGTGAGAGATGCATCTTGGTTGCAGGTTTCCAGAAGTTTCTAAGTGCACTGCACTCACAGTTCTGTAACAAACTTCAGCTGGACCAATCCAAAGGGAGAGCCTTTCCCTTAATTCAAAGACTCCTGGTTCAACACTCTCTCATAATTCATTCCCCTACAGCACTGAAAAGTGACATAGTCATATATGGCTAAGGTGTAAACCACACAATCCCACTTGATTTTTAAAGTGCATAAATCCATTGAAGCAGTCAAACTTGTTGAAGAACTCTCAAAGCTGTCAAAAAAACTTAAATTAGAATTATTTAGTTTCTTTAGCGATCACTTCAAGGAATTGCAATGTATTGAATTTTTATAAGTGATTCTAAAGAGTGATGTAATCAATATACATAACTTTATTTTATCTCAGCATGGCTCCTGAGGCCAGTCCATGGTGGATACTATCCATGAATGAAGAAGAACAGGGGCTGGTAGTTGCGAGCATGGATTGGGATTAGCTTAGTGGCTATCAAGGGCCAATATGATGGGGTACAGGAGCCCAGGTTCGAAATAGGAGTATAAAAGGCATGGATAAATTGGTGTAAAATCGTATAAATGACAATCAGTGTGGGGAGATGGACATGGGATAGCAAAGGGGAGATAAATGGTGGGTCAAGAGTCATTGGGTCACATTAAGATTAGATTACTTACTGTGTGGAAACAGGCTCTTCGGCCTAACAAGCCCACACCGACCCTCCGAAGAGTAACCCATCCAGACCAATTCCCCTACATTTACACTTTCACCTAACACTATGGGCAATTTGGCACAGCCAATTCACCTAACCTGCACATCTTTGTGACTGTGGGAGGAAACCAGAGCACCCAGAGGAAACCCACACAGACACGGGGAGAATGTGCAAACTCCACACAGACAACTGCCCGAGGCGGGAATTGAACCCGGGTCCCTGGCACTGTGAGGCAGCAGTGCTAACCACTGGGCCACTGTGCTGCTTTAAGGGTATGAGCTGGCAGCACACTATTGATGCATGTCCAGCCCACAACTACAGTGAGGTCACCCAACTGCCTCCTTATTGGCCCTGTCACTGAGTAACAAACATTTGACCTTCCAGGGCATATTTTCCTGGAAAACATCTCACCTTTACTTTCCTGACTTGCGAATGAAAATTGGGCCTTACTCTTTTGTGATGAACTAGGCAGATTGGAGGATTTTGGACATGGATTTTTCTGTGAATGTCAAAAAAAGGGCAGCACTTTTACAGGATCTCCATAGCAGATAAGAGCATTATCTGGGAGGGATCTTAAATGAAAAGCAGGTTGTTTGCAAATAATGAATCCTGCTTCTGACTGCTGGTCACTTGCAAGGAAGAAAATGAGATCTTTTGCTTCTAATAATTGAAATGCTGCACATTTCACAAACACAGGATTTCAGGAAATTATCTCTGGAAGTGGCAAAGAGTGGAAATGTGAGGAAAAATTAAAATGTCAGGAGGAAAGGATTTGAGGTAATCAAAGCCCCAGGATTCCCATATGGTGGATTTAATGGAAGCAATGTCAGCAAAAATAAAAGGCTAGAAAAAAAAAGCCAGACTCGAATTCCCAGGAGAAAAGGATACCCTAAACCCTGGATACCCTAAACCCTGGAATTGACAGTAATGGATCAATTCAGCTTTAGACTTTTTAAATACACAATAGACAGACAGCCTTAAAAAAGACAATGTGATTCCGGGTAGTACACTGATGTGGAGAAAAAAAGAAAACAATATGATATTTGTAGGCACAAATTCAGAGCAAACTTAGTGAAATCTGATGATCATCTGATTGGTGGGCAGTTCTTGATGGCAGATTCTTCACCTTAAAAGGCATGGAAAACTTGATGGCAGGCTGTAAACTACCTGATTGACATTTAATCCCATTGGGCCTCTCAGAAATAGCTAAAGTGTCCAGGGTTGCCTCTCCTTTCCAGACAGTAGATGGGGCCAATGCCACAGCAATTAAATTCAGTCTCCATGGGGAAGCTACTTTTATACATTAGGTATAATGGAATGGTGTGTCCTGGTCTAAATAACAATATTACATTATTACTGTAACGGGGTACACAGAAGCTATCTTCCTGGCAGTATTTCAAACTGATTTATTGCAATGACCTTTGTCATTACTAAATAATGTTCATTAACCACCACAAGTTTGGCAAATTAGTAAAATGGATGGTAATAAAAAAGGATTGGCATTAGTTCTGCTTAGTCTTGCAGGGGCAAACTGTTCATCTTTCAAGTCTCAGAAAAGATTACATTGAAAAGGTGTTACTTGTCTGCAGCACAGATTATTTGTTTTTAAATATAAAATAAGGCTAGTTCTTAAATTATCTCTTACATTTACAATAATATACAAAGGTCAGTAGCCACTAATATGAAAAATGTACTGCAGAGATTTACCAAGGATAAGTCACATCAACTACTAATAACCTGGTTATATAATTTCAAGACCCACTCAAATCTTTGGAACAAAATATTGCAGAAGTAAGAGTGCATTAATAAAATGTGACTTGGAAACATAGATATTATGACTCATTGGAGCATTGTACAAGTATTAATTATGAAGATGAGAAAACAAATTACAGTTGTCATTTGTTTTTACAGTGAGTTATGATAAATTAGATTCCACATTATATATTTAATAATAGTACCAAATGCTTCTACAAAGGTGAACTCCCAGCGTGATGAATGCTACTTTTTCTTAATTAAAACTGTTTTCTGACAACTTCATGAACAATACAAAATCCAAATCTCAGTTGATGTTGCAATGAATTTCTTAAGTGTCACTTATCCAGTTTAAACTTCAAATAAAATGGATGGAATTTAAAGTCATGTTGTGGGATGCATTTAATTTGGTGGGGACCTCACAACCTTGCTGTTGCATTACTAACTGAGGACCTTAAAGGGACAATTAATGACCTCTGATAGTATTCACCCCATGGTGGGTAGGAGCCTATGAGGTGGAAAGCCTTGACTGAACTTCAGATTCCTTTAGGCTTGAAGGGAAGAGGCTGGTAGGGGAGGACAAAGGGGGTGAGAACTTGAGAGTTTCATCACTGGGAAGGAGTGTCCTGTGTTCTTGCTACTGACCTTAACTCCCATCACTTTACCTGCAATCCTAATCCTTTGGTGTGCTGGCTTTCTGCCATCACTTACCTGGCTCCCTCAAGCAATCCTTGGTCTCGGGTGTGTTCATCATCATCAAATGTACCTACTGCTAGCCCAGTGATGTTGTCAAGCAGTGAGGGTGTGTGATCTCTGATTGGCAAGTAGCTATCAGTGAGCAAAACTGTCCTCCCTACTCCCCAGAGTCTTTAATCCTGAGGAAGACATGATGTCCAGTCATATGTCTGGTTGAAAATACAGGTGAGATTCCCATCAAGTATTTTAAATTCACCCCATTATGATACACCAGCAAATGATACATTCTCCAACTAAGTCTGTTTTAATTTTAGATAAGTGAGTTAGTTAGACATTCTAGAAGTCGTAAAACATTAAAATCAAATTGTAAATTCTTCATCATACAACATGACAACAAAAGCATAAACTAGACAGGCAGGAGGCTGGAAGAACACAGCAAGCCAGACAGCATCAGGAAATGCAGAAGTCAACATTCCGGGTGTAACCCTTCTTCAGGACTGGGGATGACTGTACTGGGAGCTGCAGATAAAGGGAGAGGCGAGGGCAAGGTGGTGAAGTGGGGATTGGTGAAGACAGGGAGAGGGTATGAATCTGGTTGGTGGCAGGGAGGAGTGCAAGGGAGGGGGAAGGGCTGGGAAGGGAGTTGGCGGATGGGGAGGGAGGTTATTTGGAATTAGAGAACTCAATGCTGAGTCTTCTTTGCTTAGGGTGCCCAGGTGGAAGATAAGATGTCGTTCCTCCAATAGGAGCTGTGGTTTGTTGTGGTAGTGGAGGAGGCCAAGGATGGTCATGTCAGAAAGGGAGTGGAAAGGAGAATTGAAACGGGTGGTGACTGGGAGGTCCGGTTGGCCCCTGCGGGTCTGGCTGAGATGCTTGGTGAACCATTCCCTAAATTTATGCTTGATCTCCCCAATGTAGAGAAGACCACCGGGAGCACTTGATGCAGTAAGCTATGTTGGAGGAGAGGCATGTGAACCTCTGTCTCACTGGGAAGGACTGTTTGGGGCCCTGGATGGAGGTGAAGGTAGTGGTGTACTGGCAGATTTTGTATCTTTTCTGGTTGCAGCGGAAGGTATCAGGGGTTTGGTGGCTGGGTGACATGAGCCAGGACTGTCAGAGGGAACAGTCTTAGATTACTTTACAGTGTGGAAACAGGCCCTTCAGCCCAACAAGTCCACACCGACCCGCCGAAGTGCAACCCACCCATACCCCTACATTTACCCCTTACCTAACACTACGGACAATTTAGCATGGCCAATACACCTAACCTGCACATCTTTGGACTGTGGGAGGAAACCGGAGCACCCAGAGGAAACCCACGCAGACACGGGGAGAATGTGCAAACTCCACACAGTCAGTCGCCTGAGGCGGGAATTGAACCCGGGTCTCTGGCGCTGTGAGGCAGCAGTGCTAACCACTGAGCCACCGTGCCGCCCACCACTGCGGAAAGCAGAGAGGGGTGGGGTGGGGAAGACGTTCTTGGTGGTGGGGTCTATTTGGAGTTGGTGGAAGTGATTGAGGATGCTGCATTGGAAGCAAAGACTAGTGGGATGGTAGGTGAGGACAATGGGGATTCTGTCTTTATTGCATTTGGAGGGGAGGAGTTTAGAGCAATGGGGCAGGGAATGAAGGTGGTGCAGCAGAGGGCTGTCTGAATGCAGGATATTGGGTGGGAGGAGATGTAGTCCAGGTAGTTATGGGAGTCTGTAGGTTTGTAGTAAATGTTTGTCTGGGGACTGTCACTGGAGATGGAAATGGAGAGGTCAAGAAAGAGGAGGGAGGTATCCAAGATGGATCAAGTGAATTTCAGGGCAGGGTGGACGTTGTTGGTGAAGTCGATGAACTGCCCCAGTTCAGCCTGGGTGCAGGATGCTGCACCGATGCACTCATAGATGAAATGGCGGAAGAGTTAGGATACTGTGCCTGTATAGGTGCTGAAGTTTAGAATGTTTTGGAATTTTGAAACAATGAACTCCCTTCATTTAGTAATACTTCATGGCATTTACTTATGATAAACAAATAAAGATGCTCTACTTTAAGGTAGACAGTTCTGAACTTCAAATCTCAAGATTTAATGAGCATATGTTATGAGGATTCATTTAAAAACATTGACTAATTCAATGTACAATGATGTGTTGGTTTAGAACAAAAAAAATCGAACCCATTAAATACTCTCTAATAAGTATAACGTTTCAACAGTAGCAATTCATTTTCCATCAGGGATACAGTATGCCATATAATCTGTGCATTTTGTCTGCTGCTAACTGTTCCTCAGAGGCACATGAGAATGTAATTGTTACTTTTAAAGAATCTGCTGCACTTAAATTATATTTATTCGAATGAACAGGAGCAATAGGCTTGTTCACAGCAACACCTCTATCCTTCTCCACTGCATTCCCCACAAAACTGGAATTAAAAAAGGAATGGAGAGTTACAGATAAGAAAAGGAATTAAAGAAAGGTTCTGCTGCCCATCTGGGCTCAGGTAACATTCTGCCCACTCAATGTGAAGGCTATGAGTTCATTCCCCAATAACTTGGCTTGAGTATATAACCTGAGCTGATATTTCTTCGCTGTAGTACATAAGAACATATGGATTAAGAGCAAAAGTAAACAATTTGACCCTTACAACCTGATTTGTCATTCTACTCGATCATGGCTGATTATTTTGAGTTTCAAATTCTGCATTTTTACTAACTCTTCTATCCTTTAAATCCCCTACCTATTAAGTATTCATCTGCCATTGCCTTAAGCATATGCCCTGTCCCCATCTCCACTGCCTCAGGTAGAGTTCCAAAATCACACAGTTGTCTGTGAGAAAAGAATTCTCCTCACGTCTCTCCTAAAAGGCCAACCTCTAATTATAAAACAGTGCCCAGTTGTTTTGGACTCAACCACAATGGGAAGCATTCTTTCCTCTCTCACCTTGACAAGAACTTTTAGGATATTATATACCTCAATTAAGTCACTCCTCACTCATCTAAACTCATCAGTGGAAATAGGGCCAACCTGTCCAAAATGTCCCCATAAGACAACCTGCTCATTCCAGGTGTCAATCTAGTCAATCTTCTCTGAGCCACCTCCAAAATATTTACATCCTTCTTTAAATAAGAGACCAAGACTACACTGTATTTGAGGTGTGTGTCACTAATGCCCTTTATAATTCAAGGATAACATCTTTACTTATAAAGGCTTTATTACATAATCATGCATACTAACTCATCCTTCTGCAACTCATAATTCTACACTTGTACTCTGCTTTTTTCTTCTTCCTGCCAAAGTGAACTATTTCATATTTTCTCATAATGTACTCAACCTATCAATTTCTGTCTGCTCATTAACTTATCTGTTTCAGTCTGTACACTCATTAGGTCCTCTTCACGCCATACTTTCCGACTAGTGTTTGAGACATCTGTAAATTTAGCTACTTTGCATTTATTTGGTGCCTTATTTATCACATCCTGCTAATTAAAAAAGAAAACACTTGTGAACTCTCTGTTTTCAGCCATCCAGACAATCTTACATTCATGCTAATATATTATCCCCATAGGCTTACATACTCTAACTTTTTTTTCCTGATTAATATTTTAGTCATTTTCTACCTTTTTTTTATTCTGACCAATCATCTGACCTTTCACGTACATTTGCACAACATGGATTTTCCTTTAGTGTGAGGCTTTCCTTAACCTCTTTAGATAACAATAGAAGTTTGGTCCTTCAGTTAGAACTTTTTTTTGTAATAGGAATATAATTGTTCTCAGTATTCTGAAATATCCCCCCAATGTCTGCCACTACTCCTGTGTAGACCTATCCCCTTGCATACTAACCTGGTTCACTGTAGCTTGCTCAGTTTTTACACCCACATTGTTGTCCTTATTTACATTCTTACACTCAGACTTCTTTCTTCCAACCTGGATGTAAAACTGAATCATATTGTGATTGCTGCTACATAAATGTGCTTTTACTCTGAGGTAATAAATCAATCTTTCTAATTATGCAATACCAAGTTTAATATAGCCTGCCCTCTGGCTTGTTCCAGAATGTGCTGCTCCAAGAAACTATCTTGAAAGCATTCAATGAACTCCTCATCCAGGTGTACACTGCCCCAGTGGTACAAATGACACTTATAGCAATGCTGGTAGCAGGTGAAACAATATCTTTCAACTCAGAAGACTGTATTTGTTGCTTACAACACAGTCTTCTTGACATTTGAGAGAATAAATGCAGACTAAGTGATTGCTGTGCAAAATGCCTCTCTATTCTATCTGTGAAGATTAGCTCTAACCTTCCAATGACTCACTGAGCACTCAAGGTTTATTCTGTTTCTCTCTCTACAGATGCTATTGGACCTGTTTCTCCAACATTTCCTTTTCCTTTATTATTTTAGATGGTTAGCATCAGCAGTATTTTGATGTATTTAAAAATGACAAATACACTCAATACAGACAGTGACTTTTTCATTTACTTCTGCTAGATTTTTGAGACAATGTAAATGTGCAAGATACTCACTCACCAATCACATTTCGTTTTCCTGTAAGGTTACATTTTATTTGTCTCTGAATGTATTTGGGGTTTTTAATGTCCTCTGGCTCCCTGTCCTTTTTCATGCTACTTTTCAACTCCTGCTATTGTTGGAGACTGACAAAGATAGAACACAAGAAGGGACACTTTCCTCCCCTTCTCATCTAACTCTCACAGATCTGCACACTGCTCCACTACACTATTATCTTGCAGAGATGCTGTTGAAATGTGAAACCAATGTCCTCTGTAGATGCTCAAGTAATGTAAAACATCTCATGATACTGTTTCAAAATGGCAAGGATTCCTCCTTGGCTACTGTTGAACAGCATAAAGTAGATTGACTGGTCAATACACCTACTTACTGATGTGGAAGCTTGCTGTGCAATAAATTGGCTTTAACATTGCCAACAAAACATTGAACACAAGAATACAATACAATACCACAAAAACAAATCTACTCTTGCTAAGTATCCTTGGTCACCTGCTCTTTACACAGTGGTTAGCACTGCTGCCTCACAGCGACAGAGACCCGGGTTCAATTCCTGCCTCAGGCGACATTCTCCCCGTGTCTGCGTGAGTTTCCTCCGGGTGCTCTGGTTTCCTCCCACAGTCCAAAATGTGTAGTATTGGTCATGCTAAATTGCCCGCAGTGTTAGGTGAAGGGGTAAATGTAGGGAATGGGTCTGGGTGGGTTGCGCTTCGGCGGGTCGGTGTGGACTTGTTGGGCTGAAGGGCCTGTTTCTACTCTGTAAGTAATCTAATCTAATCTATTCTTCCAATTCCCCATGATAATTTTATTAAAAAATCTTCCTTTTTCTTATTTTCACATCTAGTGGCTGATGCTGCAGGCAACACACCAGACATATATTTGTTCTCAAAGTTACATTTTCCTGGGATAGGCCTTTAGTTTGTCATTGGAAGCCTCAGCTTAAGGGACACCACTCTATATCAAGAACAGCTGAGCAGGACACTCTCCTACTACTAACACAGGCATAACTGAAGAATCGACAGGTAAATTATCAGGTTGAAGGTAACATTTTAAATGCGCTTTCCATGGCCATCAAGTCCCAGATTCGATTACAGAGTTTTATGCATTAGAAGCAGAGACCATTCAATTGCACCATAAGACCGCCACTCTAATGTGGTCACTGCCTTTCAAAGTAAAATGTTGTCAGCTGATCAATCTGTTTAGAGGTGTAATGACAAATCTTTGGGATTTGAAACCAGATATCAGTACTCTCCCACCTGTGCCATAAGAGTCCTTCAAACTCAAGAGCAGATATTTTCTGAGCAGCCTGTTCAAAGATGTTATTATGTACCTCTGGAGTAGATGAGATTTGAACTTAAGTCTCGTTGCTCTGAAGTACAGAATTACCACTGCACCACAAGGGTTCCCAAATTCAAGAGCATCCAATGTGCTCCAAATTACTTCACATGTTCAAGATGTGAGCACTTTAGTATTTCTAAATACTCATCAATTACATAATTAGGCAACTGGTCCCATGGTTTATTTCTACTTCCTCTGCTGTCAGCTAACAGGATTACCAAATGTTTCCAAATCTCAGCCCTCTCAGCCATGACCTCCTAAGTACCATGCCACTGCTAATTTCTAAGGCTGCACTTTTCCTCGAAACTAAATGCTTTCTAACAGATTGCAGATAGCCTCTTAGTTCCACCTCAGTACATGTTGCTGCAGATGCTGAAAAAGTGTATGGCACAGTGACCCACTGTGCCACCCACACTTTCACATCCCATGTCCTGCAAAGATTCCATCCCACTCTCCCAGTTCTTCTGCCTATGGTGCATCTGTTTGGATGATGTCACCTCCCAAAACAGCGCTGCTGAAATGGCTTATTTCTTTCATGATCATGGTTTCTCACCCACTGTGGTTGACATGACCCTTACTGCATCTGACCTATCACCCATGCTTCCGCCCTTGCCCCCTCCCATTCACAACATCATGATCAGGTCCCCCTTGTCCTCACTTTTCATCCCACCAGCCTCTGCATTCAAAGGATCATTCTCCCCCATTTCAGACAACTCCAATAGAACGCCACCACCAAACACATCTTCGCCTCACTCACCATGTCTGCATTTCACAGGGATTGTTTCCTCTAGGACACCCTTGTCTATCCCACAACTACCATTCCCCTCTCTCCATGGCACTTTCCCATATAACCAAAGAAGGTGTGTCACTTGCCCCTTCACCACCTCCATGCTCACCATCCAAGGGCCTAAACAGTCTTTCCAGGTGAAACAGCATTTCACTTGTACCTCCTCCAATCTTTTGTTCTGCATTTACTGCACCTGATGTGGCCTACCCTACAGACACTAAATGCAGACTGTGTAGCTGCTTTGTGGAACATGTCCACCTTGTGTGTAAGTAGGACCCCAAACTTCCCGTAACTGGTCATTTTAACACAACATCCTGCTCACTTGCCCACTTGTCTGTCCTCAACATACTGCAGTGTTCCAGTGAATCACAATGCAAACTGGAGGAACAACATCTCATCCTCAGACTTTCCCGCCTTCTGAACCCAATCCTTTTAAATTGTGAGTGTTTCTTCTCTTTCTTTTAGCTTGTTATCATGTACTCCCCTCCTCCCATCCCACTACTGTCCTTTCAAGTCTGGCCAGAGGCACACCATTGTTCTGTAATTCTCATGTCCCGATGACTTAATCTGAACTATCAACATCTTTTCATCCCGAGCACCTGACACTCAATACCCACAGACCCCACCAACTCCCTCCCCTCCCCCCACAAAAAACACTAACATAAATGCTGTTCCCTTCACACCCTAGCTCTGATGAAGAGTCATCCAAATTCAAAACATTAGCTTGCTCTCTCTTCATCGATGCTGTCTGACCTCCTGTGATCTCCAGCATTTGTTATTAAGAATGACTATGTCTGACTTCAGCTATATTGGCCATGTAATTCTGTCATACCTGCCCATGTTGAGTACTGACTCCATTATCATCCCAACATCTTACTCAACTGCTCTAATACCTCTTTCATCACCATTTGTAGAATTCTATATTTCCATAATAAATGTAGCTCACTGTATGTAAAGTACACTAAAAGATGTTTGAAAATGTCTTGATGAGTGATCTAAGTGGAAATCTTACTTACACGGCCATTTGTTCTACTTGTTCATAATAAATTCAGTTAACAAAGTCTTCAAATTCAAAAGGTTTGTCTGATATTTCATTATTAATCAAGGATCTGGCTAAGATCCAACTGCTTCCTGAGGTTTGGTATCATTTCTGAATTTGAGCAGTACGTAGTGAACTTTTTAATCCAAGACCAGATAGAAGAAAAAAACAACGACATAAAAGGAAAGTAAAATTGAAAATCATTTACATTTGGATAAAACATAATGCTCTGAATATTTTTACTGTTGCTGAGTCACATTCCAGGAATTCCCTCCCCAGAGGTATTGGATTCCACAGTTCAAGAAGGCAGTTCACCACCATCTTTTCAAGAGCAACAAGGGATGGGCAATAAATGCTGGCCGAACTAGTGGCACCTACTTCTCATGAGTGAATAAAAGAAAAATAATTTCAATATAGCAATCTACAAATGTTTAACCCCTGAAGAAACAGGGGTTGCAATATTTCATCTTCATCAATTAGAATAAAAATACTCTTCTACGCTGTAACTGATTTAAGACAATTGTTGGAATGCAAATAAATGCTATTTTCAATATTGATAACTAGCTTGCTAAAAGAAGTTGGCTTTGGTGGCATGAAATCTGCTGTATAAATAAAACAAATTTCATACAATTAACTGAGCTAACTGAGAAAGTTTCTTTTCAGAGTTCTTATAAAAATAGACACAGAAAATTTTCAAATTTTCTTACCAATTCCTTTTCTTTTCATCTTCTGAAGTCATTGAGAAAGATCTTGACTTTGTGTAATCTTAGGAAATGGGTAATTGTGACTTTATAGCCTGTGCTGCAACCCTCCCACATCTTATATCTGCTGTCTTCAATGTTACACACCAGGTATCACACTTCATTGGAGATGAAAAATAAACTTGAAAATAAGAAGGATATAAAGTTATTGAATTGGAGCCTGATATTTAGAAACAATATGTACTGATCACCATTTGACCACTATAACATTTTACTAGCTAGATTTACTAGCTACATATGGAGATAGCCTTAAAGGGCTAGAATTGGAGCAAAACATCACAGACATGCACCCACAACCCATCAACAATAGATTAGATCAAGTTATTCAATTTCAAATGAGGTCAAACAATTCAAATGACCTCAGTGGTAAATGCAGTGCACAGACTACGGCTGACGTTTTTTTATAAAAATGGCCAAAATGACTTTTCTTTTTGGCTAATACAACATCAGCTGAATCTTCCCTATATTGTTGTAAAAACAGCTTTGGTTTGTGTTATGGGAAGATTACTGAAGTAATAATTCAGTGGTTATTTTCTGTGGAGTAAGGTTCAAATTCCACCACATCTGTTAGTGGTATTTAAATTTCAGTGAAACAAAAAGGCTGGGAGTCAGAGCTATTTTTGGAATAAAACAATAACTAATTGCTGTAAAATCCCATCTTGTTCATTAATGTCATTCAGCAAAGGAAATTTGCTATTTTCACATGACCTGGTTTACATATGACTTTAAACCCACAGTAAATGCAGCTCACTCCTAAATTCCCTCTCTAATGGTTTAGCAAGCTCAATTTCAACTGGGAAGAGGCAAAAATGTGGGTGACACACATATGTCATGGAAGAATAATAAAAATTATTAACTTTCTTTTGCACAACAACTGACACATACTCAGAGAGATCTTTTCAAGTTGCTTTAAACAGTATACCAATGCACAGTATTTGTGAGTAAAACCTTTGAGATTTTTTAATTCCAGCTCATGCATTTTCAAAGTCAGCAATGTGTGTTCCATTGGAGCAGAAATTAAATGATATTGAGTAGCGTTATTGGACATTTTTGGCAGTAAGTAATTGTAAGCTACCTCACACAGTGAAATCAAACTGTGGTTGGTAAGCTCCTGCTGGTACCAATGCTTGTGGAATGTTATATTATTTGACAGGGTCTGCTTCCATTTTTTGTTTAGTTTTCCCTATCAGTCTATACAATGACAAAATGTCCTGTTTAGCTTTCTTCATAAGTACTGTATATACTGTGAAAATCAAAACTCGCAGTGAATTTATAAACATCTGGCCATTTCTGTTGATGCTTTTGACTCATACATCTGACAAAATAATCCAAAACAAAAATCTAATTATTTATTTTTTCATTTGAAGGCAAAGTAAAGGCTTTCAACTCGGATTTTTTTTTTCTCAGCTAATCTTGATTAATTTTAAGTTCTCTGATTTTGAGGACATGTTCCATTGGGCAAAAAAATACAGATGTATTTTCTGGGTGTTATTATTATTATGAGAGGATCTTCTGCTTTCCAGTAGACTTATGTCAAAATTTATTACTGACTGACCAATTGAGAATTATGTAATATCTCATCATAAGCCAAAGTTTGCTGATTATATATCATCAAATGTAACTCTATCTTTGGTATTTATTGTACAGGAGAAAATTCAAAGCATACTAACTGGATTAGACGTTACCTACCGATTCCATCCATCAGATTATTTCAGCACACCTTCACCTTAGTGCACAGCCAGAACATTTTAAATGGACTTGTGGTTACAGTTAATAAATATTCTCAAATTTATGCAAGTAATGTTAATGCGCATCAATGTATTATAAATTTATAAGGTATTTATAGCACAGAAACAAATCATCCAGCCCAGTTGGTACATTTTTATATTTATGTTCCACATATGCTTTCGCCCACACTATTTTGTTTTGTTTAACAACACATAATTCTATTCCTTTTGTCCCTCTCTCTAGCTTCCAACTGAGTGCATCAACGGTATTTGCTCCAGCTGTCCCTTGCCATAGTGAGTTTCACATAATGGCCATTCATTATATTGATGACCTCTGGTTATGATCAAGAACTTTCATGATTTTAAAGACCTGTACTGGCTGTCCTGCAAACTAGAGAAATGAATCCCAGCTTGTTTATATTTAATTATCTGAATCTCTTAGGTGTACAGGAGTATTTCCATGCTCCAATCCAACATGTTTGCAGAATGTTATGAAACAAAAAAGATCAATTCATCATCTCAACCAAAAATAATAAAAAAAGTAAAAGTTTGATGTCAGTTTAAATAGCTTGTTATTTCTGAGCTGTTATAAATAATTGAGCAAAGCTTATATTTCTGATATGTACTTTCACAGTAAAGTGTACGCACTGGTGAAAGATTAAAACAAAAGGGGCTTTGAAAATTCTGTTTTCAGAGTTATTGCTTCATTGTTAATAAATCTTAAGACAAAATAGCAAAATATGTTAGCATCTGAATCTTAATAAATATACAAGTTAGAGGAGCTCGTCATTTGATGTTAGCCCTTTTGAGTCAGTACATTGTGTTTTCAACTCTCATTCAAGGACCTGAGCACAAAAGTCAAAACTGTCACTGGAGTAAAGTGCTAAGTTGGTTAAGATGGCAGTTTTTAGATGAGAGATTCAACCAAATTTCTGTTTACCTTTTCACAGATTAAAAAAAAATTCCAAGGTGCTGTTGTCCTGATAGATTTCCCCCCCATAAGCTCAAAAACAGTCCATCATCACAATGTAGTGTGTTAAACTTTATTGTGCACAAATTGATTACTGTATTTCCTATAGTAAGGCAATGATCACATTTCAACAAGTAGTTCAGCACAAAGAGCTTTGCAAAGTCCTGTAGTCTTGAAAGTTACTAGTTATGTATGATTTGATACAAAAAAGATGCAATTTAATTGCTACAACAAAAGAAATACGGTTTGACTGAACAATCATCCATAGCCCAACAAGATGACCTTAGACACGTGTCACAGGAAGGCACCTACAAAACTTGTCCTTTTAACATTTAAGTAGTGACATTTGAAGGGTTGGGTTGGAACATTACTGTCAATTGCTATTTGCATGTCCAATCATTTATTCAGTGGGATTATTCCTTCGCAGTAAAGTAGTGATTGAGTTTTTTTGAAGAAAGAGGATTGATGAGGGCAGAACAGTGGTCATGATCTATATGGACTTTAAGGCATTCGACAAGGTTCCCGATGGGAGGCTGATTAGCAAGGTTAGATCTCACGGAATACAGGGAGAACTAGCCATTTGGATACAGAACTGGCTCAAAGGTTGAAGACAGAGGGTGATGGTGGAGGGTTGTTTTCAGACTGGAGGCCTGTGACCAGTGGAATGCCACAAGGATCGGTGCTGGGTCCACTATTTTTCATCATTTATATAAATGATTTGGATGTGAGCATTAGAGATATAGTTAGTAAGTTTGCAGATGACACCAAAATTGGAGGTGTAGTGGACAGCGAAGAAGGTTATCTCAGATTACAATGGGATCTTGATTAGATGGGCCAATGGGTTGAGAAGTGGCAGATGGAGCTTAATTCAGATAAATGCGAGGTGCTGCATTTTGAGAAAGCAAATCTTAGCAGCACTTATACACATATAAGGTCCTGGGGAGTGTGGCTGAACAAAGCGACCTTATAATGTAGGTTCATATCTCCTTGAAGGTGGAGTCACAGGTAGATAGGATAGTGAAAAAGGCATTTGGTATGCTTTCCTTTATTGGTCAGAGTATTGAGTACAGGAGTTGGGAGGTCATGTTGCGGCTGTACAGGACATGGGTCAGGCCACTGTTGGAATGTTGCTGGCAATTCTGGTCTCCTTCCGATCGGAAAGATGTTGTGAAACTTGAAAGGGTTCAGAAAAGATTTACAAGGATGTTGCCAGGATTGGAGGGTTTGAGCTATAGGGAGCGGTTGAATAGGCAAGGGCAATTTTCCCTGGAGCGTCGGAGGCTGAGGGGTGACTTTATAGATGTTTACAAAATCATGAGGGGCATGAATAGGATAAACAGACAAAGTATTTTCCCTGCGGTGTGGGAGTCCTGAACTAGAGGGCATTGGTTTAGGGTGAGACGGGAAAGATATAAAAGAGACCTAAGGGGCAATTTTTTCATGCAGCAGGTAGTATGTGTATGGAATGAGCTGTCAGAGGAAGTGGTGAGGCTGGTATAATTGCAACATTTAAAAGGCATCTGGATGGGTAGATAAATAGGAAGGGTTTGGAGGGATATGGGCCAGGTGCTGGAAGGTGATACTAGATTTGATTGGGATATCTGGTCAGCATGGACAGGTTGGACCGAAAGGTCTGTTTCCATGCTGTACATCTCTCTGACTCCAGTACTGTTGCAGTTAACTTATAAACAGAGTATTTCTCTAGATTTACTGAGGAAGGAAACACAATACTTAATCTAAACTACTCTATGAAATGTTTCACAATGATTTGTTGGGACAGGCTTACAAACCTTTATGTTTTGGAAAGCTACAGAAAAAGAGACAAACAATGTTGCAGACATGTGAAAATATAAAACAAGTTCAAACTCTTCTATGAAGAGAGGTAAAGAGGGTCAGGGGCCTTGGTAAGTGCTTGAGTGTCATGGGGAAATCGTGCCTGAGCTGAAGATCCTTATCTGTGAACATCCATGGAAAGCTTCCTCCTGTACGTGGAATACCAGTGCTGATTAGAAGACATGCTAATATTTACCTAATTGGCAATTTAAGATCTTTAATTTCCCTCTGGGTGGTAAAAATATCCTTAAACTTCCTTCCTCCTGCCTTGTGAACTATTAATCCAGAAATGGAAAAGGTCTGGGCACTTGGGTTCAGTTTTCACTATGGTAGATGGTGGAATTTGAATTCAATTTAAAAAAAACTGAACTCAAGAGATCAGTGATGACTATGAAACCCTTGTCAATTACTGGAAAAACCTGTCTGGTTCACCCTTGCATGAAGGGTCATGTGGCACAAGTGGTAGTGTCCCATCTATAGGCACGAGACCTGGGTTCAAGTCCCAACTGTGCCAGTGATGTCTCAAAAAAAAATGAACTGAAGCAATTATAGGTAGCTGGCTTGTCAGTCTGGAAGTATGATCCCATGTTAGGGAATCTAGTAACAGACTGTGCAGGAGGTCATAGAAATTTAAAAGGGCTCTGGGCCCAGGAGACCCAGGAGTCCTATCTGCTCCAGAGATGTATAATAACATCTCTGAACAGGTTGATTGGAAAGGAAAACAATTCACACTGTGTGCATAGGACAGATTTATGAAGGCAATGGACAATTCACCCTTTCCCTCATCCTCAGGGACTCCCTTCTTGTAATTAGCCATTGGGAGCTGAATCACATTCCACCCATAGATACCAAACTTTCTCCATCACATTAATACCAAGATGATGTTGAAATGTTCATTGCTTTCTGTGCTGACATCATCAATTGGAACTCTGAAGTTCATTTGCCTATCATGAAACTTATGTATCAATGTAGAACACATATGAACACCAAGAATAAAACAAGCGCCAGCTCACCAGAGATTGAAGATAAACAAGTCCTGCTGCAGTGGGCTGAGATGAAGACACTGATGGGTTAACTTTTAAAAGAATGTGGCGGGTGCGCAGAACAAAATGCATAATGCATTGACAAGGTTGCCACAAAGCCTGTGACAACTGTCAAGGAACATGGTGGAGTTCAGTACCAACACAGGCCTTTGTGCAGAGCTTGTCATCCATCCTTTCCACTATAATTCTGTTCAGGCATTTAGGGTCCATGTATGATATAGCTGATATTGCCATTGGTTTTGTTGCACAAGCGGCAGAGACTGAATGCCTGAGCACTGCAATTGAAACTCAGCCTGCTGTCATGCAAGGTCATCTTGTTGTTGTACAAGCTCAGACTGCTGCCATTCACAGCAGTGAATTAGAATATGAAAAGGTGTATGCAGAGCCTCACAACAGTCCAGCATCTGCTCTCTAACACATTATTAAGAATGGCAGCATCTCCTGAGGGAATGACATTGATCACACACAGTGCAAACCTGCTCTCCTCTCTCTGGATATGAGCATTTATCTCCTATGAATTTTCTAGCACCCTTCCTGTGTTGCTTATTCAATTGAAAGTCCAGACTTTGGCTACAGATGCCAAGATGGTGCAGTTGGAAACTAGGCCTTCAGAACTGCTATAGGTCACCCTCAAAATCCACTTGCAATCTCCCACCATAGAAAGCCTACCAGCCTTTCAACATCCATGCTTCAGCTACTAGCCAGGACTGAAATGAACACAAGAATGCTCAAATACACATAGAACATCAAGACTAAAGGGATAGCGAAGGTGAGGAGTTGTTTTTGTCTGAAATATATTCTGCTTTCATGTACAAGTGTGATTTGGAATCTTCATTTTGTGGTAAGTTAAAAATTACACAACACCAGGTTATAGTCCAACAGGTTTAATTGGAAGTACATTAGCTTTCGGAGCGACGCTCCTTCATCAGGTGATTGCAATTAAATCTGTTGGACTATTACCTGGTATTGTGTGATTTTTAACTTTGTACACCCCAGTCCAACACCGGCATCTCCAAATCATTTTGTGGTGACTTTGTTTTTACATTTTGATCAAATGAATCACCAGGATGGTCTGTGACAGGAGAAGATAAAGTGTGAAAATGTTGACTGGGGAATTGGAATTTCTATTACTGGCATCACACTAACAGGAGTGAACTGCCCAGCCAAAACAAACTGTCTCAGTTTCTTCCTTCCTTTCTCCTCCTTACCCTTCAGCTTATGCTCCTGATCCAGTTCCTTCGCTGTTTGCCATGTGTCTGCCTGTTGCCTTACAATAGCAAGATTGTAAAACATGAAGCAGACCAGTTCAACACTAATGACTGATCTGTGACTACAGTTAGAGTCTGTCCAGACTGGGACAGGCAGCAGAATCATTAAGACAATAAACTGTTCTGATAACTTTTCTATAGTGGCGTGGCTTTCATTGTATACATGTTGTTCCTATATGGTGAGATGGAAGGGAGAATCGAGGGGAACAAAGGGTAAGGGAAAGGAAACTGAAAAGTAAGTGAAGGGAAGGAAGCTAATGCAGAATGTACGAGGTTTCAGAGGATACAGCTGTATGAGAAGCAGGGTGTTTATAGCTGCATGTTTAAGGAGTAAAGCTAATATAGATCTTTTAAACAATGATGGATCGTAGTAAAATACATGATACATTGTCTTTATTGATTAATGAAACAGTAGTAAGATGCCATGAATCTAATGGGTAGAACTTTTTGACAGGTAGTGTTTCCTGCCTCACTAGAAAAGGTCAGTATTGACAGAACTGCAATCATTTAACAATCATGTGCCTAAGTGTTGAAAGCCCAAGCCAAAGTAAATGGAGAGGTCTTGTAATGGGGAAAAGAGGGGCGTTTCTACCAGCTGCCCTACACCTTGTCCACACCACACCATCACCAGTCACATCTCCAACAGGCCGGGGGGGAGGGGGAAGCTAGGCAGCAGAAAGTGACTTAGCATGGAGCACATTATCCCCATCCCTATTGCAAACACTACTGGCAGATGCCCATACAATTTGCTCCAATGAAATTAGAACAATGAGAAAAAAAAACAAAAATTTCCTCAGCAAATGTTTATTTCATGGTATTTTCAGGCAGAAATTGTTAAAGAATTTGTCATATTTTAAAGGTAATTAGTTGGTTCTTTTAAAAGGGAAATTCTAAAGGGTACAGGGAGCAAGGAGGTGAATTAGATTTGAGTGGATAGCTCATGTGGAGAATAACACCTGGACAGATTTGAGAGGGCATATGGCCTGCTTGAGTGCTGTAACATTTTTAAATTCACACTATTTTTAGACCATTTCAAGTTCAATATGAAAATAATATAGAAAAATATAGAAATGCAGCTGTATTTGTTATGAACGACAACAAAACAATGGCAGCATTTACTGAAAAATAAACTCAGGAAATGTCAACTCTACTATCTTCATCAATTTTTTGATAAAAAATATTTTGCATCAATGCTGGCTAGGGAACTGTGGCAGATTCAAGTTACATTTTTCCTCCTTTCATCTCTCTTTGAATAATTTAGAATTATTGCCATAACAGAGATTTGTGTTAGTGACCTAGTTAAACTTACAAAATATCGACATGAAAACACGGATTCTCAGAAAAAAAAGTGCTTTCACAGTTTTCTGAAACTATTCAAAAGGCAATGCTTCTAAAATGCATTGGCAGAAAAAAAAGCAATATTTTTCACAAAGAAAGTAAGCAAAATGCCTGGGGCAGGGCTATATCCCTAAATAAGTAGCTTATAATAAAACCAGGTAGCAGATGTAGCACTAGCCTTCAGATAAGCAAAGTTTTGCATCTTAGGGAACCATAGCATTTCTCACATAGACTGAAACATGGCCCAATGCCTACTAATGAAGGAATTACTAATTCCAACTTTAAGCACAGTCAAATGGTCATGTTTGAAGCAGCTTCTAAAATAAAGCATTTCCTTAAAATTAAGCCATGTACTTGGGCAAAGATGTGCTTTCTAACTCAGAAGCAAATTGAATAGACAAATTTCAGTATATTGCAGCAGCAGAGCATGACGATTCCATCATGCCATATCTCCTACAGGCAGACTAGGTCAAAGCATTACCATTATTTTCTCCCCTTTCTGTTGCATATAAGAAGGTATTAGGTCCAATACAACCCCATCTCAAATATCTCAGGGACACATTATCCCCACAGGCTCAGCTTTTTTGTCAAGGGCAATTATTTAGAGTGAAGTGAACAGAAAGTTTAGCAGAAGTTGTATTAGCTAAAATCAGTGATGCATGAGCTTGACTTCACACTTTTCACCTCAATAAATGTCCTCTCAACCCTGTTCTTTAATTCCTGAAGCAAAGAAAATCTCTTAAAAGTGAATCAAGTCTCAAAGCTTGCCACCATTGTGCAATGCAACAGCCTCCTCAAACATGGTTTCTGATTAATGAAGAACATATAGTCACCAAAGTTTAATACTGCTTCAAGGCTGCATTCTTCAGAATATTTTATTTTTTTAAGATAAATGTGCAAAATCACTCAATTCCCAAACCATTTGAATGTCAAGAGTTCCTATTTACTTACCTCTATCCTGTTTTACTGAATTTTGGGATGGCAAGGCTTGATTTATAAGAAGGGGCAGGATAGGCCAGAATGTTTTTTTGATTGATTGTTGTCACATGTTACAATGAAAAATGTTGTTTTGCATGCTATACAGGCAGATTGCACCATACAAAGTGCTTTTCAGGGTAGCAGAACAGTGCAGAATACAATGTTACAGCTGCAGAGAAGGTGCAGAAAAAGAGATTGCAATTAACATTTGAGAAACCATTTACAAATCTGCTAAAAGCAAGGGCGAAGCAGTTCTTTAATCTGTTTGTGTCCATACGAAAAATGAGGGGTAATCTTATAGAGGTTTACAAAACCATGAGGGGCATAGATAAGGTGAATAACAAAGGTCTTTTCCCTCCGGTAGGGGGTTCAAAAACAAAGAGCATAGGTTTAATGAGAGAGGGGAAATGTTTGAAAGGAATCTGCGGAGTGACTTTTTCACACAGGAGGTGATAGATGTATGAAATGAACTGCCAGAGGAAGTGGTGGAGCGGCTATAATTGAAACATTTAAAAGGCATTTGGACAGGTACGCAAATAGGAAAGATTTAGAGGGATATGGGTCAAATGCAGACAAATGAGACGTTTAGTTTGGGAAACCTGGTCGACATGGACACTTTGAATTAAAGGATTTGGTTCCATGTTGTTTGATTCTATGACTCTGTAAAATCCATCCTTTGTGCAGGCTGTGCTGTGCTTTACTTGCCATTTACTGGAAATCTGGTAACATGGAGAATTGGTTAAGCAAAGCTTTTCAGGAAACAGGGGATAGAACTTAATGTCTTAAATATTTGAAGAAACCTGATTTAAAAGGACTGGCGGGCCTCTATGCCAATGGTTACCGAGCAACACTTTCTTGAATAAGAATTCTGTCTTGGAAATTCATTCAAAGGAAAGAAGCCACTCTAAAAGCTGCAAACCTCTCTCCTGAAATCTTCTTACTCAATAAATGTTCTTGGAAACCTTGACAGAGTTTCCAAACACCAGTATTTATGTGTGTCTAAAACCTGAAGGGGTAGACTGTGACCAGTCCCCAACAACTCTATTCCAGGTTGATTCTAGATCATAGCCTAAGTGTTAACCAATTTAGTCATTTGATTTAAAAGTTTTCTTTTAAATTCACTCACAAGATGAGGGTGTTGTTGGCTCAACCAGCATTTATAATCCATTCCAGATGGTATTTAAAAGTCAGCCATGTTGCTATGGGTCTGCAGTCACATGTCGTCCAGACAAGGTAAGGATGGCAGTTTCCTTCCCTAAAGGACATTGGCGAATAGGATGGGTTTTTCCAATACTCAATTTATGTTCATCATTAGACTCAGAACATTGCCTGCGTCTCTGGCGTAACAGCCCAATGATAACACCACTAGGCCCTTTAAATTTTAGTCTAAGTGTTGTTCATAATAAACATATCATTCTGAATTCATTAAAAGAGCCTGCAATGAATTTTTTTTATTCTGGATAACAGTACAAAAGAGGAACAATGGGCCACTTTGGCAATTGCATCAACAAATTTGCACTAACAGTGTGAATCAATGGGGTTTGAATCTCAGCACACACCTCCTGTTACAGTTGTAACATATGGGTCTGGGTAGCTCATCACAACATAGCCAGGAAACAATCAGGATTTTCTTGTCTATCATTCTACTTCTTGTACTTCCAATGGTCATTCTAACACCTTCAAATAGTATCAATTTGTTTGAACCAGCCAAGTCATCCCACAAGATAAAATCAATTTCTTCTATCAGGGTTTGTTGGATGGCTTCAAGTACAACCTCTCCACTTAGTAAGCCATGCTTTAATCCATCTCAGATTAGTAGGATCAATATGTAAAACCCATGTCTCCAATGAATATTTCTTTCTTCAGAAGCCCCACTGGAAGACAAATTAGATCATTAGCCACTATCAGCAACTGACTTGCTCCAGTGTCTCTCAATATCTACTGATTTACCTCCTTGAATAAGGAAATACCTCCCCTCTTTGTGATAATTATTCAGAACTTTTAGTGGTCTTCTGAATTTTTCTTATATCAGAAGTTAAATGACACTAGGTTATATCCAATAAGTTTATTTGAAATCACAAGCTTTCTGAGCACAGCCCATTCATCAGGTGAAGTCAAGTGAAGTCGTCACCTGAGGAAGGAGCAGCACTGTGAAAGCTTGTGATTTTAGATAAACCTGTTGGACTATAGTCTGGTGTTATGTGATTTCTGACCTTGTCCATCCCAGTCCAACACCAGCACCTCCATATCATGATTTTTTATAAACACTAATAGAGGGAATGATTTCTTGACTGTGTCCTGAGCTATTTCCCAATTCCTAATAGGTTCAAAGGGAACATGAGCTGGAAATGTGTTGCTGGAAAAGCGCAGCAGGTCAGGCAGCATCTAGGGAACAGGAGAATCGACGTTTCGGGCATTAGCCCTTCTTCAGGAATGAGGAAAGTTTGTCCAGCAGGCTAAGATAAAAGATAGGGAGGAGGGACTTGGGGGAGGGGTGTCGGAAATGTGATAGGTGGAAAGAGGTCAAGGTGACGGTGATAGGTCAGACTGGGGTGGGGGCGGAGAGGTCGGGAAGAAGATTGCAGGTTAGGAAGGCGGTGCTGAATTTGATGGATTTGACTGAGACAGGCTGGGGGGAGAGGAAATGAGGAAACTGGTGAAATCCGAGTCCATCCCTTGTGGTTGGAGGGTTCCTAGCCAGAAGATGAGGCGTTCTTCCTCCAACCGTCGTTCCGCTGTGGTCTGACGATGGAGGAGTCCAAAGACCTGCATAGCCTTGGTGGAGTGGGAGGGGGAATTGAAATGTTGAGCCACAGGGTGGTTGGGTTGGTACAGGAGTGGTACAGATAAGATGAATAGCAGTTCTCTTTTATATAGGGTGAGTTTTCAAGACTACAGGGGATATTTTTAAAGGTGAGAGGAGGAAGAATTTTAAAAAAAGACATGAGGATTATTTTTTAGAAACAAAGAAAGAGGTTTGTGTGTGGAATGAATTTCCAGAGAAAGTGGTGGATATGGGTATTGTTACAAAGTTTAAAAGACAATTAGATAAGTACATGAATAAGAAATGTTTGGAGGGATATGAGTCAAGCGCAGGTTTAGTTTGCGATTATGGTCAACATGGACTGGTTGGACCATTGGGTCTGTTTCTATGCTGTATGACTCAATTCAAGAACTAAATCAATGTGGCTCGAGGTAAGGAGCAATTACATCACTCAGTATAGTCTATAGGCTCCCAGCAAGTGGGAAGAATGCAGAAGAACAAATCTGCAGGGAAATTAGAAGAATGTCCGTAATATAGAGAAATAACAATGGGGAACTTTAATTACCGAAATATAAACCAGGATACTTGAATTGTAAAGGGCAGAGGGGGGCAAGCATTCCTTAATTTCATGCAGAAGAATTTCCTACACCAATACACGTCCAGTCCAACAAAGAACATACGCTTGGACTCATCATAATAATAGAAGCAGGAGTAGGCCTTTCGGCCCATTGAGCCTGCTCTGACATTCATTAAGATCTTGGCTGATCTATCAATCGTCTCAGCTCCTCCTACCTGCATTATCCCCATAACCCTTAATTTCCCTACCATGCAAAAACTCACCCAACTGTGTCTTGAATATATTTAATGAAGCTGCTGTTACTGCGTCCTTGGGCAGAGAATTCCATAGATTCAGTACTCTCTGGGAAAAGCAGTTCCTCCTCATCCTGTCCTAAATCTACTCCCCCTAATGTTGAGGCCATGTCCTCTAGTCCTAGTTTCAACCACCAGCTGAAATGACCTGCCCGCCTCTATCTTCTCTATCCCTTTCATAATTTTAATGTTTCTCTAAGATCCCCTCTCATTCTTCCAAATTCTAGCAAGTACAGTCCCAAGTGGCTCAACCTCTCCTCATAGGGTAACCCCTTCATGTCAGAAGTCAACCTGGTGAACCTCCTCTGCACCGCCTCCAAAGCCAGTATATCCTTCCTCAAGTAAGGAGATCAGAACTGTGCCCAATACTCCAGATGCTGCCTCGCTAACACCTTGTCCAATTGCAATAGAACCTCTCTGCTTTTAAATTCAATTCCTCGTGCAATGAAAACCAATATTCCGTTGGCCTTCCTGATTACCTGTTGCAAACGCAAATCTACTTTTAGGAGTGTTCATATATGAATCACTAAGTCCCAGTGCACAACAACATGCTGCAATCTTTCATCATCTAAGTAATACTCTGACCTACTATTTTTACTTCCAAAGTGGATAACCTGACATTTACCAACATATTACTCCCATCTGCCAAACCCTTGCAAACTCACTTAACTGATCTAAACCTCTGTGCAGACCCACCACATCCTCTGCACAGTTTGTCGTTCCACTCAATTTAGTGTTATCAGCAAACTTGGATACGTTGCAATTAGTCTCCTCTTCCAAATTTTTGTTTTATATAGCCCAACGCAGATTCCTGCAGCACTCCGCTCACCACTGATCTCCAACCAGAGAAACACCCATTTATCCAAACTCTCTACTTTTGATTGGTTAACCAGTCCCTTATCCATGCTAGTACATTCCCCACAACTCCACGCATTTCCGCAAGTAGGCGGGCTGTCTCCCCAATATAGAGGAGGCCACATCGGGTACAGGGGATGCAATAGATGATATGTGTGGAGGTACAGGTGAATCTGTGGCGGATATGGAAGTTTCCTTTGGGGCCTTGGAGGGAGGTGAGAGGGGAGGTGTGGGCGCAAGTCTTGCACCTCCTGTTTAAGCAGTCTTGACTATATTGATAAGACAGTGAAAATGAGATTAGATTGCTACCCTCGTGAGATATGGCAGCTGGTCTATGAAAATTCATCTCATGCACAAGCCAAAACACACCATTTTTGATCACTATGTCCTGATAGAATCTTCTTCCCGACCTCTCCGCCCCCACCCCAATCTGTCCTATCACCCTCACCTTGACCTTTTTCCACCTATCACATTTCCGACGCCCCTCCCCCAAGTCCCTCCTCCCTATCTTTTATCTTAGCCTGCTGGACAAACTTTCCTCATTCCTGAAGAAGGGCTAATGCCCGAAACGTCGATTCTCCTGTTCCCTAGATGCTGCCTGACCTGCTGCGCTTTTCCAGCAACACATTTCCAGCTCTGATCTCCAGCATCTGCAGACCTCACTTTCTCCTCAAAGGGAACATGCTCCACCTGTACCACTGCTTTGGTTTTAATGCCTGTTTCCTATCCTGATGCATCCTTTTCTGAGTCAAGAGTGTGGTGCTGGAAAAGCAAAGCAGGTCAGGAAGCATCCAAGGAGCAAGAGAATCAACATTGTGGCCATATGCCCTTCATCAGGAGGATTCCTTAGGCATTCCCATGACTGTAATAGGTCTCCCACTTAATTTCCAGCGATTAGCTTTATTATGTCTAGTTTTATGACAATAGAAGCATATTTGGTCATACATCACTTTCAGATTGTAGCCTTTTTCTATATTTCTAATTAGGGTGATCAGATCCTGAGTGCCAAAAGTTGTTTGCTATTGATTATTATAAACAATCTTTGTGGAAAATTGCTAAAACAAACATCACTTAGAAAATCACCAAAATGAAATGCACTTAGAAGATCATATTATGATCATACAAAGACAATGTAGTTTTATGAAAGGAAAATTCACGTTTGACAAGTTTAATAAATTTAACAAATTTGCTAGTACAAGGAAACAACAAGTGGACATACAGTGAAGACAAGTAACTGGCACATCAGCATTCCTTGCGGGGGGATTGTTGTACAAGATTAGGGAATTCTTCTTCTTTCACCAGACCACAACAGGAGTACTGTGCATTGTTGTGGTCTCCAAATGTAAAGAAGGATATGCTTGCATCGGAGGTGCTACAACGGAGAAACAGGAGATTGGTTCCTGAGATGAGATGGTTAGTCTATAATCTGAGTAAATTAAGTCTACACTCTGGATTTGAAAAGAATGAGAGGTAACCTTATTGAAGCGTGCATGATTCTGTAAAAGGTTTGATATCATTGACACTGGAAGATTGTTTTCCTGGAATGGGGATTTTGAGCACACAGACACATTCTCAGGATAAGTGATTAATCATTTGGTAATGAGATGAGAAAAAAACATATTGACTCATCAGGTTGCAAATCTTTGGAATTCTCAACCCACCACAATGTAGCTGCTTATTGTTCAATATATTTAAAGCTGAGTGTGAGAAACCTCCTGGTCTCTCAAGAAATCGAAGCATATGGGGAGATGGTGTGACTATGGAGTTCAAGCAGAAGATTCACCATGATTATAATGAAAAGCCAAACAGTTTCAAAGGGCTGCATACTCTTCTCCAACTTCTATTCTTATGTTTAATCCTTTAGAGCCATTGGTCAAAGAACCAATGAGAAACTGACTAGTTTAGAAGATTCTATGATAGGAGGGAATTAGAAAGACAGTTCTGTTACTCTCCCTCACTCCAGGTCATGTTGCACTGTGGAAAAACCAATGCAGATGTTAACACATGTAAGACATTGAATCCCAGCATGATCCATGTGTATTGTTGCACATCCTCTGAAATGATGCTCAGTGCTTCCACTCAAATGTGATATTCATTCTGCATTCACTTTAAAGAAGTGAGAGCAGTTCACAGCCATATGAAACAGATTAAAGTGATGGCAAAAGAAACAGTAGCAGCTTGAGGGAGCATTTATACACTAATAGAGGGAATGATTTCTTGACTGTGTCCTGAGCTATTTCCCAATTCCTAATAGGTTCAAAGGGAACATGCTCCACCTGTACCACTTTGTAGGGATAGTGGAAATAAATTGAGTAATAACTTTCAAATGAAAATCGCAGTGGGATTAAATGGATATCAAAGAGTCAGGACAAACACTATGGGGTGAAAAGTTTCCTGCTGGGTTATGTCATTCTGTGATTTTTGTAATTATATCATTTGAGTCAAGGCTTTGAACAAGGGATTGATATCTGGATGCTTCCACAATCAATGTCAAATTCATTGCCCCCAGCCTCTGGTACTATGTAAATCACAGAGCAGTGAAATTTTATATTCATTAGCTACTTCTTTATGAACAGTGAATGTAAAGGATGAATGATGACACGGGTGAGGATATAGTTAAGATGACACAGATAGAAGGTGTTTTATGTGCTCTCATCCAACTCTATGTTTTTTGCCATGTTTGAATGAAAAGAAATGAAGAAAAATGTTAAATCTTTCCCCTGTTTGGGGAGTCTAGAACAAGGGGATATAAACATAAGGGGAATACTGCTAAGGTTTGGAGTGAGGAGAAATTCTTTTACCAAGATGGTTGTGAATTTTTTGAATTCTCGGTCACAAGAAGGCTGTGGAGGCTAAGTCTTCGAGTATGCTCAAGGGAGAGACTATTACATTTCTGATGGCCAGGGTTATAGTGCTAGCGTGAGTAAAATGCATTGAAGAGTTCAATCATAGAGAATAGCAGGACAGGCCTAATGGGTTAAATAACCTACAGATATTCCTATGTTCCAATTAAGTAGCTGAAATGCGGTCCTGCATTATATTTGAAAGAAAGAAAATGCAGATCACTCACAATTGTTCTGATTTCCAAAACCATGGAAGTGGCAAGTTTTAAATAGTTCAGATAGACTTTTAGCTTATATTTTCTCTCATACTTCTCTATCAACCTTAATTCTGCTTCTTCAACAACATTGATGTTATCCTTCCACAGGAATTCCTGAGAAATTTCAGCTTAATAATGACTTTTTTCCCCCATTAGATTGACCAATAATAACAATGCCTATTTCGATAAAAGCTTTAATGAAGATAAGTATCCAAAGGTCCTTCTCCAAAAGCTAAGTCAGAGAAAGACAATGAACATTAAGACAAGAAATGGTGAGGTCAGAAGAGATTATTGAAAGCTTGGACATAAAGATCAGTTTTATTGATATTCTTAAAGACTGAGAAGTGAGAGTGTAAGTTTTACAGTTGGAGGTTGGGATACTGGAGATATGTCTGCCAATGGGGGAGTGAAGAAGCATTGGAAAGAGGCCAGGAAACTAATTTTTCAGGACTAAAAGGCATTAAGGTATTAAAAGAGCATCAATGCCAGAAACTGAACGATGAAGGTGAGAATTTCAAATGTAGGTGTTGAGAAATGTAAACCAATATAACTCAGCAAGGGCTGGGATGACAAGTGAGCAATACCTGGGCCCAGATAGAATGTTAGTAGCATTTGGTGTAGAGGTATTGTCTCTACCTCTGGCCCAGGCTGTACTGCTCAAGGCTCACCTGCTCTGAAGATGTGTTGTAATATTCCCAAATAGGTTGATTGAAATAACTACAAGTAGCAGAATTTTGGATGATCTGAAATGTTCATATTTACCATCATACAACTGTACCAAGCCTATCCCAACCTTCTAACTCCCATGCCCTTACCCTAGTCAGTCTGCCTTTAAATCAGGATACACTTTTACCAAATCCCATGTGCCTTGAAAGTAAGTGCAGCATGACAGACTTGATTTGCATACCCTGCTGTCTCTGGATTGTCCATGTGTGCTTAGACTGAGTTCCAGCAGGTTCAGTTTAGTAAAATCATAGCTAAAAATCTGCCTGATGTCTCTCTGATGATATAACTGAATCAATAGAATTTATATTCTAATTGTTTCTTTTTTAGAACATGTTAAAATATCATGTCTCTTTTCAGTAAGTTGTATATTTTAACCTAATAAGACTTCATATTCTGCAGCACATCTTATCCACTGTCAGTCTGATCTTTAAAGTGAAGATAATAGTTACTATACATGCTTGACATTCCTTGTGTTCTATTTCCACAATAATATTGTATTCAGCAAACAGAGAATCACCAAAAAAGCCAAACTGCTCATAAAAGTCCAATCAACAATGAACATCACAAAAGATCTTTAAATTCATGGGACAAACAATATTTTAAAATGTAACTTTTTCTCAAAAATATCAAATCATTCATGCATATATGTATGTTATATATATATAGATATGTGTGTATATATTTATATATATATATACACACACACACACACACATATATATATATCTATATGTGATGAAACAGAAGATGGTTAATCAAGATTTCATTGAGGAGATAAAACATTAAATTGTGCAGATTAACTAAATTCAGATTATTGCTACATCATATGCTGAAGAAGGTTTTTGAATCTTTTGAAAGAAAGAAGAAAATGTTACTAGGAATAGCCAATAGATGATGAGATCAATACAGTAGTCAGAAATTATCTTCACTTTAAAGATCAAGGTGCAGAATCAGCTTGAACAGGGATAAGAAACAGGAAAGAAAATAATTCTCCAGTGAGAATGGTTAATATGCCTTTAAAAGTAACTACATGAAGAACAGAATATAGATCAAGACAGAATGGGAGGTTGCTGCAATTATTGCAGCTCATTTTAGTCTTCATTCAGATTGAACATATCTAAATTTTTTTAAAAAGCATCTTCAGAAATGAGTTCATAAAGTATATTTGAATCACTTTCTACAAACAATGGATTCTGGAAACAATCAAGAATAGGATATTTTAGGTGTGCTAATTTGTTGTAAGACAATTAATGAATTATCTCATGGTAAAAAATCCTCCAGTTTAGAGTGATCATAACAGAATTCCAAATTTTGTATGAGCATGAGAAATTTGATGCTGAATGTAGTAATTTCAACTTAAATGAGGGAAATTATAAAGGTAAAAAAGACAGAGTTAAGTAGACTGAGAAGAGATTAAAAGGTGAGATGGCAAATCATCTGTGGCATTTATCTAAGAAACTAATTTATAATTCTCGACATAGACAGATTCTATTGAGAAAAGAAAATTATATGAGAAGGGTGAATGATCAATGGTTAAAAAGGAAGTTAAAGATGCCTACAAACTAAGAGACCAGTCCAAAATTTAAAAAATCAGAACAAGAACTAAGAGACTAAAATAGTAATTCTGGGTCCGGTGATATGTTGTAAATGATGTGGAAGCTAGTGGACTCCACTGCGGTTCATACTGACCACACCTGTAGCATTGGTTACTTGAGGAATGCTGGCTCAGAATTGATGAGATGGAATCTGAGCTTTGAACATTGTGACAGAACAGGAAGGTAAATGTGTGGCTCAAAGACTAGCGTGGGAGAAACAGGTTTGAATTCATGGGACATTGGCACCAAAACTGGGGAAGGAGGGAGCTGTTCTGATGGACAGGTTCGACCTGAATCATGCTGAGTCCAGATTCCTGGTAAGTCACTTAACTAGGGCTGTGGATGGGGCTTAAACTGAATAGTTAGGGAAGGGAAGGGGGGGGGGGGGGGGCGGAGCTGGGAATTAAATATCCAAGGGACACAGAAAGGTGCTTCTGAAATCAAGACTCCAGGATGGTGTGCTGCCTCTCTGGCAGCAGAGTCAAGGACATCTCTGAATGGTTGCATGAAGGGGAAGGCTGATCAGCTAGATGGTGTTGTGTATAATGGCACCAATAACACAGGTAGGAATAGCGATGAGTGATTATAGGGAGTTAGACAATAGACAATAGACAATAGGTGCAGGTGTAGGCCATTCAGCCCTTCGAGCCTGCACCGCCATTCAACATGATCATGGCTGATCATTCCTAATCAGTGTCCTCTTCCTGCTTTATCTCCATAACCCTTGATTCCACTATCTTTGAGAGCTCTATCCAACTCTTTCTTAAATGAATCCAGAGACTGGGCCTCCACTGCCCCCTGTGGCAGAGCATTCCACACAGCCACCACTCTCTGGGTGAAGAAGTTTCTCTTCATCTCTGTCCTAAATGGTCTACCCCGTATTTTTAAGCTGTGTCCTCTGGTTCGGCACTAACCCATCAGCAGAAACATGTTTCCTGCTGCCAGAGTGTCCAATCCTTTAATAATCTTATATGTCTCAATCAGATCCCCTCTCGGTCTTCTAAACACAAGGGTATACAAGCCCAGTCGCTTCAGTCTTTCAGTGTAAGATAATCCCGCCATTCCAGGAATTGACCTCGTGAACCTACGCTGCAGGTCCTGTTGGTCCTGAAGGTCAAAATGCAGAACCCCAAGCGTAGTAATTTCTGGACTACTTCTAGTGCCACATGTAAGTGAGAGTAGGAATAAATTCTGGCAGATGCCTGCGTGGCTTGAGAGCTGGTGCAGGGGCTAGACATTCAGATTCTTAGATTATTGTGATCTCTCCTTTGGCAGAGGTGGCCTGTACAAGAGGGACTAGTTGCACCTGAACTGGAGGTGGACCAAGGTCCTACCAAGGAGATTTGCTTGAGCCACTTGGGAGGATTTAAACTAGTCTGGCTTGGAGGTGAGATCCAAAACAGTAAGGAGACAAAAGAAAAGGTTGAGGACCAACAGAAGTTAATGAGAGCAATTTAATCAATAAAGGCAGTGTTGGTAATCCCAGTACTAGGTAAGGCAGGCAAAGCACAACTGGAAGTTAGATTAAACTGAATTTATTTCAATGCAAGAGGCCTAATAGGTAAGTTAAATGAACTCAGGGCAAGGATGGGTACATGGGACTGAGATATTATAGCTATTAAAGAAACACGATTGAGGGGGGACAGGACAGGCAGCTCAATGTTCAAGGGTACAGATGCTATAGGAAGGATATAATGGGAGGCAAGTAGGGAGGGGGAGTAGTATTTTTGATGAGGGAAAATGCCATGGCAGTGAAGACAGTCTTGATGGTCTGTTCACTGAGTCGATATGTGTTGAATTGAGACAAAAAAAGGGAGTTTACTTTGATAGCATTGTCCTATAGGCCCGCAGTAGTCAGCAGAAAATTGAGGAGCAAATGTATAAGGAAATTATGGGTAGACCTGAGAAATAAGAAGGGTGCAGTTACATTGTTGAGGCTGTACTACAGGCCTCCCAACAGTGAGCGTGAGGTAGAAGAACAAATAGGTAAATTGATTAAAGGTGTAGAGGCAACAGGGTGGTGGTGATGGTACATTTTACTTTTCACAACATTGACTGGGATACACTTAATGTCAGAGGTCTGGACGGGGCATAATTTGTAAGGAGCATCCAGGAAAGTTTTCTAGAACATTATGTCAATAGTCCAATTAGGAAAGGGGCCATATTGGACCTGGTATTGGGGAATAAGCGAGGCCAGGTGGTAGATGTTGCAGTGGGGGATTTCTTTGGGAATACAGGCCACAATTCTGTAAATTTTAGAATACTTATTGACAAAGATGAGGGTGGTCGTAAGGGAAGAGCATAATACTGGGTCAAAGCCAATTATATCAAAATTCGGCAGGAGCTGGGAAGTGTGGATTGGGGGCAGCTATTTGAAGGGAAGTCCATATTTGATATGGGGGAGGCTTTCAAAGGTAGATTGACGATAGTGCAGGATAGACATGTCCCTTTGAAAACAAGGGACAGGAAAGGCAAGATTCATAAACCGTGGATGACAGGAAAAATTGTGTGACTAGCCAAGAGGACAAGGGAAGTGTACATAGGGTCCAAGCAGCTAAGAACAGAACTGACCTTGGAGGAATATCGGGAGAGTCGGACCAATCTTAAACGAGGAAGCAAGCGGGCTAAAAGCAGTCATGAAATAACTTTAGTGAGCAGAATTAAGGAAAATCCCAAGGCCTTTTATTCATATATAAGAAACAAGAGGGTAACTAAAGAAAGGGTTGGTCCACTAAAAGATAAAGAAGGAAGGTTGTGTGTTGAATCTGAGAAAATGGGTGAGATTCTCAATGATTACTTTGCATTAGTGTTCACTGAGGTGGGGGACAATGATGATTGTTGAGATTAGAGATAGAAGTTTGTTTACTCTGGATCACATGAACTTAAGGCGGGAAGTTGTGTTGGGTAGGCTAAAGGATATTAAGGTGGACAAACCCCCAGGACCAGATGGGATCTATCCCAGGTTGCTGAGGGACGCGAGGGAGGAAATAGTTGGGGCCCTGACAGATGTTTTTCTAGCATCCTTAAACTCAGGTGAGGTGCCGGAGGACTGGAGAGTTGCTAATATTGTCCCCCTGTACAAGAAGGGTGGTAACTACAGACCAGTGAGCCTGACATCAGCGGTGAGACAGTTGCTGGAGAAGGTACTGAGGGATCAGATTTATTTATACTTGGAAGATTAGATTAGATTCCCTGGAAACAGGGCCCAACAAGTCCACACCGACCCTCCGAAGAGTAACCCACCCAGACCCATTCCTTCTGACTAACGCACCTAACACTATGGGTAATTTAGCATGGCCGATTCACCTGACCTGCACATATTTGGATTGTGGGAGAAAACCCACGCAGACACGGGGAGAACGTGCAAACTCCACATGGTCAGTCGCCCGAGGCTGGAATCGAACCTGGGACTCTGGTGCTATGAGGTAGCAGTACTAACCACTGAGCCAACATGCCGCCATTACAAAGAAAATGGGCTTATCAGTGATAAGCAATATGGTTTCGTGCAGGGGAGATTGTGCCTTACAAACTTAATAGAGCTCTTTGAGGAAGTGACCAAGTTGATAGATGAAGGAAGGGCTGCAGATGTCATATACATAGACTTTTGAAAGGTGTTTGATAAGGTTCTCCAAACTAATGGAGAAAGTGAAGTCACATGGTGTGCAGGGTGTTCTAGCTAGGTGGATAAAGAATTGGTTGAGCAACAGGAGACAGAGAATAGTAGTTGAAGAAAGTTTCTCGAAATGGAGAAAGGTGACCAGTGATGTTCCACAGGAATCAGTGCAGGGGACATTGTTTTTTGTGATATACATAAATGATCTGGAATATGGCACTGGTGGTCTGATCAGTAAGTTTGCAGATGATACGAAGATTGGTGGAGTAGCAGAAAGCACAGGGGACTGTGAAAGAATACAGGAGAATATAGATAGACTGGAGAGTTGGGCAGAGAAGTGGCAGATGGAGTACAATCGGGAAAATGTGAGATTATGCATTTTGGAAGGTCAAAGTCTAGAGTGAACCATACAGTAAACAGAAGAGTTGAAAAATGTGGTGCTGGAAAAACACAGCAGGCCAGGCAGCATCTGAGGAGCAAGAGAATCGATGTTTTGGGCATAAGCCCTTCTTCAGGAATTCCGAAACATCGATTCTCCTGCTCCTCGGATGCTGCCTGGCCTGCTGTGTTTTTCCAGCACCACATTTTTCAACTCTGGTCTCCAGCATCTGCAGTCCTCACTTTCTCCTAAAAAACAGACAAGCCTTGGGAAAAGTTGATGAACAGAGAGATCTGGGAGTTCAGGTATATTGTACCCTGAAGGTTGCTGCACAGGTGGATAGAGTGGTCAAGAAGGCATTTGGTATATTGCTTTCATCTAATGGGGTATTGAGTATAACAGCTGGCAGTTCATGTTAAAATTGTATAAGACTTTGGTTCGGCCACATTTAAAACACTGTGTACAGTTATGGTTGCCACATTACCAAAAGGACGGGGATGATTTGAGAGGGTGCAGAGAAGGTTTACGAGGATGTTGCCTGGTATGGAAGGTGCTCGCAATGAAGAGAGGTAGAGTAGGTTAGGATTGTTTTCATTAGAAAAAAGGAGATTGAGGGGAGACCTGATTGAGGTCTACAAAATGATGAAGGGTATAGACAGGGTGGATAGAGATAAGCTTTTTCCCAGGGTGAGGGATTCAATAAAGAGAAGTCAAGCATTCATGGTGAAAGGAGAAAAGTTTAAGGGAGATATATGCGGCAAGTACTTTACACAGAGGGTGGTATGTGTCCGGAATGCATTGCCAGCAGAGGTAGTAGAGGCAGGCACGGTAGATTCATTTAAGGTGCATCTGGACAGATGCATGAGTAGGTGGGGAGCAGAGAGATACAGATCCTTAGGAATTGGATAATAGGTTTAGACAGTGGCTTTGGATCAGCACAGGCTTGGGTGGCCAAAGGGCCTGTTCCTGGGTGGGCTGTAATTATTTTTGTTTTTGAGATTGCAAATAGCTACAAGAATAATAGGGTTGTAATACTCGGGGATTTTAACTTTCCTAACACCAACTGGGACTGCCATAATGTTAAGGGTTCGGAAGAAGAGAATTTAGTTAAGTGTGTTTAGGAAGAATTTCTTACAGTATGTAGATGGTCCTATTAGAGAAGGGGTGAAACTTGACATCCTTTTGGGAAATAAGGCAGGGTAAATGACAGAAGTGTTAGGAGGGGAGCCCTTTGGGACGAGTGACCATAATTCCATTAGAATGAAAATAGCTATGGAAAACTACGGTCTGGTCCACCAGTAAAAGTTCTAAATTTGGGCAAGACCAATTTTGATGGTCTTAAATAGGAACTTTCAAAAGTTGATTCGGGGAGGCAAAGGGATATCTGGTAAGTAGGAGGCTTTCAAAAGGTGAGTTAATGAGAGTTCAGGGCCAGCATTTCCGTGTTAAAGTGAAGGGTAAAGCTGACAAGGGTAGGAAACTCTGGATGACTAGATTTATAGATGGAGAAAGTGAGGTCTGCAGATGATCAGAGCTGAGAGTGTAGTGCTGGAAAAGCACAGCAGGTCAGGCAGCATCCGAGGACCATGAGAATTGATGTTTTGGGCCAGAACCCTTCATCAGGAATGAGGCTGGGAGCTTCAAGATTGGAGAGATAACTGGGAGGGGGTGTGGGGTTGGGAAGAAGCTGGCTAAGAATAGGTGGATGGGGTCAAGGTAATAGGTTGGAGAGGAGGGTGGAGCAGATAGGTGGGAAGGAAGATTGATAGGTGGGACAGGTCATGAGGATGGTGCTGAGCTAGAAGGTTGGAACTGGGGTAAGGTGGGGGAGGGGAAATGAGGAAACTGGTAAAATCCACATTGATGCCCTGGGGTTGAAGGGTCCCAAAGTGGAAGATAAGACATTCTGCCGCCAGGCATTTGGTGATGAGGGAGTGGCAATGGAGGAGGCCCAGGGCCTGCATGTCCTTGGCAGAGTGGAAGGGGAGTTGAAATGTTTGGCCATGGACAGTGGGGTTGATTGGTACAGGTGTCCCAGAGATGTTCTCTAAAGCGGTCTGTGAGAAGGTGTCTGGTCTCCCCATTGTAGAGGAGACCGCATCGGATACAATAAATGACACATGTAGAAATGCAGGTGAAACTTTGATGGATGTGGAAGGCTCCTTTGGGGCCTTGGATGGAGGTGAGGGAGGAGGTGTGGATGCAGGTTTTGCAATTTCTGTGGTGACAGGGGAAGGTGCCAGGAGGGGAGGTTGGGTTGTTGGGGGACATGAACCTGACCAGGTAGTCGCAGATGGAACTGTCTTTGCGGATAGGGGTGGGGAGGGAAATATATCCCTGGTATGGTGGTGGGGTCCATTTGTAGGTGGCTGAAATGGTGGCAGATGATGCGATTTATGCAGAGGTGGGTGGGGTGGAAGGTGAATACTAGGGGGGTTCTGTCTTTCTTGCAGTTGGAGGGGCGGGGTTCGAGGGCGGAGGTGTGGGACATGGATGAGATACATTGAAGGGCATCTTCAACCAAGTGGGAGGGGAATTTTCAGTCTTTAAAGAAGGGGGCCATCTGGTTTGTTCTGTGGTGGAACTGGTGCTCCTGGGAGCAGATGCGGTGGAGGTGGAGGAATTGGGAATACGGGATAACATTTTTGCAGGAGGTAGGGTTGGAGAATGTGTAATCCAGGTAGCTGTGGGAGTCTGTGAGTTTGTAAAAAATGTCAGTGTTGTGTTGGTCCTCGTGGATGGAGATGAAGAGGTCTAGGAAAGGGAGGGAGGTGTCAGAGATGGTCCAGGTAAATTTGAGGTTGGGGTGGAATGTGTTTGTGAAATTGATGAACTGTTTGACCTCCACGTGGGAGCACAAGGTGGCGCTGATGCAGTCATCAATGCAGCGGAGGAAAAGGTAGGGAGTGATGCCGGTATAACTCCGGAAGATGGACTGTTCTACATAACCAACAAAGAGGCAGGCATAGCTGGGGCCCATGTGGGTGGCCATGGCTACCCCTTTTGTCTGGAAGAGAGTTATTGATGCCCTGGTCTTGAAAAAGAAAGAGGTATGTGACATGTATAGGCAGCTGGAATTGAGTTCCTTGAGGAGTATAGAAAGTGTCAAAGTACACTTAAGGGAGAAATCAGGAGGGCTGAAAGAAGAAACAAATAGCTACAGCAGATATGCAAAAGGAGAATCGAAAGAGATTCTACAAGTACATGAGGAGCAAAAGAGTAGCTAGGGAGAGAATAGGACCTCTTACAAATCAACAAGGTCATCTATGTGCGGAGCCACAAGCGATGGGTCGGATGCTGAATAAATATTTCTCATCAGTATTTACCGTGAAGAAAGGTATAGATGCTAGGGAACTTGGGAGAATAAATAGTGATGTCTTGAAGAGTGTCCATGTTACAGAAGAGGAGGTGCGAGAAGTCTTAAAACACATTACGTTGTATAAATTTCCCAGACCTAATGAAGTGTATCCCAGAGGAAGGCTAGGGGAGAAATTACAGGGACCCGAGCATAGATATTAGTATCACAGCTATGGGTGAAGAGCCCGAAGACTGGAGGGTGCCTAATGTTGCCCCATTATTTAAGAAAGGCTGCAGGGAAATGTCTAGGAACTATAGACCAGTGAGTCTAACATCCATGGTGGTTAAATTGTTAGAAGGGATTCTAAGATACATAATCTGTAATCATTTGGAGAGACAAAGAATAATTTGGGATTGTCATGATTTGGAGATGCCAGTGTTGCCTGGGGTGTACAAAGTTAAAAATCACACAACACCAGGTTAAAATCCAACAGGTTTATTTGGAAGCACTAGCTTTCGGAGTGCTGCTCCTTCATCAGATGATTGTGGAGTATAAGATTGAAAGACACAGAATTTATAATTAAAGTTCATAGTGTGACTTAACTGGAATTCTATGTTGAAAAAGACCTGGATTGTTAGTTAAGTCTCTCATCTTTTAGAATGACTATGTTGGTTTCAGTTCTTTCATATGTAACTTGCAAAACTTTAACAATTGGCATCATGTTTTTGTGGGTGGGAAATCATGTCGCACAAATTTGATTGAGTTTTTTGAAAGAGTGAGCAAGAAATTAAATGAAGGCAGTGCGGTAGATGTTGTCTAATTGGACTTTAGCAAGGTCTTTGACAAAGTACTACTTGGCAGGTTGTTGAGTCAGGTTAAATCTCAAGGGATCCAAGGAGAGATAGCAAATTGGATATAAAATTGGCTTTATGGTAAAAAAGAGAGAGTGGTAGTATAAGGTTGTTTTTCAGATTGGAGACCTGTGATCAGCAGTGTGCCATAGGGATCTGTATTAGGTCATTTGTCATTTATATAAATGATCTACATGACAATTTACGAGGCATAGTTAGTAAGTATGCGGATGACACCTGGATTCATGATATTGTGGCCAGTGAAGAAGGTTATTTGGGAGTTCAGCGAGATCTTGATCAACTGGGCTGATGGGCTGAGGGATGGCAGGTAGAGTTTAATTTAGACAAATACAAGGTGGTGCATTTTGGTAAGGCAAACCAGAGCAGGACTTACACAGTCAATGGTAGGGCCTGGGAAGTGTCACAAAACAAAGAGATCTAGGGGTACAGGTTCATAGCTCCTTGAAAATAGAGTCACAGGTAGACAGGTCAAGGCACTTTTGGCATGTTAGCTTTTATTGGTCAGGGCATTCAGTATAGGAGTTGGAATGTCTTATTGCAGCTGTACAAAACATGGGCGAGGCCACATTTAGAGTACTGCATGCAGTTTTGGTCACCCTCCTATAGAAAGGATATTATTAAACTAGAAAGAGTGCAGAAAAGATTTATTAGGATGCTACTGGGCTGGAAGGTTTGACTTATAAGGAAAGGCTGGATAGCCTTGAATTTTTTTTCACTGGAGCAAAAGAGACCGAGGGTGACCTTATAGAAGTATATAAAATCTTGAAAGGCATAGATAAGGTATAGCCGACAGCTTTTCCCCATGGAAGGGGAATCTAAAACTAGTGGGCATAGGTTTAAGGTGAGGTGGGAGAGTCACAAAAGAGTCCGGAGGGGCAATTTTTTTCACGTACTGGGTGGTGAGTGGTTGGGATGGGCTGTCAGAGGTAGTGGTTGGAAGCGAGCACAATTTTGTTCTTTAAGGAACATTTAGATACGTACATGGATGGGATAGGTACGGAGGGATATGGACCAAACTCAGGCAAATGGGATTAACTTAAATTGTGAACTCTGGGCAACATGGGACAGTTGGGCTGAAGAGCTGTTTCCATGCTGTAGACCTCAATGGCTTGGTGATACATGTCCTCTCGGAAGGATAGGCAGATGGGCAAAGGAGTTGCCTTGTTAGTAAGAAATGAAATTAAATTCATAGCAAGAAGTGATATAGAGTCGGAAAGCATAGAACCTTCATGGGTAGAGTTGAGGAACTGCAAAGGAGAAAAGAAGCTGTTGAGAAAAGAAACATCTGCCATTGGAAAACTGCTGGAATTCATTACCGGGGACATAGCGGCAGAAATATTAGAAAATCTTATTACAACCAAGCAGAATCAACATGGTTTATAGAAGGGATAACCTGGTTGACAAATTTAAGATCCTCTTTGAAGATATAACTAGCAAGGGTATAAGAAGAGAAGATAATGAAGGCTGTGTGTTTGGATTTCCAAATTGGACTAAATAAGATGCCACATGAAAAGTTATCATAATGCTAGCTGGTTATGTGTGGACATGAGGAGTAGATATGGACCACCTGACTGGGGGTTGGCAAGTCAATGATAAGAGGTAGATTGCAGACTGCAGGACTACAAGGGGGAAATGATGATCGCTGAATAAAGTTTGTGAAGTAAGTTAAATGTCAGCCTTGTTAAGGATTTTTGCTACTTTAGAACAAAAGAGTTCATGGAATAGTATGGGAGAGTAGATTAACTAAGTGAAGGAAACAGAGTCAGAATAAATTAATCGTTTTCAGCTTTACAAACCATAACTTTTAGGGTTCCATAGGGATCAGTGCTGAAGCCTCTAATATTTACAATTAACGTGCTGCATTTTACCAGAAATCAATTAAACTGTCAATTTCAGGGAGTTGCTAGGAAAATTTCATGGACAGGAACATTCACTAATGCCAGGACTTTAGGAGATTCCCAAGCCAGTGCCATGTTTAAAGCCTAGCCTTTCACCAGCTGAAGTCCTGCCAATCAGAGCCTGCCCCTCTTACAGCAATTAAAAAATTAAATGCTTTGAGGCATTTAAGGCTGACATTTCATTGCAAATACACACAGATATTTGCAAATAAATGAAATTTACATGCCAACTTCACTGATTAATAGTAATTTTAACTGTGATTCAAAGAATCATGTGACATTGGCTTCCCATTCTTCGCATCATTTCATCTTAAAGTGCCTGTTTAAGAGAGTGCTACTATTTCCCTGATATCCAGTGCATAATAACATCTTCTCATTGTTCAATGCGGCAATATTACATATGGGAACATCTTCAAACAATTAAAAACATATACTTTTCTTCAACAATAGCAAAAACAAACAAGAAAACAAAGAATATTTGTTTTTGCTTCTTGAAACAGACGGGGACCACTCGTTTTTCAATCAACCAGAAATTTACAGTCAACGAATGATCAATGCACCCAGCTCATATCTATTGAAACTGCTATCAATGGAGTCCTGTTTAGCTTGTTGTGCTTGAAGTTGCATTGCAGAACACAACATGCATTGATTATGTGGCACACTCTGCCTGCAGTGTACTACACGATCCCTCCAGACCGAACCAACCATCAGAACATCACCTTCAGCACGGCCATCACCTGCTCCATCATGGCCCTAGTCAAAAAATAGGCTGCATTGCATCTCCACTCAGCCTCAGTTGGGCAATAATGTAACAGTGTCATCAGCCATTATGCACAGCATAGCCCTTGTCTGCCAGCAACCATCCTTGTAAGGCATCCAGTCCTTGAAGCAAAATAGGGACATGAGAGTTTTCAAGGAAATAGGCAAAGTGGCAGCTCCCACGATAGCTGGAGTAGTGTTGTAAACTTTAATACTAATGATTACAGAAGAGTTGTACATTGACGGAAGGGAGCCCTTTTCAGGTGATGAAGTCTGTGGCATTATGATGTAGCATTCTCAATGTGATGTATGTACATTCCACAGTGCTCTGCATCTCGGTGAAGCTAGCTAGATTGGCAAAGCCCAGGCTGTCAATTTCATCATGGGGAAATAAGATGAAGCTGTATGATAAAGGCAAAAGTATCATTGGTAATAACTTTGTTACATTTGTGCTTTGAGGGTTGTAAAATCCTACATAGGCCACCAATGGATCTTTACAAGCAAGTAGTTACATAAATATTTAGCATAGTTACCATATTGAAGGCTTTTGGGATAGAAAGGCCACCCATTCCATCATTTGGCACACTGATGTAATGGTGTCTCAGGATATCTGCAGTCAGCGGGGACATTTCATCTTGCTTGTGAAAAAAAAAAGCTTCTTGCTTTGGAAGAAATTCATTTGTGGATGATGGAGTCTGACCCTCCTGCACATCCTGAGGGGACCATCATCAGCAACCTCTTCATGTGGAGGCTGCTTGGCAGCTGCTAGATGTTGCTACCGACCGTGGGTTTGCCGGCATATTTATTTCTCTGTGTCTTTGTAGTGCCAAAGACACAATGATGATGACCCCTGTTGTGGCTGTCTTCACAAGTATGTCAGAAATAGATCAGGTCCTTATAATGTGAACAATCAGTATTTGCATCACTCACCAATATGGTTTAGTGTAGTCCTCAAGATTGTGTAATATGGAGGACTGTGGCAAAAAGCATGGAATGTTGTGGTTCTGTTCACTGAGCTGGCAATTTGTGTTGCAGACGTTTCGTCCCCTGTCTAGGTGACATCCTCAGTGCTTGGGAGCCTCCTGTGAAGCTTGGAATGCTTGTTCATGGGGTCTTTGACATAGAGAATGTATTCTGATGTATGGAATGTAAGCAAAGACAGTAGGAGATTGTAAATGCTGTGTGATTACTGACACCTTTTTCCTCCCAAGTGCAATATCACTCAAGAAAGACAATATTGCATATAAGAACATGTTGGGAAATACTTACATTTCAAGGTGAGAGGAAATCAGATTCAGACCCCTGTGAGCCAGAGATCCAGATTGTCTTTGTGAACTAGGCATCATAGGTCCTACTTTTAAACTCACCTGTGATACTGTGTAAAGTGGTCAGTTGGGGGTTCAGTTTACTAGTTGCTTTGGATTTTTAAGTCCTTTAAAATTTCCAAAGTAGCTATAACGTTGAAGTGAGGCTATGAGATGCAGGTTATTTGCCTATTGGAAATTTTCATTTTCCAGTATTTACACATGGTCCTGCTGTGAAACTCCAGCCTGTGCTGCTGCAAAGTCTCTGACCATCGAAATACCTAAGCCAATGTTATGTTTTGAGAGGCTTGATAAAGTAGAGGTTGAAAGCTGATTCCTCTCCCGGAAGAATCTAGAACTGGAGCAGAATTTCAGAAACAGGGCATTCCCCTTTATGATAGAGATGGGAGGCGTTGCATCACTCATAGAGTTTAACCTTTCTTAATTCTCTACCACAGAGAGCAATGGGAGTTGGAAGACTGAATATGTTCAAGACCAAGTTTGACAAATTTTGATCTCCATGGAGTTAGGGTTGTGAGGGGCAAGCAGTAAAATGGAGTTGAAGCCAAGATCAGATCAATCCTGAATCTAGCTGAATAATAGAGCCAGTTCACTTTGCCAAATGATGTACTACTACTTGTTATGTTCTTGTAAGGTGAAATCAGAGAACACAGCCAGACATTGGAAGTAGCAAATATGGAATGTAAACTAAGAAAAAAACTTCCTTACATTAAGGAGTGATAGCTCTTTACATGAATATAGGAGGACAGTATTAGAGAGATAAAACTTTGGGACTGTTCTAAGTATAAATTCCATCATGAAAGATTGGGTAGGTGAGAGATACATAAACTTTTCTCAATCTGTTCTTTTAATATGCATTTCTGTTGTCACTTTTCAAGTCATTGCTGCTTACTGCTGATCATCCATATTGTATTAACACTTTAAAACAATTGCAAGACAATTGTTAGAAAATGAATTCATCGTTGAGTAAGATCTAATTGATAGAAATGTTACTCCTCTTTCCTGGTGGTGATCTACAAGGCATGGTTGGTATAGTATGGCAGAGGACAACCATCTTGTAGTTGAATGTGAAGAGTATTTTGTCTTAAACAATATGGAGTTTATTACATAACTGAACCAAGGTACAAGATACAGCATCAACATCAACTTTACTTTCTAAATCTTCCCTCCCCACATCTCATCCTAGAGCCAACCCACCAACTCGGCGCTGCCTCTTGGCCTAGCCAACTTCCTTCCCACCTACCCACTTAACCCTCTCCACTGACTTATCACAGTTACCCCCACCTGCACCCACCTACCGCCTTCCTTCTTACCTTGCCCCCACTCTCACTCCCACCCCTCTATACGTCTCTTACCTCCCTCCCCCTCCACATTCCTGATGAAGGGCTTATGCCCAAAACGTTGACTCTCCTACTCTTCAGATGCTGCCTGACTTTTCAACTTCGAGGGACAACATACATTAGTTTGATAGAATAGATATTGTTACAGATACTACTGAGATCCAAAGCTGTCTCCCTGATTCCCTGAATTCATTTGACCAAATCATATTGAATAGTGCTTTCGTGTACTCCCCAGTATTAACCCTTTCACAACCACGCATCTTCATAAAACAGCCACATGTTTTTTTTCTTTGTAGCATTGTTAGTATTCATGATTCTTCCAGGATTTTAACTCAATTGGATTACATTTATCCAGTTTATAAGATGAATTGTACATCTATTTGTGACTGTTTTCATTTCATTCAAGCAGCACTATTTATCTTGCATTTCCACAAGACATTCTGATCACCTGTCAAAACTTCAGTAGAATAGTAAACACGCTCAAGGAAAAATGGTATCAGAAGCTACAAAGAGAAAAAAAACAGCCAGTACCCAGGAGCTTCCACTCAGTTTAGAGGGAAGAAGAGAGCCCCAAATTAAGGTTTGTGAGACTGAAGATCTGTCACTTTTATCTGCATACAATAACATCAACTTGTATTCATCTTTTAGCATAATAAAATGCTCCTTAACATTTCACAAAAACAACTCTAAATACAAGAGATTTCAGAAAGAAGGAGGTTTAATGGTACGCCTTGAAGGTGCAAAGTGGAAGAGAAACATTCTAGAGTTCAAGGTCATAGCAGCTGAAGACAGCCAGTAGTGATGGAGTGATTGAAAATAAGTGACCAGATTTGAAGATATCTTTGAAGGCTTCATGGCGGAAGGACATTAGAGAGATAGGGAGTAGGAGACCACAGAGTGATTTGAAAACAAGAATGAAAATTTTAAAGTCAAGACATTTCTTAACCAGGAGCCAAAATAAATCACCAAACAGAGGTAAAGAGTACTTGGTGAAAGTTAGGATATAGGCAATGCATATTTGGATGAGATTAACTTTCAGAAAGGTGGAAAATATGAGAGCAGCTAAAAGTGTATTGAAATAGTTGATTTTAGAATTAACAACTGGGCATGAATGTGCATTTTTAACGGCAGGTGAACTGAGGCAGAGGCAATAACAAGTGATGTTTTGGCTGCTAATATCTGGTTAGTTATGTTTTTAGTTTGTTAATGTCATTCTTTAATGACAATGGCAATGGCAATGAATTGTTGATCACATAAATAGGGATCAGCTCTAACACTGGGTTTTGGAAGAGAGTATAAGAAATGTTAAAAAACATATAATCTTGGTTTCAATCTCAACAAATAGTTTGGATTTTGTTGACAATAGAGTAAAAATAAATAGTCATTCTTATCGGCGTGGGCATATGATCGGAAGTTTGTTTTCGAGTTAGATATGACACTTCTCTGTAGTACTGTCTTTAACATGAACAAAGCAGCAAATAAAAGCTTGAAAATGGTTGGATGTCATTCTTCATTGTGCTGTTTATTACTGTTCTGCTGTTTTTATCATTTTTTTTGTATGACTTACATTCTTTCTTCATCCCTTTCCCAAATTGATAAACTTGACTCCCTCATGTATCTGCCCATGACTTGATGTGGTTCAGAGATGCCTTATGCAGGGAGTATATAGTTCTCTCTCATTGGATATTATCCTTTACAAATTCACAAAATGTGACCACCTACAAGGATATCATTGCATAATACTCTTCACTGTTGTTTGTCTTCATTGCTATTATTGCATTTAATATTTTAATATTTTCACCTGGACAGTCTCGGACTCCTCCCTCCCCTTCCTAGACCTTTCTGTTTCTATCTCAGGCGACCGAATCAACACGGACATCTACTCATGCCTCAGAGATCACTAGATAGCAGAAAATCCCTTTAATACTTCAAAGTACTCTTTTGGTATGATCCTAGATATTGAATATTGTTAGATATTATTACTGGAGCGAATCATAGATTTACATTTAAATAGTTCCCATTTCTGTCTTTGTTCACTCCTTTCCTCAGCAATATTTTGTGTTTGATTTTGTCTACTTTCTGTGGTTTTATTTACCCTAATGAAGAAGAGCATATCTTCTCAACATCACAACTATTGATCTCACCCTGCTTGGCTGTTGTATGGAACCCCCTACGTGTTAACCCCTTAAAGCCAAATACATAACAATATTGTCAAATTTGATGGAATTTTAATGCATTTACTTTAGGGGAAATTTGGCATGTTAATATGCTGCAGTTTTTCTTATCTGCGATGTTTTGTGTTATGTTGCTGAAAATATTACTGATGAAATACTTAGCAGTTGTAGTAAAATCATGCGTATACTTAGGATGAAGAAGATTATGAGTACCACATATGCTTGGTCCAGTTCTTGTTGGATTCATTTGGATATCAAAGTTGAAACTTTATTGCTGGAACAGCACAGCAGGTCAGGCAGCATCCAGGGAACAGGAGATTCGACGTTTCGGGCACAGGCCCTTCTTCAGGAATGAGCAGAGAGTGTTCAGCAGGAGAAGATAAAAGGTAGGGAGGAGGGACTTGGAGGAGGGGAGTTGGAAGTGGAGGAGATGCGGTGGAGGGCACCGTCGACCACGTCGCCTTCCTGACCTGCAGTCTTCTTGTTGACCTCTCCGCCTCCATCCTACTCCGACCTATCACCCTCACCTTGACCTCTTTCCACCTATCACATTTCCAACGCCCCTCCTCCTCCCTACTTTTTATCTTCTCCTGCTGAACACTCTCTGCTCATTCCTGAAGAAGGGCCTGTGCCCGAAACGTCGAATCTCCTGTTCCCTGGATGCTGCCTGACCTGCTGTGCTGTTCCAGCAATAAAGTTTCAACTTTGATCTCCAGCATCTGCAGACCTCACTTTCTCCTTTAATATTTTAATGTTAATTGATAAAATCACTTCATTTGAAGTGTTCAATAATTAGGATAAAGTATTGGACTATTAAACTCTGTCTCTCTCCCTTATTCCACCTCCAGGATAACCTGTGAATGGTATGATTAGGTTGTGTTTTCCAATGGAGAAAATACTATGCTCCGTATTGGACTTGCCCATTGTCCAAATTTCATATTGACAGTGATCTTTCCTCTAGAATGACATCAACCTTTAACAGCTAAATGGATTTCTGTCGCTACCATGATCTGAATTTTGCCTTTCAGCCGATGCCACATTTTGTGCATACAGAACTACTGAAAGTCTGTGCTTGCTTCAAGTCTCGGGTTGTGTCAATCCTATGTTGATTCATTCAGCCACTCTGCACAAACTAGTAATGGAGTTAACATTGATTTGTTTCTTTTTATTTGTATTCCCCATTCTTCACCATTTACATTGGTTTGTAAGCATTTGTGTTTTGATTTCTTGGTCACAAATCTAATCCAAGCATCTGACCAATGGCTGGAGGCTGTGATAGCCTTACCATTGACAGTTGAAGGACAGCAGCAAGGCCAAAGCTGCTCAGGGTCCAGGCTGACGAGATGCTTTGGAAATAATTCCAGAGTGTATGTGCACCTTTGCTTCAATGGTGGCAACTTCCATTCAGGCTGAGAGTGCTGCCATTTTCCCCTTGTCTGTTTGCCTGTCTTCCTTCATCAAGAGATTGGCAACTCCTTTTTTGTGAAAAGGCAGAGACAGGAGGCCAATTGGTGGATCCCCAAAGTTTGGACAGATTGCCTTTTATTCCACGAGTTCTACTGTACAGAGGCAATGCTAGCATTAGATGAGGAGCCTCAGGTGCTCCATTTCCTCATTAATCTTGAGTTAGTTAGGGGTATGTGCCTTGAGGAGAAGGTATATCTCCTCTCATCTGGTCAGTACGCATGCTGTGGACAGTCACATAACAAATCCAGTGCTAGCAAATTTACTTTGAGTTACTGCTATAATAGGACATCTTCCTGTGCCTGTGTAGCAGATCCTTAGCATTCAAGAATGCTTCAAGCAGCCAGAGCGTAGTTGGAAGTCACAAAGCATCAGGTCGAGAGACTGTTTTTCCACAGCAGCTAACAGCAAAGTGAAAGCATCACATACAACTATGCATAAAATAATTTTTAAAAACCACATGGGTTTAATTTTAGTCTCTAATAGTCTCTGCTTAAGTATAATAGTTGCATTGGTTATCATTTCTAGGAGGTTATGGGGCTTGATGCACTGACATGCTGCTGACTGGGGAGACATCACAAATTGACTCATACTGTTGAAATGACCTGGAAGCAGAGAAAATAAAGGCCACGGTAATCTTAACCAAAACCAGTGTTGTGTGGCCATTGGTGTCACCTGAACTCAGCTCATTCATTATCTGGGCACAAAGTTAGTCACAATCTTTCCAGGGGCATAGTCTTTGGCAGCTTTGCTTTGCCAAAATCTGAAGGCTGCTCATACTCTGTCTTTATGTCTGAGCGACAGGGTACATTCTTCCTCCTGTTGGAGCCTGCTGGTGAAATGAGGTTCCTGTTGTCCTGAACCCTCTGACTAAATTTCCTTTTCTCTCAGCTGGATGATCCTCATGGCAGATGAGTACTGTCAGTCTCAAGGGCCACCTTCCCAGAAGCTTGCTTTAATGACCTCACCTTATCCCTTTTCAATGCACCCCAGTTCAGAGGCATGATAAAGACTTAACCCTCTTGATCTCTCGTGGATCTTGAGCTTCTCCTCCTAACTATATGCTACGGTTGGGGAGTTTGAGGTACAGGGAGAGGCTAAATAGACTAGGAATATTTTCCCTTGATCATTGGAAGCTGAGAGGTGATCTTATAAAGTTTTATAAAATCATGAGCTGCATGAGTAGGGTAAATATACATGGTCTTTTCCCTAGGGTGGGAGAGTCCAGAACTAGAGGACATAGGTGCAGGGTGAGAGGGGAAAGATTTAAAAGGGACCTAAGAAGCAAATTTTTCATGCAGAGGGTGGTGTGTGTGTATGGAATAACTTGCCTGGGGAAATGGTGGAAGCTGGTACAATTACAACATTTAAAAGGTATCTGGATGGGTATATGAATTGGAAGGGTTTAGAGGGATATGGGCCAAGTGCTGGCAAATGGAACTCGATTAGTTGAGGACATCTGGTCGGCATGGACGAGTTGGACTGAAGGGTTTGTTTCTGTGCTTTACATCTCTATGATTCTGACCATACACCTTCTGCCTTCTTGTAGAACTACTGCTGTCTCTTTGCCACCCTGAAGTTCCAGATCATGGGCTAAATGTACCTTCAGAAAAATTGGAACTGGCTTGTAAAATGCTGGTTAATTGCCACTTTAATTGTCATGTTTAGCTTGTTTTCAGAAGTGCATGTTCTTCTGTTAGACTTATCTTCTACTCTGTGAAAATTGAGCTGAGTGAATTTCAATTTCAGTGACATCCAAACAGTTTACACAACTAGATACCATTCCTCCCCACTCCCCCTCAGCCCACAAACTACCACAAAATGGTCAAAAAATGTTGACTGATGTTCCTAACGCACAAGGGAAATAGTTCACACTCAGCTCTGATATCTGTTAATTTTAAGAAATGCAAACCATGATTGGAGTGGAAAATATGCTGTTATACATGCTGCACACATTCTGCTAAAAAATCATTTGTACATTATTTAATATTTAAAATAGTCAAAAGTAAATTGCTTAACTTCAAACAACTGAATCACAACATATTCCAATATGCTACAATATTATCAAAAGAAATGTCAAAATTCTCACTCTTCCAGGTAGACTGAGGAGGCATGTTAACTATACATTTTGCATCTATCGAGCTCATTACTGCCTTTGTGCATTTATCAATGCGGGAGAAACACATTCGTATTCCAGGTTTTTTCCTCCTCTGCAATATCTGTGGAGGTTATAAGTTACAGCAAAGTCAAGACCTGTTTCACTAAAGATTTAATTTTCTGAAATTGTTCAACTGGTGATGTTACTGTGAATCAGCAGCCTTGACTCTCGCCTTGCACTGAAGGTTCTTTTGAGTTGCTAGTTGCTATTTGAATTGCCATATTTCTGGGAAACAGTCATTATTTTCTGCTCTTTGTCAGGTGTTAGTTTTCTCATCTTGCATCAATGAAAACCTTTCAAACATCAATTCAGTGAAATGGATGAAGCATCCTGAGCATAGCTTGCTAAGTGCATCAGTGAAATGTATTGGATATAATTTCAGTTCCTATTGGGCATAAAATGATAGCTAATAATTAAAAATAACTTTGCAAGCTGGAAGCTACTACAGCAAGCCTATCTGTGCAATAAAAATGCAAAAAATCCAAATTAACTCACATCCAATTCTAGCCCAATCTTATCATATGCCATTCCCAGATAATTAAATATGATTGTTAGATTGTTATTTCACTTGAAATATTATTAATTGCAATGTTAATCAAACTCCAATATGGCAGCAGAGTGGAACTCCTCAGCTGGAGCTCATTCACTCCATCTGTTTCTTTTCTTTTTCTCTTTTGTATTTTTTGACTTCATTCCTCGCCATCATTTTAGATTAGATTACAGTGTGGAAACAGGCCCTTCGGCCCAACAAGTCCACACCGACCCGCCGAAGCGAAACCCACCCATACCCCTACCCCACATTTACCCCTTACCTATCACTACAGGCAATTTAGTATGGCCAATTCACCTGACCCTGCACATCTTTGGACTGTGGGAGGAAACCGGAGCACCCAGAGGAAACCCACGCAGACACGGGGAGAACGTGCAAACTCCACACAGTCAGTCGCCTGAGGCGGGAATTGAACCCGGGTCTCTGGCGCTGTGAGGCAGCAGTGCTAACCACTGTGCCACCGTGCCGCCCACTAATCATGTCCTGAACTCTCAACCTCCGCACAGACTTGAACTCTAACTGAAAGGACTGTTATTCTGAACTTATTATCTTTTTTTCTAATTTTTTTCCGCTAAGAATTTGTACTTCATAAGCTATATCTCGATATCTTTGTACTCATGATGGTGCTGTAACTGGCAACTTGTAAACTTGTCACTGTAGTCATAGAATCATAGAGATGTACAGCATGGAAACAGACTCTTCGGTCCAACTCGTTCATGCCAACCAGATATCCCAACCCAATCTAGTCCCACCTGCCAGCACCCGGCCCATTCCCTCCAAGCACTTCTTATTCATATACACATCCAGATGCCTTTTAAATGTTGCAATTGTACTAGCCTCTACCACTTCCTCTGGCAGCCGATTCCACATACGTACCACCCTCTGCGTGTAAAAGTTGCCCCTTAGATCTCTTTTATATCTTTCCCCTCTCACCCTAAACCTGTGTCCTCTAGTTCTAGACTCCCGCACCTCAGGGAAAAGATCTTGTCTATTTACCCTGTCCATGCCCTTCATGATTTTATAAACCTCTATAACCCCTCAGCCTCCGATGCTCCAGGAAAACTGCCCTAGCCTATTTAGCTTCTCCCTATAGCTCAAATCCTCCAATCCTGCCAAAATCCTACTAAATCTTTTCTGAACCCTTTCGAGTTTCACAACATCCTTCCAACAGGAAGAACACCAGAACGGCATGTATTGTTCCAAAAGTGGCCTAATTAATGTCTTGTATAGCTGCAACATGACCTCCCAACTCCTGTACTCAATACTCTGACCAACAAAGGACACTGTACCAAACGCCTTCTTCATTATCCTATCTTCCTACGACTCTACTTTCAAGGAGCTATGAACCTGTACTCCAAGGACTCTGTTCAGCAACACTCACTAGGACCTTACATTAAGTGTATAAGTCCTGCTAAGATTTGTTTTCCCAAAATGCAGCACCTCGCATTTATCTAAATTAAACTCCATTTGCCATTCCTCAGCTCATTGGCTCATCTAATCAAGACTCATTTGAGTACATCTCATAGCAAAGCTAATTCTAATTTAGGAGCATACACCCATCATGTTTTTCCAAAGTCATGTTAAAATATATTAGTATCTTTCAATGTGTTAATTAACTATCTAACCCATGGGTAAAATGTTACCTCCCATAACTAATCATAAGCCTCCAAGGCTCAGCAACTGAAAAAAGAATCTTTATGGATTGATTTCTATTGTTTGTTACCTCATATGTTTTTATTGCTTTGTTTTAGGGAACAAAAAACAAAGCAGAGACTCATGAGCTACCAAAACATTTGTCCTTTGTTAACTTCCTGTACCTGTTCCCTCAACTCTCACGCTCAGCAGTGGTGGATGCTCCTGCTCCTCCAAAGCCTCTGGGACTATTTAAATGTGTTAAAGACAGCCATTATATCTGCTGAATGGTTTCAAAAGTACTTATCATGGCTGCCCTTAGATTTTGTTTGTGGACATTGAGCCTTAGAAATGCCAGGCCTGTCCTTTTGCGCATCTGTACATGACCAGCCAGAAAGCTCCTCTTCAAACAGATTCTCATCATTATTAGTATAGGATACACAACAAGGATAAAGGCATTCTTCTGCTGAATGAAAGTGATCAACAGACTCTAATTTCATTCGCAACAAAAACAGAAACTTTTGGAAAAAAATCATCAGGTCAGCCAGCTTTTGTGGAAAAAAAGCAAAGTTGACGTTTCAAGTCCGTGACTCTTCTTCAGAACTGATTGTAGCTTGGAAAAGGTTGGTGTATGTTATAGAGGGGCGTGGGAGAGGAAAGAAGTAAACAATAAGTGTAGATGGAGCCAAGAGAAAGACAGAATAATTATTGGGCAGACAAAGGAATGGGTAAAGGTCAGCCTGGGAGAATGAATAGCTGCTAATGGGTACCATTAGTGCTTGACAGTTGTGGTAGCAGCCCATGTGATGACAAGACCTGAGGTGTGGGGGTTGGGATTGACCTAGGCAAAAGTGCTCAGCCTCTTGAATTGTTGAACTCTATGTTGAGTCCAGGAGGCTGAGGATTCCCAGGCAGACAAATGAGATGTTTTTCCAGCTTGGGCTGAACTTTACTGGAGCATTGCAGCAATATTGAAAATAAGATGGATGTGTGATGATGCTGCATCTTTAACAAGGTTATTCTGTCCTTTGTTCCTTTTTAAGAGGGGTCGTAAAGGCAGAGATGCTGATATGTCTGGAAGTGGCTAACAGATACTGCCTAAGTCAACAACCAGAGGCAGCCTTTAGGTTTATTTAAAAAAAAATACTTGTACAATCAAAGGCGGGGAGAGGGAGGAGGGGGGGAGGTGCCCAGTTTTCCCAGTTCAGCATCTTTTTTCATTTGGTTTTAGTTTTATCTGGGGACCTAGAGAAGCTGTGAAAAGAGGTTTTATGTTTTAACAAATGATCCTTGGTTGACTTCTCTCTGAAATTTCTCCTACCTGTGAGACCCTGTGCTGGAATTTATCTTTTGCCAAGGGATGTGTTTATGGGATGTTGCAAGGATTGGAACAGTTTTGTTAAGTTATGATAGAGTCAGTTGGGTTTTCAAATAAGTTGTTACACTAAATTCTGTTTTCTTTTGTTCGTGTTTCATACATAGTGTTTACATAAATTCTGTTTTGCTTCAAGCCAAGTGGTTTGACCAGCTGCATCATTCCTGGAATATCACCTTACATCTGCCTAAAGCAACTAAAGGTGTTAGGATCTGGGCTACCTTTTTAAAATGCTTTGAGGGGGTCTAGCTTGGTCCATAACAGATGTTAGACCTTTTGTTTGTGGTTTTGATGAATTTCAAGGCAACTTTGAATCATTCTACTTTCAAGATAATTGGAAATGTCACTGGCGAAAATATCTCTAGTAAGCAAATGCCACAGCTATATAAATTGATGCTTATTAAAGTGATTCATAATATTTTTTCTTTGTATTAGGAATGTGTATTATAATACTGCAATGGAAAAACTAAGATCATTTGAATAGCAAAGCAAGCCGGAAATTCTGCTGAGGTATTAATATATAAATGCTCACTATTGCTTATTTTGAATAGTTAACATTTCCATTATCAAAGATGTGTGGAGTTTGCACATTCTCCCTGTGCCTGTCTGGGTTTCCTCCGAGTGCTCCGGTTTCCTCCCACAGTCCAAAGGTGTGCAGTTTAGGTGAATTGGCCATGCTGTGTTAGGTGTAGGGGATTGGGTCTGGGTGGGTTGCTCTTCGGAGGGTTGGTGTGGACTTGTTGGGCAGAAGGGCCTGTTTCCACACTGTAAATAATTTAACTTAGTGGGCGGCACGGTGACACAGTGGTTAGCACTGCTGCCTCACAGCGCCAGAAACCCGGGTTCAATTCCCACCTCAGGCAACTGCCTGTCTGGAGTTTGCACATTCTCTCCGTGTCTGCGTGGGTTTCATCTGGGTGCTCCGGTTTCATTACACAGTCCAAAAAATGTGCAGGTTAGGCGAATTGGCCATGTTAAATTGCCCATCATGTTAGGTGTGGGGGAATGGGTCTGGGTGGGTTGCTCTTCAGAGGGTCGGTGTGGACTTGTTGGGCCGAAGGGCCTGTTTCCATACTGTAAGTAATCTAATCATATTGAGTGTATTAAATGTTTAGATATTCGTATCCAACAGATTAATTTCAGAGCCATAAGATTTATTGTAATAATATAAAATTAACATTGTACAATTAGAAATTAAAGAATTTAATATCATCCACAGTGTCACAGCTTTCGAAGGTATCATACTTACAGATATGAACTCAAAGCATGATTACTCTGGATGCCACACATCTTAGACTGGCAAAACTTGCACATAACCAAAAACATTTGCTTCTGTCTGTTTCAGTAGATCAGCTGCCAACCTGTGTCATCTTGGGCGATACTAGAAGACACCACTCTGTATCAGGCATACTTGATCAGGAGACTCTCTCAATTTTACTGTTCACAATATGCTATTGGAAGGATTTACAAGTTGATCATTAGCCTGTTTGGTTACATTTTAATGCACCTTCTATGGCCATTATGTCTTGGAGTGGGACTCAAACCTGAAGCTTCTAGCTCAGAGGCGAAACTGCTGTGCCCCAAAATCTCCCGCACACTTTTAAAAGGACAACAGTAACTTACACAAAGTAAATGCTCATCTAATTAACTACAATTCTAATTTCCAATTGACTGAAAAACAAGGCATCATGTTACACATCATTGGTTGTATGAAACATTTGTGGAAAGAACGATATTCTAAGTTGAAAATTACCACAAAGGGATAGCAGTTTGCACCACACTGATCTTAACCTCAAGCAAACTGTATATCATCAGTAACTCCCATATGATTCTAAAGAGATTATTGCTGTACTTGAATTTGGTAAATGCAAATTAAACTCACTACAGAGAGTTAGAATTGTTTTACAGTATGCAGCCTTGGTTAATTGGCTGATTTATGTTTCTGACATACAATTCAGTTTTGGAGCTCCAGAAAGGGAACAAGTCAATCTGTGGAGATTCATTCAGATAGGTAGAAAGTTTATTTTGGAATTTGTTTAAGTCTGATTGTTTCTTTATTTTTCCCCCTCTCAATCCAATCTCTTCTTCGAGTCATAGAGTCATAGAGATGGAAACAGACCCTTCAGTCCAACCCATCCATGCTGACCAAATATCCCAACCTGCCAGCACCCGGCCCTTATCCCTCCAAACCCTTCCTATTCATATACCTATCCAAATGCCTCCTAAATGTTGCAACTGTATCAGCCTCCACCACATCCTCTGGCAGCTCATTCCATACACGTACAACCCTCTGTGTGAAAAAGTTGCCCCTTAGTTCTCTTCTATATCTTTCCCCTCTCACCCTAAACCTATGCCCTCTAGTTATGGACTTCCTTACCCCAGGGAAAAGACTTTGTCTATTTATCCTATCTATGCCCCTCATAATTTTGTAAACCTCTATAAGATCACCCCTCAGCCTCCAATGCTCCACGGAAAACAGCCCCAGCCTGTTCAGCCTCTCCCTATAGCTCAAATCCTCCAACTCTGGCAACACCCTTGTAAATTTTTTCTGAACCCTTTCAAGTTTCACAACATCTTTCCGATAGGAAGGACACCAGAATTGCATGCAATATTCCAACAGTGGCCTAACCAATATCCTGTACAGCCGCAACATGACCTCCCAACTCCTACACTCAATACTCTGACCAATAAAAGATAGCATACCAAACTCCTTCTTAACTATTCTATCTACCTAAGACTCTACTTTCAAGGAGCTATGAACCTACACACCAAGGTCTCTTTGTTCAGCAACACTCCCTAGGACCTTACCATTAAGTGTATAAGTTTGGCTTTCCCAAAATGGAGCACCTCGCATTTAACTGAATTAAACTCCATCTGCCACTTCTCAGCCCATTGGCCCATCTGGTCATTCCACCTATATATTTTTCTTTGTATATCTGTTAATATACCCGAATTACTTCACCGCCATTTCCTATTTGTATTTGCTCTTTTAAATTATTTTGGTCGCGGAGCTAGATAGTGGCTTTTACTGCTCACTGTCCTCAGCAATTTTACGGCAACCTTACTACAGCCAACAGTGGTAAGGAAAGAAAGGAACTCACAGTACACTGTGCAAGTAGCCCATTCTCAAATTCTGACCTAGCATGTCTCGCCCTGATTCTTCTGAACATGTGTCACATTTACCTCGCTCACCACTTATCTTGATCCTCATGAAAATGACAATCTTTCTGAATATGTTTGCTGGCTTGAGAAACAGTTTTAAAAAAAAGAAAATTATGAGTTGGAATTGATGACTTAAAAGAAGGTTATATGTTTCATGCTAAACCCTTCATTTCAGAGACCAAAATCACATAGACTATGTACAGGAGATTACAATGGTTTAAAATTAAATTCTGAAATATAAATGATGGAGATTTGGATGTAACTTGCTGAGAGGCATATCTGCAAGATCACAAAAAAAAAGCCACATTATACTGGAATGTTTGGCAACTAGGGACAAGCAATAATAAAATCAAAAGTTGGCCAGCCTGCAATGCCCACATTCCCCAAAATGAATTAAAAAAAACGATTACTAGAAATGTCTGCCAAATTCTTAGTGTGTCACAGTGCTCAGTTTCACACAAGTTGAGTTGAAGGATGCAACAACACCAAAAAACTATTGCTTAAAATGTGTTGGCTGTAAACAATTAGCGACATCAGCTTTGGTATTACTGAGACCATTCATGTTTATACAAGCACTGTGCCAAATACCAGAAGACAAACCAGTAGACATTTTTTAAAAAAAGTATTTATATTTTTATTCATATATTTTGTGGCTGATATGCACATTACCAAGTGAAAATATGACCATCCACCCAAAAACTAAGAAAAGGCTCCTCAATAATCATTTAGACAGAGGGACTAATTTGAATCCCACTTACCAGGTGGAAACTGGGAAGTGTGCAGTAATGTTACTCAGATCATTTACTCACCTTGGACTTGCCAGGAGTTGACTACACATCATTTCAATCCCCTTCTATTCTGAAAAGCCCTGGTTTGGTGTATAAATCAGTGGGGCTAACATGCTGGAAATCAAACACTGCTATTTATTGAGTCATCACAAAAATTGTGTTTCTGTAATTAACAAGAAATTACTATTTATTACAGGATAGTTGATTTTAACTACAGGTAAATAATCTAAATTAAACAAACTCTACAAATTAAGATTAATCCCGGATGTAACTTTGCTCGCTGAATTGGAAGGTTTGTTTTCAGACATTTCATCACCATATTAGGTAATATCATTAATGAGCCTCCGGTGAAGCACTGGTGGTATGGCCGACTTTTTATTTATGTGTTTGTAGTGCCTTGGGTTGGTGATGTCATTTCCTGTGATGTCATTTCCTGTTATTTTTCTCAGGCGGTGGTCAATGGGATCCAAATAAATGCATTTGTTTAAAATCACACAACACCAGGTTATAGTCCAATAGGTTTAATTGGAAGCACACTAGCTTTCAGAGCATCGCTCCTTCATCAGGTGGTAGTGACGCTCCGAAAGCTAGTGTGCTTCCAATTAAACCTGTTGGACTATAACCTGGTGTTGTGTGATTTTTAACTTTGTACACCCCAGTCCAGCACTGGCATCTCCAAATCAATGTATTTGTTGATAGAGTTTTGGCTGGAGTGTCAAACTTCTAGGAATTCTCGCGCGTGTCTCTGTTTGATTTGTTCTAGGATGGATGTGTTGTCCCAGTCAAAAATCTTCTCAAAACACTAAAATTCAGCCACTTTTAAGCCACCCTTTACACAAAACATTGATTCTCCTGCTCCTCAGTTGCTGCCTGTCCTGCAGTGCTTTTCCAGCACCACTCTCTCGACCCTTTACATAAATACAACATAAACAGGAAAGGGAGCCACATGGATGGGGAGAAAATTGTTGTAGTGGGTTGGGGAAGAAACTGTTTCATAGTCTTTGTTCATAGAGTTTATTGGGTTAGTACTTGCTGATCCAAAGATTTCTTTTTAATCTCAAATTGGTTTGCAAGAGACACAGGAAGGCTGTTTCACTGATGAAAAGTCTCTCATTTATCCAATTCAAACTTGTAACTTGCAGCATCTATTTAATGAAAGGTTGGTTTTCTTCAAGTTTATGTTGGTTTATTTCAGAGAAATGAGAATTTTAGGTTGACTAGTTTCTCTTCTGAAAAAAATCATTCCTGATGAATTGCTTTTGCTGCCTGACATGCTATGCTTTTCTACCACCTTTCTAATCTTGACGCTGATCTCTAGCATCTGCAGTCCTCACTTTCGCCTAGTTTCTTTTCTGTACTGACTAAGATTTCTCTGTCTTGCTCACAGCCCAATCTGCTCAGCTAACTGACAACCAATTGACTTTGGCTGGCAGAGGACATTTGTCTTGGTTTGTGGACTAGGGTTCAATTATCAATCAGCTTCACTTGTAAACAAGCCTTTGGCTTTAATTCATCTGCATACTGGTGTCACTGCTTCACAAATAGGGTTCACAATAGGTAACCAATTCTTTACTTTCAAAGCATGCAGCTTGTATTGGTAAATTATTGGGTTTCATTGCAGTTCTTTCTCACTTCAGTCTATAGTTTCTAAAAAGTACAAAAATAAAACAGCAGTTTCTATAATAAGCTAATCAAGAGGACAGTAAGCAATTTACTACAGTAAGCAGTTTACTATAAAAAGGATTAATTGGCCTTGCATAGAGTGCAGTATATGTACCAGAATTTTTTAAACTATTGTCTTTACTTAACAGAATATTGCTTGGACCAAGGATTAAAATAAAAGGAACAATTTATTGACTAATTGGTGTTTTATTTCCTGGAATCGAAAATGTTAAGGGGTGATTTGATTCAAGTTTTTAAGACATTATTGGGAATAGATAAGGTACCTGGAGGTAAATATTTATATTGGTTGGTGAGTCAAGTTGTTAAACTTATGTTTGGGTATAGAAGCCAGTCTCAGCACATAAATTAGCCAGACATGGGTATTTGAACAAATGTGCTCCTCACTTGCATTCCTGATCCTGTGAAATTTTCCTCCGGGCTTTCTGCAGGTCAGAAATGTTTGCCCACTGAGGTCAAGTTCTCCAAGTTAAATGATTGGGGGTGGGGTGGGGGGGGGGATGTTGCAAAAATATAATTTCCTCCTGCACACCAGTTTTTTGCTTGAAAGTGGTTAGTTCCTGGAGCCCAGTAAAATTGTGGCAGATTTAAGTAAAGAAAATGAGGAGCCTGATGAAAAGTCTGGAACATAAAGAAAGTGTAATGTATTTTCAAACCCTTTAGATAATGTACAGTAATGTGGATGTGCTTTTCATGAGCTGATTCATCTTGGCATTCTATGCTTTAAATATAAGTTGATCCTTAGATTGACTAGCCTTGTGTATTTCAGTTCTATTCCAGTACTAGGTGTCAAACTGAAATATTTGTGCACCAAAAGATGTCAAGTCATGTGGTGAAGGAGAGATGTTAAATGGAGAAGATCGCACACTTATGTGTCTATTAAACATTTCCTGGTACTGTATTGCTGACATGATGTTTGCAGAGGTGAGTTCCAGCATTCCCTTCCCCTGCGTCTTCACCGTAGCAGGGAATTGTTTCTGCCTTTCTGAGGCAAAGAATCCCATCCACATTGTGCTGATTTCATCCACCAATACTTCCATCTCAGCATTAGCGTTAATTAAATGCACTCATTCTTTCCATTCTTATGGCTGCCAAAGAAAACCTATCTCTTGCACCAGTATGGTTCTGCAACAAATTAGCTTTTATGCTACTTAAGGTCCAAATATTCAGACCCCTGAAGGTGCTGGTGAATGGGATAGTGGAGGAGAGGACTCATGTATTCCTGTTGATCAGCAAATGAGATGACTCCACCTGACTCTGCTATCCTGGAATAGGATAGTGACCCAGGTAGTTAAAGTATCTGAGCTTAAAAAGGCTGCCAGATTTATTTTCTCAATTATTTCACTAGCGGTGACACCACTGAAGGGAATGGAAAAAATCCTTCCCAAATCTTTACATTCTGCAGCAACTTTTGTTTTCAGCCTGATTTAATAATTGGATTCAATCACCATTTCACTTCCAGCAGAAGTTTCATAAAAAATGTGTTTTTGGATTGACCTTAATACATTTGCTATGGTCAGCACTTTGTTCCCAAATTGAGAAATTCAGACTGCTATATTGAACATTTGAGGTGTTTTACTTCTCGAATATACATTATGGCCTAGCTACTGCAAATACCTAGTTCACGGTTCAAGTTTTTAAATTTAAACTTTAGCTTTAGGAATAAATGTCTGAATAGAACATGGAAGAAATACATTTGAAGCACATTAAAGTCTGGTCTTGTCACAAAGTTGAGGTATTCTGTGTTCTGCATAGAATCAGAAGAGAAGATGTTATTTGTTGTAGAGTTTAAAAAATACCTAAAACATTTAATAAAATCTGAAAGGCAGTAAAATTCATTAACGTGGAGGAGGCTATGTTTTCATTAGAGTTTGGAGCCTATGAACAATCTCATGGGCTGCTTCCTGGGATTTTAAAGGAAGTGGCTCGACATAATAGATAACAATGACAGTTATATTCCAAAAATTCTGAGATTCTGGAGAAGTCCTAGAGTGTTGGAAAGCTGTGAATGTACAAACAAAAGTGTGACAAACACCAAATAACTATAGATCAGATAACATTTGTCATTAGAAATATGTATAATATTTCTATTATAAAGGATATCAAGTAACCAGACCATAGGGCTGTTCTCTCATGAGAGAGACTCACACACAGCGGTAATTGAATCTGAGGGTCACCATACCTCTGGTGAGGTGAGAGGTTGAGATCTTCATGGTAACCTCAGCCATTGTGGGAATTGAACTCATGTTGTTGATATGACACTGCTTTATAAAGCAACTATCCAGCCAATTGAGCTAAATCTACCTTTGTAAAGGGTGTAATAACAGAATATTTAGTAACACTAATATAATCAAGCAAAGTCAGCATGACCCAAGCAGGGGAAGTCATGCATGTCAAATGTATTATAGTTCATTTGAGGAGTTAACAGGCAGGATCGCTAAAAAAGGAAACAGGCAAAGCAACATATTTGGATTTCCAAAAGGCATTTGATAAGGTGCTGCTAATAAGATAAGAGCCCATGGTGATTGTGGTAGCATTGGTTAACTAATAAAGAGTTGGGATAAAAGGGACACTTTCAGGATAGTAACTTGTAATTAGTCAAGTGCCAAAAGGATAAGACCATTAGATACAGGAGCAGAAATTAGGCCATTCAGCTCTTGTGTCTGCTCTGCCATTCAATCATGGCTGATAGGTTTCTCGACCCCATTCTCCCGCTTTCTCCCCATGACCTTTGATTTCCTTGATACTCAAGAACATATCTATCTCAGTTTTAAATACACTCAATGACCTGGCCTCCACAGCCTTCTGTGGTAATGAATTCCATAGATCCACCACTCTCTGGCTGAAGAAATTTAGCCTTATCTCCATTCTAAAAGATCTTCCCTTTAAGGCTGTGGTCTCTGGGTCTGGTCTCTCCTACCATTGGAAACATCTTCTTAATATCCACTCTGTCCAGGCCATTCAATATTCTGTAAGTTTCAATTAGATCCACCCTCATCCTTCTAACTCCATTGAGCCCTCAAATGTTCCTCATACGTTAAGCTTTTCATTCCTGGGACCATTCTCGTGAGCCTCCCTAAGCATGTTCCAAGGCCAATATGTCCTTCCTGTGATATGGGCCTACAACTACACACAATACTCCAAATGTGCAGGGACCACAATTATTTACTATATATAAGTGACTTTGTTGGAAGTGAATATGGTTTGCAGGTGACATAAAAATAGGTGGGAAGGAAACTCGTGAGGATGACACCAGGAATCCATAGAAGCATATAAACAGGTCAAATGTGTAGGTAAACCTTAACTGATGAACTATAATATGGAAATTTGTAAGGTTATGCACTCTAGCAGAAAGAGCTAAGTATTATTTAAATGACCCAAAGACTACAAAAAGCTGCAGCATGGAGGATTTGAGGTGCTGGTGCATGTATCGCATGTATTCATTCTTTACGTTTTGCCCGAAATGTCGATTTTCCTGCTCCTCAGATGCTGCCTGACTTGCTGTGCTTTTCCAGCACCATTCTAATCTAGACATGTATCACTAACAGCTAGCTTATCAGCTCCATGAGAACAGCAAAGGGAAATGGAATGTTGAGCTTTTATCTCAAAGGAAATGGAGCATAAAAATTAGGAGGTTTTGTTAAAATGCTATAATGTATTATACTGAGAACAGTTTTGGCTCCTTACCTGAGGAAAGATATATTTCATTCGAGATAGTACAGTTCTGGAGAAGGGTCACTGGACCCAAAATGTTAATTTTGCTTTCTCTCCACAGACCTGCTGCCACACCTACTGAGCTTTTCCAGTAATTTCTGTTTTAGTTTCTGATTTCTAGCACCTGCTAGGTTATCTTGGAAGGATTTTCTTATGAGGACAGGTAGAGGAGGTTGATCTTGTCCTGAACACCAATGAGTATGAGAGTACACGTTACTGAAATATACGATTTAACAAAGTAAGTGAAGGGAGATGGTTTGCCCTGTGAGAGAGTCGAGGGACAGAGGGAATAGTCTCTGCATCAGGAATCGCCCATTTAAAATAGATGTGGAGGATTTTCCCTGGCCTACACTGAGAGTGCTGAATCTGTGGAATTCTTTACCGTGGAAGGTTGTCAAGCTTGCATTGTTGAATACTTCCTGAAGAAGGGCTTATGCCCGAAACGTCGATTCTCCTGTTCCCTGGATGCTGCCTGACCTGCTGCGCTTTTCCAGCAACACATTTTCAGCTCTGATCTCCAGCATCTGCAGACCCCACTTTCTCCTCAATGAATACATCCAAAGCCAACATAAACAAATTTTTATTGATTGAGAGTTGAGGATTATGTGGATAAAGCAAGAAAGTGGAGTTGATCAAGTCAGTTGTGATCTCATTGAATGGCAGTGTAGACTCAATGGGGTCAATGTCTACTTCTGCTCCTACATCTTAAAACTGTATGGTCAAATTAAATCCAAAATTAACAAGTTTTGCTTGAATATGAAAGGTTAACTTCTGATAATATGTTGAGATGAGATTACTCTGATGTGATGGAGTAAGAATAGGCTATAATGAATTAGCAACACAATATCCAAGCCACCAACTGTCTCACCACTTAAGTCAATGTCTGGAAAAAGGCTTTGATTCCATTTTGCTTGTTCTACTCTATCAGCCAAATCTTCTATTTTTGCTCAACAAACTTTAATAGATCTTTGTTTGAAACACCCTGGATGACATGGAGAACATTTGTGTTCTTTAATAGTAGTTCCACACCTGTAATATGAAACCTGTCCCAATCCCACTGGAGTGTTACCATATTCTTGACTGAAATGAATAATGACCAGGTGGAAAAAGACTGGTTGGCTACAGATGAAGTGCATCTGAAGTCTAATGACAAAAATACAGCTGAAAGAAGGGACATCATGCATGATGAGCTTTTTGTTAGTGCATCTTGCAACAAGGTCAGCTCATAAAAGGAAAATTCATGCTGGCCTGGTCTAAGGTTGCTATCCAGTTTCAGTGGTCTAAATCATTGCCCAGCACAATAGGAATAAGGTCCCTGATGTTCTCTGCTCTGCCAACTTAAATACCACAATTTTCCATCCAATACCTCAATCTCACCCTACCTCTGCTACTCTACCCATCTCCCACTCAGACTCATGCTCTACCACTCTCAACTTGCCTCCAACATCTTCCCTCCCTTATCATCACCCACGCAAACCCTTGACAGTTCTGACCCAGCATAGCCTCTGTGCCATCCACTCACTTCCTCAGGACACCTTCCTTTCTGAACCAGCACTAACAGCTGTATACCTGCTTACATTGCATGTAATACTTGCCTCTCTTCCCCTCATTCCAGGAGGAAGAGATGCTGCAATAGGGCAGATAAATAATCTGCCTGCTTGTGGGCTGCTGCCTGTTATTCGGTTCCTCACCTGTTATGAGGAGACCATCCTCACTCTGACCAAGACAATAGACTGACTGACTGTGACCAAGTCCCAGGCATGGTAGTGGAGGCTGGCCTTGAATTACTCATAGAATCATGCAGCATGGAAATAGAACCATTGGTCAAACATGTCAATGCCAACCAAATATCCGAAATAAATCTAATCGCATTTGCCAGCATTTGGCCCATGTCTCTCTAAAACCTTCCTATGCATATACCCATCCAGATGCCTATTAAATATTGTAAATATACCAGCTTCCACTACTTCCTGTGGCAACACATTCCATACACGTATCACCCGCTGCATGAAAAGGTTGCCCCTTAGGATGCTTTTAAATCTTCCACCTTTCATCTTTAAACCTATGCTCTCGAGTTTTGGACACCTCCACCCCAGGGAAAAGACCTTGCCTATTTATCCTATCCATGACCCTCATGATTTTATAAATCTCTATAACGTCATCCCTCAACCTTAGAATCTCCAGGGAAAATAGCTCCTACCTAGTCAGCCTCTCCCTACAGCTCAAACCCTCCAAACTGGCAACATCCTTGTAAATATTTTCTGAGCCCTTGCAAGATTCGAACATCAAAACAAATGTAGAAACCATGGCTCAGTGGTTAGCCTGTTGCCTCATAGCACCAGGGACCTGGGCTCAAGCACAGCCTTGGGTCTGTGTGAAGTTTGCACATTCTTACTCTGTCTGCGTGGGTTTCCTCTGTGTGATCTGGTTTCCAAACACGTGCAGGTTAGGTGGAGTGGCCATGCTAAATTATCCATAGTGTCCAGAGATATATAGGTCAGGTGGATTAGCCCTGGAGAATACAGGGTTACGGAGGCATGGTAGGGAACAGGTGGGCCAATGGGCTGAGAAGTGGCAGATGGAGTTTAATTTAGATAAATGCAAGGTGCTGCATTTTGGGAAAGCAAATCTTAGCAGGATTTTTACACTTAATGGTAAGGTCTTCGGGAGTGTTGCTGAACAAAGAGACCTTGGAGTGCAGGTTCATAGCTCCTTGAAAGTTGAGTTGTGGATAGACAGGATAGTGATTTGGTATGCTTTCCTTTATTGGTGAAAGTATTGAGTACAGTAGTTGGGAGGTCATGTTGTAGCTGTACAATTCATTGGTTATGCCACTTTTGGAATATTGTGCGCAGTTCTGGTCTCCTTCCTTCCAGAAGGATGTTGTGAAACTTGAAAGGGTTCAGAAAAGATTTACAAGGATGTTGCCAGGGTTGGAGTCTTTGAGCTATAGGGAGAGGTTGAATAGGCTAGGGTTATTCCTGATGAAGGGCTTTTGCCTGAAATGTCGATTTCGCTGCTCCTTGGATGCTGCCTGAACTGCTGTGCTCTTCCAGCAGCACTAATCCAGAATCTGGTTTCCAGCATCTGCAGTCATTGTTTTTACCTGGTTTTCCTTGGAGTGTTGGAGGCTGAGAGGTGACCTTATAGAGGTTTATAAAATCATGAGGGGCACGGATAGGACAAATAGACAAAATCTTTTCCCTGGGGTGGGGGAGTCCAGAACTAGAGGGCATAGGTTTAGGGTGAGAGCAGAAAAATATAAAAGAGACCTAAGGGGCAACGTTTTCAAGCAGAGTGTGGTACATGTGTGGAATGAGCTGCCAGAAGAAATGGTAGAGACTAGTACAATTACAACAATTAAAAGTCATCTGGATGGATATATGAATAGGAAGGGTTTGGAGGGATATGGGCCCAGTGCTGGCAAAGTGGGACTAGATTAGGTTAGGATATCTGGTTGGCATGGACGAGTTGGACCGAAGGGTCTGTTTCTGTGCTGTACATCTCTATGATCCTATGAGTAGGGTTGAGTGGGATGCTCTTTAGAGGATTGGTTTGGACTCAGTTGGCCAAATGGCCTGTTTCCACACGAGGAATTCTATGATCCTGTCCTTCCTACAACAGGAAATATTAACTTTTCTCTCCACAGATCCTGTGACACCTACTCAGTTTCTTCAGCAAATTTGTGTTACAGAACAATGGATGCTGGAAATCTAAAGCAAAAGCAAGTGACGCTTGAGAAGTAGTCATGATTCGGAGATGCCGGTGTTGGACTGGGGTGTACAAAGTTAAAAGTCACACAACACCAGGTTATAATCCAACAGGTTTAATTGTAAGCACACTAGCTTTCGGAGCGACGCTCCTTCATCAGGTGATTGTGGGTTTCCATGCGGGTTCGTACCTGGCACATGTCAGATGTCAATGTATGTATGTAGATGTGGAATGTGTACACGGTGCCCATAGAAATTGTCGGTGCCCAGTTTTCAACTTGGAGATTCTTTGGACCAAACAATGAGCTGCAGTTGCCAGCTACCTGCTCTGATTTCTCCGCATCTAATTTGCTCAAGACGGAGTGTAATCAGCTCAATATTAATGGGGTGAGATGTGCAGTGAATAGGGTTGTGGACAAATAAATGTCACCCTTTCCAGGCAACTCACTGCTCCCTGCTGAGAATCTTGCCTCCTCACACAGATCCTAGTTAAAAGATGCAAAGAATTGCTGCCAACATTGAGAGAGGTTTCATCAGCCTTCTCATATGATTCTGCCACATTTCTTGCCATAGCCCATGTTGTTCAGGTCACCAAACAGATTCTGCCTTTGATCTGTGTTTAGTTAATATTGCATTTAGCATTTCAACAGAACAATAATTGGGGGTTAATCATCGAAATATGCAGTTGTATTATCTCATCTCATGAAAATAGCCAAAAATAGAATCGTAGAGCAGTTTGATAATATTCCAGAAATATAATTTGCTCACAAAATACTTGGTGCAGAAGTGTGTGCAGGAGGTATTTTCCATTCTCGGTACACAGGTCAACTCTGCCAATGTCAATGACTTAGTCCCATGGGGAAAAAAATGTTTTAATCATTGATGGATCCAGCTATGTTTAACACTTGGTCAATTTGGAATGATTTCTAGGTGTCTATTATGTCAAGTTGTCAGGAACTGTAAATGTAGTTATACCTGACAAGTTGGCCTCAAGGACATATATCTGTATAATGTAATGTAAATCACTTCGTTTCTACAATCTGATATGGCAGTCTGCGGTTACGACTACTTCAGCACAAAATATGCTGAAAGTAGGAAAGGTGAATTCAGCCACTACCTTAAGTGGCAAGCTTGTTTTCAGTGCAATATATTTTGAAATCAACTTGCAACTTTTGACACACATCAGAAACTAATAGTTTTGATTACATGAATTGTTGTCACATAGCAGTCGTCAGTACATCAATGTATAACTGGGTCTGATATATCCTCAAGGAAAAGTATCTCTTTCTCCTTTTGATATTTTCCTATTCACGCTGTTTTGGCAGATAAAAAATGCATTTTCTGCAATTTAATAGCAGGATATTTTCACTTATATGCTACATGAATTGATAGCTGCATTCCAATGGATTTTATTTGCAGAAGTTTAAAAAAAACAGGTATTATAACCCATCACTTCATCAATGTGGTGAAAAAATGCATCTATAAGATATGTCTTTGGCCATGCACAATCTTAAACACTGTAAAGAAAGGTAATGCATGTTTTCCCATTGTACAAAGAGTGTAAATGTGGTTTGGTGAATATAAATGCATTAAGTGATATGTTAAGTGTTAACTGCTCAATTTGGTAATGCACTATTAGTCGATAGGGCAAAAATAAAGCCATGAGAAAATTATAAAACTATTAGAACATTATCAAAGTATAATCAATTTAAGTTATGTATTTACTGAGTGCATTAATGAAAATCCTATGAACTTTAAATAATGTACAGATATTATATTTAGTTAATTAGATTGGTTGAATGGCTGACACATTATCTTATTTTACTGCAGAAGTTAAATTCATCAAATGAAATAACATCTATTCCAGCAGAACTGATGAAAAATATTATTGACCATGCAATCTGTTCTTTGTCACACTTTTTGCATTCATTGTATTTGCTAAGTCTTTCACTGGCACATATCATTTATCCAGGCTCACTTATTATAGAAACATTAACTGAATTGTACAAAGCAGTATTTGAATTTCAGTCTAAATGCTTCTTGATTATATGATGGTTATTGAAGGCCTTTTTTTTTAAACTGACTTGAATTGCTTTAGATTCCTGTCCTTGCAGATCATTTTTCTGAATGTCGGTCTCATTTTCCATTTTACAAATGAGCACTGCACAAAACTGTTTTCTGTATGTTGAGGTACACAGTAAACATAATCTTTATGATTAACATTAGCTTGTAACTGCCATTATTCAGTTCCAAAATAAATCTACATGTCTTTGAATGTAATATCCAGGAATGATCTTTTTTTAAGAATCCCATTGAGTATCAGTTTGAAGAACAGTTTAGAACTACTTGTTCCCATATTTAAACTGTTAATAAAGCTTTAAGGAAATGTATTCACACATAGCAGGCCCATAATCATATAAGATTAAAGATAGTTAAGCAGGAGGGCACGGAAGAATTGATTTAAGGAGGGCAAGGAATAACGTCTGTTGCAAACTGTTTGTATCAAGAGTTAAATTAAGGTAGATAAAAGAAACAATAAAGGCAAGAAGTCACTTGTGGAAGTAATGTATATGTCTCTATAAATCAATATATGGGAGGTAGAATATATAAGAAGAAATAATGAGAGCTTGTTAGAAAGGCACAGTGATAATCATAGGATATTTTAATCTACAAATTGATTGAAAAAGTCAGTGCATTTAACAAGTTTCTAAAAATCTAAGTGTGGACACTTATGAGAGTATGAAAACAAAGCTGGCTGAAGTGGATTGGCAAATTTGGTTAAATGTTAGATTAATAGAGATGGACTTGTTGATATTTATTGGATTTTTCACAGCATGTGGAATAGATACATTCCAAAGAGTAATAAAAATTCCAAGGGATGGAGTCATCATTTTGGGAACAGAAATGTTAAAGATAGTATCGACCAAAAGAAAAAGCATATTGTGCAAAGACAGCATGCCAAAAGATTGAGTGAAATATAAACAGCAAAGAATGACCAAAAGACTAATAAGAAATGAAGCTAGGCAGAAATGAGTACAAGATGAAGCTAGGCAGAAATATCAATCCAGATAGTAAGAATTTATAATAATATTTAAAGAAAAGGGCGAACAAATTAAGCATTGATCATGTAGAAAATGAAACTAGAGAATGGCAAGTAAGAAAATGGGCAGATGAACTGAAAAAGAACTTTCTATAAGTCCTCATTATAGAGGAGACAAGTACCATCCCAGAAGTAGTGATAAATCTGAAAATGGAATGGATGGAAAAATTCAGAAAATCACCATCACCACAGAAGTGGTACAAAGTGAGCTGATGGAGCTGCTGACTGACAAGTCTATAAGACCATAAGCAATGGGTACAGGAGTAGGCTATTCAGCCATCTTTAAATAGGATCATGACTGATCCAACACTGCTCACATCCATGTTGTCCTTTCACGATCATCCTTGATTCTTCTACTCAGCAAGAATCTATCTCAGCCTCAAATATGCACAAGAACTCTGGCCCCTCCTCCATCCCCAGGTCTCTGTGGTAAGTAGTTCCAAAGACACTGAACCCTCAGAAGAAATTACCTCCCCATCCTCAGTTTTATACTGGTGCCTCTTAAAGCTGAGACTATGTCCTCTGGTCCCAGGCTCACCCTTGAGGGGAAGCATTCTCTCAGCATTTACCCAGCTAAGTCTCTTAAGAGCCATGGGCAAAAATGAGGACTGCAGATGCTGGAGATCAGAGTCGAGAGTGTAGTGCTGGTAAAGCACAACAGGTCAGGCAGCATCCGAGGAGCAGGAAAATTGACATTTCAGACATAAGCCTTTCATCAGGCATATGAAGCCCTTCCTGATGAAGGGCTGCCTGATCTGCTGTGCTTTTCCAGCACTTAAGAGCCTTAAGAGCCCTACATGTCTCAATGAGATCACCACTCATTCTTCTAAATTCCAATGAGGAAAGTCTCAGCCAGTTTAACCTTTTGTAATCAGACAATCTCTTCATAGTAGGATTCATCCTGGCAAACCTTTTTTTTCTGAATTGCCTCCAATGAAATAACTCCTGTTATTCACATAGAATGGAAGCAAACATTATTTGTTCAAAAAGGGAAGGAGTCAGACAGCAGAAATCTGCATGTCATTAGCTGACTATCGTAGGGGAAATGTTAGAAGTTGTTATTAAAGAAGTTGTAGCACAACACTTGGATAAATCCAAGGGAGTCCAGTTTCCCTTTTCTGAAAGAGAAATAACGTTTGACTAACCTATCAGAGTTTTTTAATAAGGTCACACATACAATGGATAAAAGGAGAACTGGTAATGTACTATACATAGATTTAAGATGTCATTTGATACGATGTGTCATTAAAGGAAAATAAAAGCTCATGGTGTAGAAGGAGCATACTGGCATAAAATTGGCCAGTGAACAGGACAGAGAAATTAGACATAAATTAGCCATTTTTATGTTGCCAAGATGTTTAAGTGGTATGCAACAGAGATTGGTGCTGTGACCTCAAATGTTTGCAACTTAGGTAACTCACTTTGATAAGGGAACAGAAGGTATGATGCCAAATCTGTTTGCAAAATAAGTCGTGAAGAAGATGCAAAGTAGGTACATAGGTGAATGAGCCAATATTTGGCTGATGTAACATCAGGTGAGAAATTGAAATTGACCATTTTTCCAAGCATGTAGAATAAAATTCTTATTTGAATGGTGAGAGATTTCAAAGGATCTGGATGTTCTCGTACATGAATTGCAAAATGTTAGTATGCAGGTTGAGCACATAATTTAACAGAATGTTATCATAAAAAGAATTTAACATAAACATGGGGAGGTTATACTTCTATAGAGAACTGCAGTGACTACATCTGAACCACTATGCACAGTATTGGTCACCTTATTTATTGGAAGAATGTAAGTGCAATGAAAGCATTTCAAGGGAGGTTGACTTTATTAATTCCTGGCATGGGAATTGAACAGAGTTTTTTTTTGAAGGGAAATCATGTCAAGACAATTTATTGGCTTTCTTTTGAAGTAACATGAGCTGTGGATAAATGGATGCCTATAAACGTGCTAAAGCTGGTTTTCCAGAAGATATTTGATAAGGTGCCACATCAAAGGTTGTAATGGAAATAAAAGTGCATGCTGCTGAGATTAATATACTGACATGGATAGAAAGTCTGGCGAGCTCTTTGTCTCCATAAATGGTCATTTGTTTGATCGTCAGGATATGATGAGTGAAGCCTCATAATGATCTATACTGTGGCCTCAATTATTTACACCAATGACCTAGACAAGGGAAGAAAAAGTGTGGTAGCTAATGTCACAGATGATCTAAGTTTGTGAGAAGATTTGTAGCTCGGGTGCTCGTTGTTGTGGTTCTGTTCGCCGAGCTGGGAATTTGTGTTGCAGACGTTTCGTCCCCTGTCTAGGTGACATCCTCAGTGCTTGGGAGCCTCCTGTGAAGCGCTTCTGTGATATTTCCTCCAGCACTATAAATGCCGGAGGAAATATCACAGAAGCGCTTCACAGGAGGCTCCCAAGCACTGAGGATGTCACCTAGACAGGGGATGAAACATCTGCAACACAAATTCCCAGCTCGGCGAACAGAACCACAACAAAGTCACAGATGATACTAAGATAGTTAGTAAAGTACATTACATAGAAGGCAAAAGGATGTTGCAGGTGGATATAAATAGGCTAAATGAGTTGGCAAAAATCTGGATTATATTGTGGGAAAATTTGAACTTGTTCATATTAACTGGAAGAATGGAAACAGCAAAGTATTACTTAAATGGAGAAGAATTGTAGACACCTGAGGCACGAAAGGATTTAGGTGTTCTTGTGCTTAGTTCACAAACTTAGAATGTAGGGGCAGCACCTATTCAAGAAAACTAATGGAAAGCTGTCCCTTTTAATATGAAGAATTGAGCATAAATGTAAGGACACTAAGTTTCAGTTATATCAAGCACTGATGAGGCCATATCTTGAATATTGCATGAAATTGTGATTTCCTTATTTAAAGAAGGATGTAAATGCATTGGATGTGGTTCAGTGAAGGTTTATTCAATTGATACCTGGAATGAGTTGGTGATCTTATGAAGGTAGGTTGGACCGACTTCATGGAGATTAAAATGGTGAGGAGTGAATTGACTGAAGTGGTAAGATTCTGAATGGTCATGTCAAGTTTGATGTGAAAAGAATGTTTCCTTTGTAGGTGTGGGATCGTGTTTAATAATGACCAGGATTGGTGAGTGGCAAAAATAGCCTCTTTACTGAGCATCCACAGTAGCACAGTTTGAGGCAGTGATGGAATCTGAAGTACAGTATCTTCTTTTAGACACAGTTTTTACACACATTAATATTTTAGCATTGTGATGTCACATAGTTGTATCTATTGCACTCAAGTTTGTGTGACATGTGACCTGGGGAAGCAGGAGATGGTTTAAGTACTTGCTAATTGCTGGCTGTTACTCCTGATGTGATGAGAATGTCTGTCTGCTCTGGGTTTGCATAATTAAGAGGCATTAGTCCTTTTGTCTTTTAAGTTAGTAATATTAGTAAAATTGCTAGACCTGTGTGATCTTACCAAGTGAGAAATTATGCATGTTCTAAATAAAAGAATAGAGGATATTAAACTGACCTCCCGCAGCTAGGTCGTGACATTTAATTTACTATTGCCGGTTTTGACAGTTCTTACACATTCACACATGCAGTTTCACAGAAGTGCTGTTTTGATAATAAGTTTTTAAAGGGGGTAGTGATTCTATTTAATATGCATTTATAAAGTACATACTAGTGAAGCAAACTGTTTGATGTTCTGCAACCTATCCAGGTCCTGAGATATGGTTAATCTCTCTATAGTGAGTTATGGAGATTCAAGACGGGATGGTATTGTTCTGAGTAGGTTACAGTAATATTACTTATTCAGTGGTAGCCTTTGCTAGAGAAACAGGTTGAAACACTGCTTGCAGCATGGTGTCGATAAGAATTGAAAGGTGTAAAGAAACAATAATGAGTTGGAAGGAAAATTTAGTTTATCTTCTAAGAGTACAATGTACTGCAAAAATACGGTTTTATGAAAGAGTGAATGGAAACGAGGTATAGTAAACATAGTGTGCATGTGAATAAGTTAGTAAAGAGTTATGAACAAATGCATGGAAATGCAGTACAGTAAATATGTATTTGTTTATGCACTTGTGAGTGAGTGTATACAGAGAATCATAATTCATATCTCACATCGATCAGACCAGAAATAAGGGGAATTGCTTTAAAATTTGGTGCTCACCTTTTCAGGACAGAAAAGGACATTTGTTTTTTTTTGGTTTGTGTGACTTTGACATCTTTGCATCAGAAAACAATTGATTTTTAAAACTAATGTAGATAGATTCTTGTTGGAAATCAATATCAGAGGTAAAAGGCAATGTGGAATTCAAAACAAACAAATCAGCCATGATCTTACTGGATTGTGGAGCATTCTTGAGGAGCTGAATGGTCTACTTCTGCTCATATTTCACATGTTCATACATATATTCATATGGAGCTGATATCTTGTTGGAAAGCTTGGACAGGTTAAGCTTGTATCCACTGGAGTTTAGAGTAGGAAGTGACTGTTTTGAAACGGACAACATCCTGAGGAGTTTGACAGGGTAGATATGGAGAAGACTCTTCTCGAAGAACCAAGAATTAGGAATCACTGTTTAAAAGTCAGGGGTCAAACAGTGAAAATGGAAACGAGAATTTTTTTCAAATGGTTGTAACACTTTGGAGTTCTCTTCCTTAAAATATGGCAGAAGTGGAGTACTTCAAACTTGTTTAAGAGGTAAACAGATTTTTGTTAAGCAAGGGGGTGAAAAATTATCTTGGTAGATAGGAATGCAGATTTTGGTGTTAGAATCAAATCAACAATGATGATCTTAATTGGTGGAGCAGGCTTGAGTTGCTGAATGGTCTACTCCTCCTAATGTACATGTTTTTATTGTTTATTATGTCATAAAGAAACTAGTAATACAACTTCAGCAATCCATTAGAAATGGAAATGCGGTACAGTAAACGTGTTTGTTTATGCACTTGTGAGTGAGTTTGTACAGAGAATCATAATTCCATATCTCACATGGATCAGACCAGAAATAGGGGGCATATTGTTGACTGGGACATTTTAGTTGTATGTTATCAATGTCCTCTAACTTTTATTCTGAAACATTCCACCTGTACAAATAGATTACTTGCTGCAGTAATCAGGACAGTTTTATCAGTGTCTAGAGAACTATTTGCTGCAGTCTGCAGTTTCACTCCACTTGCAGTATCTTTGAAGTGTCAAAAAGTCTTTGTAGATGCCAGTCTTAAGGCACTCATTACTCCCCTCACGAGACTTGTTGCACATTTGTGGCATGACACTTCCTCAACAAGGTTTATTTGAATAGATTATATCCAGTGTATCTGTCGCCAATTCCAATTACTGGGGACATTGATCCTGAACTTGCATAATCTTTGATGTACAATGTCCCTTCAATGGCATGTGCATTCACTTCTAAGACTCGATGTCAAACAATTGTTTTTTTCTTATTGTTTTTTTCGGCAGTCAGGATTCTGTTTTGGATCCTGTAGGTTTTCATAATTGTGTATCTTACATAATTATCTGATATTCTTCCTTTTTCTTCAGTTCTAGATCTGAGTGTATAGCAGAAGATCTCCCCCATCTATTGTTTGCAAATTCAATAGATAAAATTGATTTGTAAATGATCTTGACCCACAAATCAAAATTGCATCTAATATGTGATTAATTCAAAGAAAACAAAATACACCTGCAATACACTTGAAATACACCTGCAATCACTTTTTATGTACATTTTCTCTATTCTAAATGTTTATGTTCACATTTTGTGGAGAGAGCCTTTGCGAACTTCTTGCAAACTGTAACTACACATTTTGCCAATGGAGACATTGCAATGTTCCTATTGGTAATTAAATTTAACTAAAGCATAACTATCTCTCACAAGCACTTTTTGTAAATACCAATATATTAATTGCAAATGTGCTGGAAATTGCAAAATGAAAATGGAATATATAAAGTAGCAATTATATTACATTTGCATGCCCAGATAAAACATTACCTGCTCCTTTAACCCCCTTGTTTGGCAGTTAAGTTGGAACTTTAATTATAAACAATGTATTGGATATTAATAAGAGCCAAACTGGATCAAGTCAGTTCCCTATCATTTTGAGAAATCCTGTGTAAAAGGTAAAGATGGTTGCATTATTGGAAAGCATTAAAATCCCATCTTTATATTGTTTGTTTTTAATACTTGTGTGTATTTAATATTACTTGTCTTTTATGGAAATGTAAGAGCTGAAACCTTGCATCTTCAAACAGAGCATCACTGTTGTTTTTCCATGGAAGTTACAATCTGTACTTTCTTTCAACATGTATTACATTCAATTCTAATAAGCAATACATTCTTGAAGAAATGTAATTGTATAATACAAATCAATAAGTACTTTTTTTCTAGATGAAGCTTCAATTTGTGATTTCCCATGTGGCGTGAGTGGTGTGTTGGCACTCTTTTTGATAAATAGCTAACAGGATGCTGCAGGAAATTACTGGCCAATAACTGATCTTATTTCTAACCTTGTGTGTCAGCTATAGTATCAAATTTACATCTAACATAATAGTTGAAGGCTCTTTGGATTATTCTCTCGGAGTACACTGAAATTTTATCCATACATTTCAAATAATATCTGACAATTACACTACAAAGAAACATGGAAGAAAACTAATAATAGAATGTAAAGTGTTTTCTAGAATATCCCATTAGAGTGAGTAATATCTACTAATAACCAGAAACTTAAATAGTATTTTTGATTTTTGTGTTTTTAATTGAAACTTAGTGGTTGTAGGCAATTGTTGATCCCACTAAATTAGGCCTATGAAATAATTATAAAATCATCTGAACCTACCTGCTCCAGAGATATGTAATAACATTCCTGAACAGGTTGATTAGAAAACAGGTTAAAATGCTTCACTTCTAACAGCTCTCAACCAATGTAACTCATTTTCATGTGTCCCCCTTAATGGTGCAGCATTTCAGTAACACCATTCACTGGAATATCCTTGCTTCTATCGATATCATAATAAATGTTGCCTTCAATTTTGCAACAAATCACATGTCTTAAAGAATGCTAGATATTGATTATATCAGTAAGAGAAGATTACTAGCCATAAAGCGATATTACTGATACACAGACAAGGGAAGACAGAAGGAAGGAGAGATTTACAGCAAGAGTGTGACACAAGAAATGAGAAAAAGAATCAGTCATAAACAAAGGATATAACTACTACAACAGATAAGACAGACAGATTAGCAAAGAAAAACTGAGGCACTGGAGGGCAGACAAAAAGGCAGAAGTACAAAAAAATAGGAGACTGAATTTTCCATTTCTTGGCAAAGTGTTTTATTGACTGGCATTCATAATGGCTGTTCTGCAATGAGCAATGCTAACTTTTCTCTCAATCTTCTACTCTTCATTGTTATAATTGTACAGCTGGTCTCTTCAGCTGTTTTGCATAATTGTTTAGTGGCATTTATTGCTACTGTTCATAGCACTGGGGCTATATTTAAATCCCAGCTGGGCAATATTTCAGATGTTGCAATCTGGGAACAATGGTATTCCATTGTTATCCCCAAGGAATTGGCTCAAAAAGGCAAGTCAGCTCTCCTGGTTGTGAACCGGAACCTCCAAAATGCTGGTGAATGTGTTGATGGGGAGCAGGGTCATCTTTATTCCTGTTGACTGAAGAGAAAACCAGGTCGCCAGATCCTATCATCCTGGATCAAGCTATCACTGCAGTGTCCCATGTGAAACACAACTCAGAAGTGCAGGGAGATAGTTAATATATTCCACATGGGTAAGTACCCCTATCTCCTCACTATTACCTCATTTACAGGCCATCACTCACTGTAACATCGTTGCACACTCCTCTCACCAGTGCTTATGGACTACAACTTGCATTCTAGCATGTTATCATTTCTGCTCAATGTCTCTCAACTACATCATCCTCCTAAACCACCCATCTTTCCTGCACTCTCTACTTCTTACTCATTCACTGTAGACAACTTATCATCTTTCCTTTTCATATATCACCACTAATTATTCATCCATCTTCTGTCATCATACTCAGCACTTTCTTTTGTCTCATTTTGGAAAACAAACTAGTCTACTCCCAGATGGATATGTTCATAACAGTCCCATAATGTATCTGTAATCCCCAGACTGGTTGGTTGCAATTAACCCACATTGCTCAGCAATGATCCAGAATCCATACTACAAGGGTATGGATCCCTGGATTCTACTCGGACAATGCACTTGACTGACTGTGATCAATTACATAGACTGGCGTCAACGGGCTCTGTGATTGATTGCGGTGGTAACTCAAATGGGCCAAATCCCTGCTGACTATACCCAATTGGTTCATTTTAATATGTGCCCATTTATCACATCCTTTGATAGATTCTAGCCTTTTCTTAGTACTGATATGAGCTTGGAATTTTTGCAGTTTTGCCAGATGATTACTCATGCATTGACTATCTCTATAGCTAACCACTTTAATACTCTAGAATGTAGACTACCAGCTCCCAAGGACTTAATTAAACATGTCTGAAAGTAAATAAGAAGATTGTACTGGCATATTGATTTCCTTCAATTCCTCATTCTCCAAAGGCACTTAGATTTCTAATTCTTGGAGATTTCTTGTATCATCCCTAGTGAAAATAGGCACAAAGTAAATTGAGCTATCCAGCCATTTCTCCATTCCCATAGTGAGTTCCTGCAGACTTCCTAGCAAGTGACCTGCTCTTGTAACTACAGTATTTGATACCTCTATCTCTCCATACCCATTGCCACTAACCTTGCTAGCAGTCCTCAATGCTGTATTTGGTCAAATGTGGTTTTGATGGCAAGAGTAGTCATTTCCATCTTATCTTTGATATTCAACTCTTTTAGCCATGATTTAAATCAAGGCTGTAATAAATTCAGGAACTGAATGTTCCTGGTACCAAAAGTGAACATCAGTGAGCACAGCTTTGCTAAACAAGTACTGGTTGATAGTTTTTGCTGATAACCCCTTCAATCACTTTAGTTATGATTGAGAAAAGACTGAGATGCCATAATTGTTCAAGTTGGATTTGTTCTGATTTGTGTCCAGGACTATTGTTTACTGAATAATTTTCTACATTGTTGGGTAGATGCTGGAGTGGTAGCCAAAGAGAGGTGCATTTGGGGGAGATTCATGGAGGGTGCTGCTTCATTAGCAACCTGACATGATGTTGCTCACTAATTTACACCACTCAGCTGTTAGCTTTCACTGACAGATGGACGTTCTATTCTTACCGCTGATGGAAAAGCATCGACACTGACAGGCACACTGCTAGGAAAACTGCCAGCTGCCATTCTGTTAGCCACACATTGCTCCACAGGCAATAGTTGATGGAAAGAAAATCCAGCCTTCATGGGATGTGGGTATCACTGGCTAATCCAGCATTTATTGCCCATTCCAGAGGGCAGTGGAGAGTCAACTACATTACTGTGGGTCTGGAGTCACATGTAGTCCAGAGCAGGTAATGTTGGCAGTTTCCTTCCCTCAAGGATATGAGTGAACCAGTTGGGATTTCCGACAATCGACAATGGATTCATGGTTATCTTAGACACTTAATTCCAGATTTATATTGAATTCAGATTCCATCATCTGCCATGGCAGAATTCAAACCCAGATCCTTAGAACATTACCTAAGTCTTAATTGTTAATCCAATTTTGAGGAACCACATTCCCATTAACTTTATTGGCTATTTTCATCAATATCTATTTGGCTTGAAAGCCTGTATCTTCCTCCAAAGTTTGTGAAAATACACTTCACATGAGTCCATCCAATCACAGAAAGATCTTCTGGTTAGAATAACAGCCTGGTCTCCTTTTAATTGTTGAGGCATCAGTTAACTCAGAAATGGACAGCTGCAACTTCGCCATTCTGATCATTGCCAGGCTCCTTTCCATGAGAGATCCTTCCTTTTGACATACTCAATGTGCCATTTTCCTGATGCTTTTTGTCAAGGAAACAGGAGGATAATGCTGTGGCTGAGTTAAAGACCCAGTGCAGAATGAAGCGGTTCCTCAACTCTCTAGCCTTCCTGCATGCAGATCTGTTACTAAGATTCCTCCACAGTTTCAGAAAGAATGATATGACAATAGAATTTACAAATGGGCACTCCTGGCAGTCAACTTTGTTTTCTAGAGGGGACACATTGTGAATTTTGATGTAAAGGTCAGTAGCACCTGCACGATTTTCTATGCTGGGGCTGGGTTCGACAGCATCACTTTGATGTAAAATCATGATGCCTAACATAACAACTGGACACCTTTGATTACATAAAACTTATTAGAGCTGTACAATGATTTGATTAAAGTTCAGTGAGAATTTGAATCGATTGGATAATAACAGATTAATTAATTTGTTTCTGAATTCTCTCGGAGTAGGGCAATTTGATTCTGGTTCTGGAAGGTACAATTAGCCATTAGCTTTTCATTAAACTTGAAAGCAAACTAAATCTGCAATTAAAGAAATGCTAGAAAATCATAACTAAAAATAGAACTCCAAATTGAAATCCCATTTGTCTCTATTTATATGTTTTGATTTGACTTTAGGTTATCTAATTAAGTGTAACTGTTTTTCATGCTATTATTCGGTAATTTTCCATTTGCTAAATCTATCAGTTTCTTTTACTTACATTACACAATTCACTTGCAGAATGCTGTTGAGAGGTGATATTTGCTATTCAGTAAGCATGTGTAGGTCAAGGCCATTCATAAAAGCTAAACAAGACTTTGTTCTCATAAAGAATAACATTTCATTGCTTCCTGTCTCATTATTCAATCTACAAGACAAATCTGATTTTTGACAGTGATCTCCTTTTAAGATTTCTCTCACTGATTGGGGACTGTGGGTGTTATACAAGTCTTCAGCTGAATATATTGGCTTCATTGAGATTATGTTGAGGCGTCCAAATCATTTCAAATGTCAAGATGCTGTTTCAAAACACTGTAGTTTTCATTTTTCAGGGATGAGACGTCCTATTATAACCTGAATCCTGTTGCTAGCTGACGGAATCTGATTCTAACCAAGGGAATTATATATTTCTTAGTCAAAGAATGACAAGAGTGACTGTGCTGTAAAACGCACTGTGAAGGTAGGATATTTGATGAGGATTAAGTTTGGATGTTTTATTAAAAAAAGTTTTATTATACCCCTGATGGTCGTATATTGAACTTAGGGTTTTGTTTTAACATTCTAATTAAGCTTGTCATTTTTTTGATGTTTTACTTTGTTCTTGGGATGTAAAAGTTGTTGCCATGATCTGCATTTACTGATTGGCTCTAATTATCCTTATGAAAATAGTGGTAAACTGCTTTCTTGAAACACTGTTTTCCAAGATACATCTACAGTTTTGTTTGGAAGGGAGGATAAGGATTTTGATCTCCAACGGGCAGGAGAAGAATTAGTCTGCTGATTGTGTGTAGCAACATCATAAATAAAAATAATAATTCACCTTCAGTAAAATCAGCAATCCAGGTGCAGATTGGTCTCAAAATTATCCTGCTGCTGAGGGAGAACACAGAACAGTACAGCAGGGGAATAAGCCTTCCAGCCCATCATATTTATGTTGACTATGATGCCATTCTAAACTAATCACACCTTTTTACATGTGGTCTATATCTCTCTATTCCCTCCCTGTTCATGTCTGCCAAAAAGTCTCTGAAGCTTTGCTAACATGTCTCCTGCTACCATTTTCACTGGTAGTGCATTGCAGGCATTTACTACCCTCTGTGTAGTTTCAAAAGAAATCTTTCCTTGCACAGCTCCCTTAAAATTTTCCCATCTCACTTAAACTTGTGCCCCCTAGTATTTGATATTTCGGACCTGGGAAAAAGATTCTGACTATCAATCCTATCCATAATTTTACATGTTTCTGACAGGGTGCCCCTCAGACTCCACTCTAGTGAAAACAATTCAAGTTTATCCAACCTCTCCTTGTAGCTAATACACTCCAATCCAGGCAACATCCCAGTAAACCTCGCTTGCACTCTCCCTATCCAAGGTCTCCCCATCTTTCCTGTAATATAGGGACCAGAACTGCACACAATACCTAACACACAATGTGGCCTAAATAAAGTCTTATACAGCGTTTTGTTTGCTCTCAAATGATGTTGCTGAAAAAAATCTGCCATGAACTAGTATGAATTGACAGTGTTATGAATGTAATAAAAACAGAGTGATGGAGAAATTCAACAGGTTCTGACAGCATCTGTGGAGAGAAAAATACAACTAATATTTTGACTCTGATCTAATTCTTTAGAACTGAAACTGTAGGACAAATCTTAATGAAAAAGTTCGGCATGCTGCAAGAAGACAAGAGAGTTGAGGGAACATATTGGTTGAACAATGAGTTGTCAAGAAGTCTGATCAGACTCAAGTGTTAGTTCTGTTTGTCTCCACAGATGCTCCCTGAACTGATGAGTTTCTCCAGCACCTTTTGCTCTTATTTCAGATTGCCGGCATTCACAGAATTATATTTTGATTTGTGTTATGGAAGTAGGTTTTAAAAAATCATTTTTTGCATGTTAAGAAATTTGATTAACATAGCTTGAAATGACTTTATCACAACAAAGTAAGCAGATTAATGTTTAGTGTTTAACGCAGTAACCCAGCTAAATTAAACAGTGGACTAGTATTTCAGGGGGTCAGGCTAATGTTCTGAGGAAATGGGTTTTAACAGACTATGGAATAGGTAATAAAGGTAACTATGAAACTATCGTCAATTACAGGTAAAAATCCATCTGGTTCACTAATACCCTGTAGGGAAGGAGATCTGCTGTCGTTGATTGGTCTGGCTTACATATGACTCCAGACTCACAGCAATGTGGTTAACACATAACCACTTTTTAACATTTGCCCCTCAAACCACACAAAGTGCAGTTAAGGATGAGCACCAAATTCAGGCCCTGCTGGTGAAGCCCACATTCCATGAACTTTTTTTTTAAAAACTGAAATTGATCTTAAAGAACCTAACAGAACCACTTGTTCACTTACATTAGTGCATTGTAACTTATTCCTGAGTAAATTAACTTCATTAAAAAAGCTTTAAACTATGTCTAATAAATTTCTTGCACCTTATGTCCCAGTAGTTTTAGCTTCTTGAAGGTTTTACAATTAAGTACAACCTAATGGAAATTTAAAACAGTGGTTAATTCAATCTGGAGTTTTTGCTAGTGTTTGTGGGTATAATAAATAGGTTTTTAATGAATAACTAAAGTAATCTTCACTAAAATGTCATTACTTTTAGCTATGGCTTGAACAAAAAAAACTGAATAAAAATGAACAATAGCAAATCCCTAATTTTAACCTAACCCTCTCTGTGAATGGGGTGACATTTTATTAGATCCCCATTTTACTCGGTGACCAGGTTTGTACCTTTATTTAATGTCAAGGGAGTGAAACTCAGAATAGGTGAAGATCAGTAACCAATTCAGACCTGCTGGATTCCTCGAGGATTGTTTAAGATTCAAATGATAAACTGACTATGACAAGAAGAGTTAGAGAGTTCAAGCCTAAGAACACATCAACAGAGAAGTCTAGAAGCTACAAGAACAATAGAAGGACAAAAGTAAAAGATTTGCATCGAAGTTCATGTAACATTCAAAATGAACCAAATTAACTGACAGCACAAGTAGCAATAAATAAGGACAATAAAATTGCCATTACACAGGTAAGTTGGCATAGTATTGATGGTATGTGACATTGTGATAGGACATTTAGCTGGAATTAAGTGAGGGGTGGCTCTGTTAATTAGTGATGGTAATAAACTTTGGCGTTAAACTTAAGGATAAAGTACATAATTGTGCAAATTTGGATGGCAAGTCAAATTCTGAAGAAACGTCATACAGGAGTCAAAACATTAACTCTGTTTCTGTTTCCAAAGATGCTGCCAGACCTGCTGAGTTCCTCTGTAGCCTGTGTCTGCTGGAAATGCATGTGAAGCTGTATTCTATCAATGTAGCTATAGGTGCTTCACAATGTCAAGGCGAGAAATGGCTGACAGAGGTTGATTTTGGACCAAGCTGCCAGGGTCTAACTGCTCTTCTGGAAGAGGAAGTCCCCACTGTATCATCACATTGACAAGCAACTTTGGGTCCCTGTTAGAGTTGCAGAGCTGCTCTCTCCTTCTACGGCAGTTTCTGATTGAATGATCTTCAGGACAGCTTTGAATGTCAATGCCTGTTGAGGTGCACAGCAGCCTTTGAAATATAGCATGGTTATAAGGAATGCTGCCCTTTACCCAGATAGCTGGTGAGTGGCAGGTTCTTCAGGGAATGGCAACATGGTAGGAGGATGTTGGAATCAGGTGTGAGGGAACCATGGGCTGGGTGTGTGGTTGATGTGGTGAGTTTCTAAAAATCTGCTGAGAGCTCTCACTAAGCCTTCTGTCGAGAAGCCCTTTAGAAAACTCAACAAAACTGTCATTTTTCCAAAAAGTATAAGATTCAGCCCTATAATTAAGCTAAAAAATAAGGACATTACTAAGAAGTACAATTTTTCCAAATTCTAAAGAAAGTATTAAACCATTGTAAAGCTTAAATTGATCAACTGCATCATATGAATTTAGGACAGAAATTTGCTTTGGCCCAGTATGACTATTACTTCTTCATTATTATACATTTCCTGCACCATTGGTGTTCCTGACAGAACTATCACGATCATTCAGAATTAAATTTATTGAGTATTTATTTAGTGAGGACAGCTTTTTCCTCCATGAAATAGTTTGAAACTATTTGGATGCAGGTAGTTGATCTGTGATTAATTTGTTCTGGTCATCTGAAATCAAGCATTTATCAGCTCCAAGTAGCTGCAATAAATCTCACAGCAACTAAAGCAGATAAACAACTGTGAAGGTTCTGTGCACGTTTCACTTGCTCACATGAATGGCACTACACCTTTTCTTCCAATAAAACATCAACTGGACCAAAAGTAAGTGCAAGTTCTTCTCAAATGCAGAAGGAAAATGCATCCTCTCCTTTATTTGCAAAAAAGCACATCCCCTTCTTCCAGCACATGGTTAATAGATATCCAATTTCCCAAAGGTCAAAAGCTTCCTGCTTGTTTTGACACTAAGTGGTTCAGTCCATGAAAACCAGGAGTAAAACTAACTCAAGTCTCAAATCTTCAACATAGCATGCCATTTTCGTACACATCCTATTCCCATGCAAATCTAGCTTCTTTATGTTATAAATCAGCATAACTTAGGCCAATCATTTAGTAAATAATTCAATCTCATGTCTACGGGGTAATTTTATTGTAATTTCAAATTCATTTTTGCTGGCTGAAATTTACACTTGAATTTTTTTTGAAACAACTAATTGTCAGTTGGCAATTTTAGAATATATGAAAAAGATTATTTGAAAAGTTAATCACTTGGGGATAGATTGCAAGAGCTCATGTATCTGACTTTTATAATGTGATCTCAAACCATTGCTAAGGTATCACTTGTCTACCTGAGCTATTGCATGTTGATTTTTTGAAGATGCCTTTTAGCAAGTCAACTTTTAGCATTTAATCATGTAATCATGGAATGATTAAATTTGCTGTAAACAATTAGCTTAATGCTGTATAATCTGTTTTCAACATGTTTTCTCGTGTCTTTAGCCAGAAAAAAAGTAATTAATCATCCACACAAATTTTAATTATTGTACTGTCAACTGTTTTGGAGAAAATATGAAACCTGGGTATTATAACAGGTCTAGTGATATAAGGTTATGATCCAAATGCAAAGATGATTAAAATGTTTCTGCTTAGGAAATAAGATGCTTTTTTGAAATCACTACACACATTGCTAGTTCATTGCTTTTCAATAAGTATTCTATGATATGTAAATTTTGGTTAACATACCCGCAAATAATCAATCATTCAAGTCGGTCAGTAAATTGTTGGAAGTCCAAAATCACAACCCTGTCTGAGATTAATTAAATTTCACAAGGTGCCCACTCAAACTAGTGAGAGCTGATGACTGTGGAACCTAATGCCAGTTGTATAGCCTTTTGGATCTGACTGCATTGAATCTCTACAGTATGGAAACAGACCCTTTGGCCCACCAATTAACTGAACCCTCACATCTTTGGACTGTGGGAGGAAACCAGAGCACCTGGAGGAAACCCACACAGACATGGTGAGAACGTACTTCCTCCATACAGACAGTCACCCAAGGCTGAAATCAAACCCAGGTCCCTGGCACTGTGAGGTAGCAGTGCTAACCACTGAGCCACCATGCCACCTCGATGAAATTCAATTATCTTCCACAAGTGGTCTAGGTTAGTGAATGCATTTTCAAATGTCAAGTCCTACCAACTGTCTTTAGCTCTGCTCAATTCTTCACTTTCCATTATTCACTAATCAGCAATTTTCAACAATCAGGACTCATAGCATTTGTATGCTTCAACTCCATCTACAAGTCTTAGCATTGATAGAAACCCTGCATCTACATCTTAGAGCTTGTGCTCATTTCCAGTTACATGACCATTACAATTACATCAGCTAAACATGTAGAAATATAACAACTTGGATTCTTGTTGCTTTTGATAGGCAAGGGCTGAAACCATACTGGTGCAAGCTAATGAATGTTTATAAACTATTCAGACTGTTTATTTACAGAGACTATTCAGCAGGATGGTGTTTGGACCTCCTTCCCTCAGGTATCAGATCTACATGATCTGACATTACTGACAATATGCTCTCGTAATTAGCATAACAGCTCTGTAATACCTCCCCCAAGACTTTTATCAAACCTTTTTTATCTATTTATATGATGATTGTATTTACCCCACCGTCACCTCCACACTCACATCTCCATCCCTCGTACTACCCCAACAAATGTACACACAAAGGTAGATAAGACATGGGTATTAAAAATTGGTAAAAGAAATATCAGGGAAACACAGGTCCAATAGCATCAATTTGGACCATAGGAACTGATGAATTGGTTCCTTCCATTTCCTTTTAGTTCTTTGCTGATGAGACACGCTTGTGCAGTCCTTCATGCACTGGGTGAGAGTTTGTCCTTTGACACTATCTCTGAAAATGATTTTTCTCCCTTTTGATAAGGAAATGTGCAGAGAGAACAGTGTACAGAGGAAAGGGGAAGTGAGAACAGCGATGATATTTTCTGTTACAAAAAGGAGCAGGAGAAAGAGATGCGGTATTTCTCTTAACAGGATAGAAGCTTTTGCTGCATTAGTCTATACACAAAGGTTATTGTCATCTATCCAGAAACCAAATAAACTATTGTTGTTCAGCAATTGTGCCTGATTTCAGAACCCACTACAGCTAGTTTGTATGATTTTCCCTTGCTGTTCCAGGAAAAGGAAGCAATGTGTTTACAACTGTCAATGCTCCAGTAAATTTAATTATTAAAACTACAAGTGTCTCTGCAGACTTTGGTTTAACCCAGCACATTTGGCCCATTTTTAGTAGTCTTTACAATTTAACATCTCATTAGGGGTGAGTCAGCCAGATGAAAAGAATAAAAAACGGGCTGAATCTTGTGGTAAAGTATCATATTCATCAAGTTTCATGGAGTGTCTCTCTGAAAGATCTGGTAATGCTATCATCCTAAATTCACCTCATTAACTATCAATCACAGCTTTGTCGCACTTTTGCCATTTAATGCTATTCCATTTCTTTTTACCTACTCACCATAACTAGAAATGGTCATCACTGCCAAACTGTCCTGGAATATGTCAACATTTCTGGCATCCTAGAATCCATCATAGAATCCACTATGTACACAGGTCAGGCATTGGTAATCTACAATTGCTCTTCACCACTAATGTCATGCACCAACAATTCCAAGCCAATCCTTCTCACAACACTGGGATGGCACAGCTGATATTGCCTTGCACTTTCCTACACTTATCACTGTTTAAGCATTAGGCGACACAGCTTACCTGTTCTTAACCACATCCCATCTACAACATTCTCAAGATCACTGCTACTCTTTCCCCATCCACTGTCTTCATTGATTAATGTAGAACCAATACATACAGGAAGCCTTCAATCCCTTCAAATCATTCTCATTTGTCTGCAAGCACCAAAAGCAAACAGAAATCAAACAAATCAAGGCTGCATTTGCCTTTTGGAACAGAAGTGAACGGCTTGTATGTTGAGCACCAACAGTTACACTTGCAATGACATTGTGTGGGAAGCAGAAGAAACAGAATAGGTTCTTATCAATGCAAGCAGTTAGCAATCACATCATATATAAATGATGGCTTTATGTATTATTCTATAAGATGGAATGTGGGGCAAGGAGGGGCATGGACCCATCTTTGCACATCGACATTGTACCTTATGTTGAGGAATTCAACACCAGTTATGTAACAAAGAGAAAGTGGGAAGGTACAAGAGCTAGAAAAACACACAAGGTCAGGCAGCATCCTAGGAGCTGGCTGGAGAATCTCAGGCACAAAATCTCAATTCTCCTGCTCCTCAGATGCTGCCTGACCTGCTGTGCTTTTCCAGCGCAACACTTTTTGACTCTGACTCTCTAGCATCTGCAGTCCTTACTTCCTCCTGGGTGCAAGTGCTGTCCGAGGACTGAATACTTCTCCTCCAGTCCCACATCAAACATGGAAGGCATCATTGCCTTCAGAGATTAAGTGAATCTGGTCCATGCTCTCAGGCTTTTTAAAAGGTTTTGAATTATTTTATGCTTTGTGAAACCACAAGGATTTCTTTAACATTGCCTGTTATTACTTTTGCTTAACAGAGATGTCTATCTTCAATTTGTAATGATCAATGACATTAGTCAATATTGCACTATCCTGTTTGCAGCCCACACATTTGTGCACTGCATTCGTTTCACTTGCACAATAATAATTTTAGATAGCAAATAGACACTGCGTGTGTTCACTCCAGGCATGGTTACAACAATTTCCATTCATAGGTCACATTTTGCACTTGCTGAAAATGTGTTGCTGGAAAAGCGCAGCAGGTCAGGCAGGATCAAAGGAACAGGAGAATCGACGTTTTGAGCATAAGCCCTTCTTCAGGAAGGGCTTCTTCAGCCCTTCAGCCCTTCTTCAGCCACATTTTGCACTTGCCATATCATCAAAACAATGCAGTCTGTATTTGACACTGAGAGTACCAACCCCATTCCGAGTATCAGGTACCCCCCCTGAACTTTAATTTCCCTTTCTACTTGGATAACTGATCCCAACTGAGCACCCATCTGTTCCCACCCACCACCTTGAACTCCAATTCCAACTCTTCCCCCTTTCCTTCTGAGCATTGCCACTACATTTGATCACACCCACCATTGTGCAGCACAGCCACTCCCACCTCATTCAAGGCTATGATGATTTTAAAAAGGTGGAAGGGCATGTTGTGACAAAAACTTAAGGAGGCTGCAAGGGGATCTAGGTAGGTTGGGCAAGTGGGCAAAAACCTGGCAGATAGGATGTTGGCAACTGTAAGGTCATGCACTTTGGGAGGAAGAATCAAAAAACAGACTATTGTTTAAATGGAAAGAGACCCAAAAATGTGCAGCATGAAAGTATTTGAGTACTTGTGTAAATGAAACACAAAAATGATAGCATGTAGGTACAGCAAGTGATTAAAAAGGCAAATAGAATGTTGGTGACTCTTGTTAGGAGGTCAAAGTTTAAAGACAGGCAAGTTGTGTTTCTACTGAACAAGCTCTTGGAAATGCTGTAACTTGAGTACTGTATCCCCAGTTTTTTTAAAAAATGTACATACTGGAATTGAAGGCTGATTTCTGGGATGACATGCTTGGCTTATCAAGAATGGCTAAACAGTTTTGAACTTTATCATTAGAGTTTAGAAGAATGGGGGGGGGGGTGATCTTATTGAAACGTACAAAATTCTGACGTTATGAGAAGCTGTATTCCACTAGTGGAGTATAAACAAACTATAAGACCCTAAAACATAGCAAAGAAGTAGACCATCATGGGTGGCACATCTGTGGTTAGCACTGCTTTACAGCACCAGGGACCTGAGTTTGATTCCAGCCTCTAGTGACTGCATGGAGTTTGTACTTTCCCCCCCCCCATGTCTGCATTGGTTTCTTCTGGGTGCTCCCACAGTCCAAAGATGTGCAGGGTTAGATAGAGTGGCCATGCTAAATTTCCCAACATATCTGGGTATGTGCAGGCTAGACTTATTAGCCATGGGCAATGCAGGGTTATAGGGAGAGGGGGGGTGGGAGGAATGGTTCTATGTAGGATGCTCTTTGGTGGGATGGTATGGACTTGATGGGCTGAATTGCCTATTCCACACTGTAAGGATTCTATGATTCTATGAAGTCTTCTCACCAATCAATGAAATCTTGGCTAATCTGATAATCCTCAACACCACTTTCCTGCTTTTTTTCCCCATAACCCTTCATTTCCTTATTAAATAAAAATGTATCCATCTGAATATACTTTTTGATAGCATTGATAGCTCTAAACAATAAAGAATTCAACATATTCGCTACTATCTAATACAAGAAATTCCTTTTTTTTTCTGTCTTAAATATGTGACCCTTTATCCTAAAATTATGCACTCTGGTCCTAGACTCTTACACAAGAGAAATAATCTTTCTGCACTTACTATGCCAAGTTCTCCAAGAACCTTGTATGTTTCTGCAAGGTTTTCTCTTATTCTTCTATACTCTAATGAGTGCAGGCCCAATCTACTCAACCACTCCTCATAAGAAAATTTCTGTATGCCTGGGATCAGCTTAGTTAATGTTGTTTGGACTGCCTCCAATGCCAGTACAATCGCTTCTGTGATAATACATGTATCTCCAAGGCGAATGGGCTTTAACGCGATTTAAGTACTTAGACTGTTATTTGCTGAACATGAACTTTCCTTACCTGTATTAGTTATAACAGGATTCCAGCCCTATTTATTTAAATGATGTGGCTATTGCATGATTTTCTTATAACCTGAGATCGCACAAGAATGGAACTATCGTGTTATATCATAACCGACTGTATACCGTTTCTTTCTTCAATTAAGTTTTTGAGAACAGTACTTCAGCTGTGGTATGACTTGTGCCATGTTACTTTTAGAAAAATCTCACTTCTATTATATTAATTCCTTTTAAAATAAAGACCAACACTCCATTTGATCTCAATTGCTCGCTAACTTCTTATGTACAAAGTTAAAAATCACACAACATCAGGTTATCGTTCAACAGGTTTAATTGGAAGCACTAGCTTTCGGAGCGACACTCCTTCATCAGGTGGTTGTGGAGTACACAACCACCTGATGAAGGAGCAGTGCTCAGAAAGCTAGTGCTTCCAATTAAACCTGTTGAACGATAACCTGATGTTGTGTGATTTTTTTTTTAACTTTGTACACCCCAGTCCAACACCAGCATCTCCAAATCATAACTTCTTGTTATGTCCATTCAAATAATACTCTTCCTGCCAAAATGCATAACCTCTCATCTCCCTACATTATATTCCAATGGTCAAGTATTTGTACAGTCACCCAACCTGCCTATATCCATCTCAGACTCATTGTCATCCTTATCAGTTGCCTTCCCATATATTTTTGCATCATCTAGAAACCTGCTGATAGTACGTTCACTTTCCTCAGCTAAGTCATTAATATATATTATAATTAATTGTAACACAGCACTGATCCCTATGCCATAGTAGTAGTTAAAGGTTGGCAGCTTGAAAATCTCCCTTATCCCAATTCTTATGGTAGAATAGTTAGCAAGGTTAGATCACATGGAGTATGGAGAGAACTAGTCATTTGGATACAGAACATGACTCGAAGGTAGAACACAGAGAGTCTTGATGGAGGTTTGCTTTTCAATCTGGAGGCCTGTGACCAGTGGAGTGCCACAAGGATCGGTGCTAGGTCCACTGCTTTTCGTCATTTGTGTAAATGATTTAGATGTGAACATAGGAGGGATAGTTAGTAAGATTGCAGATGACATCAAAATTGAGGGTGTAGTGGTCAGTGAAGAAGGTTACCTCAGAGTGCAATGGGATCTTGATTAGATGGGTCAATGGGCCAAGGAATAGCAGATAGAGTTTAATTTAGATAAATGTGCAGTGCTGCATTTTGGTAAGGCAAATCAGGGCAGGACTTATACACTTAATGGTAAGGTCTTAGCGAGTGTTGCTGAACAAAGAGACCTTGGAGTGCAAGTTCATAATTCCTCAAAAATGGAATTTCAGGTGGATAGGATAGTGAAGAAGGTTTTTGGTATACTTGCCTTTATTGGTCAGTCTATTGAGTGTAGGAGTTGCGAGGTCATGTTGCGGCTATACAGGAATTTTAGCCAACTTTTGGAATATTATGTGCAACCCTGGTGTCCTTCCTATCAGAAGGATATTGAGAAGCTTGAAAGGGTTCAGAAAAGATTTACAAGGATGTTGCCAGGGTTGGGGAATTTGAGCTGTCGGGAGAGGCTAAATAGGTTGGGGATAGTTTCCCTGGAGCGTCAGAGGCTGAGGGGTGACCTTATGGAGGTTTACAAATCACGAGGGGCATGGATAGGGTAAATGGACAAGGTCTTTTCCCTGGGGTGTGGCAGTCCAGAATTAGAGGGCATAGGTTTAGGGTGAGAGGGGAAAAAATTAAAAAGGACCTAAGAGGCAACTTTTTCATGCAGAGGGTGGAGCGCATATGGAATGAGCTGTCAGAGGAAGTGGCGAAGACTGGTGCAATTACAATATTTAAAAGACATCTGGATGGGTATATGACTAGGAAGGGTTTAGAGGGATATGGCCCAAGAGCTGGCAAATGGGACTCCATTAATTGAGGATACCTGGCATGGACAAGTTGGACCCAGCGGTCTGTTTCTGTGCTATACATCCCTATGACTTTATGACAATGACTCTGTCTTCTATTAGTTAGCCAATCCTCTATCTGTGCTAATATACTACCTTTGAAACCATGGGCTCTTGCGTTTTTTTTAAGAAGTAGCCTAATGGGTAGCTTCTTATCAAACACCTTCTGAATATCCAAAAATATTACATTCACTGCTTGCCTTGACCGAGTCTGCTTGTTACTTATTCAAAGAATTCTAGTAAATTTGCCAGGCATCATGTTGCCTTCATGAAGCCATGGTGAATCTACTTAATCATATTATGCACTTCTAAATGCTCTGTTATTGCATCCTGTATAATAGACTCAAATTGTTTCTCAATAATTTACTTTAAGGTAACTGGCCATCTTCTTCTATCATTTAAATAAAAGTGTTATGTAGTCCAGCTGAATCATGAAGCAGCACCATGTTACACATTGGGTGGTTATTTTTTTTTACCGCTAGTCCATTCCTCACTTTTGCCAAAGTAGTCATGAAGGCATACAGGATCTTGCCTTTATTAGTTGGGGCATAGAATATAGGAGCAAGTAAATCTTGTCATAACTTCATAAAACATTGGTTAGGCCACAGATATTCCTGATGAAGGGCTTTTGCCCAAAACGTCAATTTTCCTGTTCCTCAGATGCTGCCTGACCTGTTGTGCTTCTTCACCACCTTGTCTACCTCTGCTGGCCTTCAGGGATCTATGGACTACTACATTAAGGACCCTTTGTTTCTTGTAGTTCCTAGGTCCCTACTACTCATTGTGTATATCCTTCCCTCATTAGGCCTCCCAAAATACACAACCTTGCACTTATCAGCATTAAATTAAGGTTGACTCATATTGACCCAATATAATCTAATTACTCAAGCTTCAAACAAAGAGTCCAATAATGCTTGCTGTATTGATTTGACAATAGTTTTCATGAAATAAGAAATTTTTCACAGTATGAAGAAGACATTACGGCTGTGCTTCACAAACATATTCCCCCTCTGACCCCATTTATAGACTGAAAATTGCTGGCACTCCAAGGCAGGAAGTGAATTGCTGGAGTTGTGTTTTTAGTGAGTGGGTATTTTTGTGAAAATAAGCCACATGGAACACCAGGTTAGCACTTTTGTTTTTGCATTGTGCCAAAGCACCAGCCTTCAGTACCATAACAAAGTGCTGAAGTAAAGCAAAATCAGCTTTTCTCATTTATTCATTAATAAATTGAACAGAATTACTAGTATATTTCCTGTTAAAATGAAACAAAATAGCAGCACAATAACTGGGGAAAGAGCTAGGGAAGGATTCATTTTCAGACAGACTGCATCAAGAATGGATCTCAAGCATCTAATGTGGGGCAGCGGAGCTGTTTGAAACTCAGCTACATCAGGAAAAAACCCTTAGTGGCAGGAGTAATAAAATAATCATTCTGACACGAGCATGGGGTGGATTTGTAAAGGAGCCATTTGCAATCATTTTGAGCAGGCTCAGCAGTCCCTGACAGCATGTGGCAGGCAATATAAAAAGGAGGAATGTGACTGATTATTCCATATCTTTATGGACCAAGAAATACTTTTGTTTAGAAAAATAGCAGCAGGAGGAATAAATATATGATTGTACCTCATGTATAGATTTGACAATAGCCTGTGTAATTGAACACACTGCAGTCCAAGGTGCCATTGCATCTGTATGAGCTCCAGAATATTCACTTGATCCAGAAATATAAGGAATCCTGATGAAGGGCTTTTGCCCAAAACATTGAATTTTCTGTTCCTCGGATGCTGCCTGACCTGCTTTGTTTTTCCAGCACCACTCTAATCTAGAGTCTGATCTCCAGCATCTGCAGACCTTACTTTTGCTAAAGTGGTGAAGAAGGCATACAGGATCTTGCCTTTACTAGTTGGGGCATAGAATATAGGAGCAAGTAAATCTTGTCATAAGGTTATAAAACATTGGTTAGGCCACAGATAGAGTATTTTGTGTAGTTCTTGTTGCTGCACTAGCAGAAGGATGTTACTGCACTGGAGATGATGCAGAGAAGATTTACTGGGATCTTGCAAGGGATGAAAAGTTTTATGAGGAGAAACTTGATAAGTTGAATTTGTTTTCCTTGGAGTAGAGGAGGCTGACAGGGGATCTGTTTTAGTTTTGAAATCTTGGAACAGGCATAGACAGGGTCGAATGTGAGAACGTTTTCCCCATGGCAGATGTATCTGATTCTAATGGGCATAATTTTAAGGTGAGGAGTAAATGGTTTAGAAAAGATCTGAGGAAAACCTTTTTTCACTCAGAGAATGGTGGAAATATGAAAAATACTACCTGAGATGGTGGTGGAGGCAGGTACTGTCTTAATATTTAAGTGCTCATCCAGGTGCTTCTCAAAATGTCAGTACACAGTACATTATGGACCAAGTGCAGGTAAATAGTTTGGTGTTTATTGGTCAGTATCGACATCATGGACTGACGAGCATTTTTCTATGTTGTGTGTCTCTGACTCTATGAATGTAATCATACCAAGGCTTCTCTAATAGAGCCTTCCAAACCACCTTGAAGGACAAGCGCAGCAGATGCATGGGAACAGCACTTTGCATATTCCCGTCCAAATCCCACTCTATCCCGATTTGGTATTATTGCCATTGCTTCATAGTTGCTGGATCAAAGTCCTGGAACTCCCTTCCAGGCAACACTGCAGTTGTCTACAGCAGAAGCACCAAAGTAGCTCGAGAAGACAGCTTACTTTATCCAAGGCAGTGATGCAGGGACAATAAAATCTGGCCAATCCAAAAATGCCCACAATCCATGAACCATTGAGCAAAAAGCTCTAGAAAAACAGTGATAACGTGGAGTCAGTCATTAGATGACATATTAGATGACTTGCTCATAGCACTCATTGCCAGATTCCTTAGGTTAAATGCAATCAAAACTTTTGTCTGGGTTGCCTGTATCAGAGTATTAAGAGACTCAGAATTGAATGGTAACATGTGAAAGTTTTTGCTATAATGTTTATGTATACTTTTTTTAGCAATTTGAATACTGATGAAGAAATTGTTGACATGTCTTCTATATTAATTCCTAAATGCATTAAAATCAATATTCGCTGGTTTAACTATTGCTGCAGCATATCGAATATAAAATTCTATGTGCCTTTACAGTTTTAAATTCAATGGTGCTCTTGCAAAGCTTTCATTATTAGATTTGAGTAAGTTGTTTGACAATATTGACAATGTGATAAACTCACAAAAAGATGTTTCTGGACATCTCTGTATGTGTGAAATTGATCTATGTTTCATAAGGGAATTATGGCAGCAGTATGAATAAGAACTCAGTTTTCTTCAGTACTTGGATTCTTCTTTGAAGATTGAAAATAGGGATATTTATGAAACTCGATCTGAAGTTCTGACCTTCTTTGCAGTAAATCATCTGTAAGACTCCCCAGAAAGCAACAATTTATTCCTCTATTCTCCCAACTAGAAAAGATGGAGATATCATCAATGAAGCAGGAACAGCCAAGGACTCTCCCAACTATACAAATGAAATAGAAATCTTACGTTTACTGCTGTGATTGCAGTTACATAAGCTAATGATTCATCACCCAGCAGGACAGTGTGGCCTGGTTAGACAAAAGAATGATAAATATTAATAAATATGTTCTGTGCACATAAAAAGCATTATTGTCAAATGTTGATGTGGATCAAATTAATCAAATTTTATTGACATGAATCAAACTGGAATAGTTCAATATAACTGAAGCTAATTTTCATTGATGGAGTTTTTTTTGGAAAGATATTTCCCTCATAATTTCAGTGTATTAGCAGAAACCTCAAGAGAAATGGGGCAAAGTGCAATTTTATTTATTTACACTGTTTTACCAGGTATAACCCAAATATTTTGTTGAAGTTTCATTATGAAGTCAGAACACCAGCCATAAAAATTCCAGACAATTGTGTTTATGAGTATCTGTTGTGTAATTAAATAGGAAAACCTCACAGAGCAGACATGTAGGATGATAGTAAAATACACCAATCAGTTTCAAACTTTAAATGAGGCAATTTTCCGATTCAACATGGCTTGGAAATATTCAGTCCCCAGATAAAAAAGAAGGCAGAAATCTGTGTCCTTGCATTTTCAGTACTTTCATGGCACAGGCAAAGATAGTTGGATGCTCCTTTCACTGCCAAGCCTCTCCATCAATACTGCTATGCTCTCTCCCTAACCCTGGCTTCACCTCCCTTCCTTTCTTATACTAACTTGGACCTGAACTCCAGGATTTGGAGTCTCTGCTTGTAGTCCCAGTCCATGCTTCTTTCTATCACCGGTGCTGCTGGGACTACAAAGCTTTGCTGGAATTCTAAGGTGGGAGTTACATTCAACTTTGGGGTGGAACTTTTGTCTCAGTCAATTGATGTTCCATGAGCATTAAATGACAATGGGACTCTAGTGATTTACAAGGATGTATCTCTCAACAACTCTTCCAGAGATGGGATGGGAATCACCAAAAATTTTACAAATACTCCTCTCCTCAATGTTAGGTTCCTTATATACACTTACAGGAATGTAGAACCAAGAAGAGGTAATTCAGTCTTCTCTATCATTTAATTTGATCATGGCCAATCATGTAGCTTAACATTACTTTCCTGCACTATTTCCATATAACTTGCTACCTTTAATCTTCCAGTAATCTATTGATTTCTGAGTTGAACATACACAATAATTGAGTTTCTATTTCTTTGAGGTTGAGAATTCCAAAGATTGACCAATGTTTGAGGGAACAAGTTCCTCCTTATTTTAGACCTTAGGGGAGAGGGTGGGGAGTAATGTTACTGGAATAGTAATCCAGGAAGGAAGGCTAATTCTCTGGAGACAGCACATCATATAGTGAAGTTTCAACTGATTATTACCTTGAATTAAGAGGTAGATGGATAGCAACAAAGTAATCACTCCCAATGCTTGTAAAATTTCATCTTGTTCACTCATGCTCTTTAGGGAAGGAAATCAGTCATCCTTACTTGGTCTGGTCTACATGTGAGTCTAGACCTCCAACAATGTGGTTGACTCTTAAATGCCCTCTGGGCTGATCCTATCAAATTCAAGCAGCATTTAAGGATGAGCAATAAATGTTGGATGGCCAATGATGCACACATCTCATGAACATTTTTTTTGTAAATGATCTTCTCCATATCCTGAGGTCATGCCCGTGGATTTAGGCTCACCAGGTAGGAGAAATAGCTCAACTTCATGCACCCTGTCATGTTCTAGAAGAATTTTGTATGTTTTAATAAGATCACCTCTCATTCTTTCAAATTCCAGGGAATACTCAATTTTCCTCATAAGACAATCCTGCCACCTCAGGATTTAATCTGGTAAACCTCTATTTCATTTCCTCTCTGGCAAGTAAATCCTTGGATAAGGAAATTTCAACTGTACAAAAAACTCCATCTTTACTTCTCTATTCAAATTACCTAGGAGTGATGGCCAAAATACCATTTGTTTTCATAATGGTTAGCTGCCCCTGCATGCAAACATTTAGTGACTCATGAATAAAGTTTCCTTTTGCATACTTACATTTCCCAACTGCTCACTATTTAAGAAAAAAATGCTACCTGCCAATTTTCCCCACTGAAGTGAATAACTTCCCGTTTACTTGTTATATTCCATCTGTCATGTTGTTACCCATTCAGCTAGCCTGTTCAAACCTTCTTGAATCCTTCATCCATCTTCCTCACAACTTATGTTCCCATTCAGTTTGGTAACAGTAAATTTGAAATATTATAAATTATCCCTACATCAAAACCATTTTTATACATTGTGAACAGCTGTAGATGTAACACTAATCTTTGCCGTCCTACTAGTAATCTGTCATCCTAAAAATGATACAGTTCATTGCACTCTTTCTTTGACCAATTCTCAGTCAAGATCAGTATACTTTCCCCAGTCCCATGCACTCTAATTTTATTTACTAACCTGTGTGGGTCCTTATCAAAAACTTTCTGAAAACCCAATTAGACAACATCCAGGTTTTTCTTTGTGTATGCTGTATCTGATACCCTCAAAACATTTCCAGCATGATGCCCTTTATAAAATGTATGTTGAATCTGTCTAATTTTTCTTTCCTAATTGTCCAGTTACCACGTCTTTTGTAAATCATTGTAACATTCAAATTAAAATTATGTCAAATTAACAGGCATGTAGCAATTTAGTTCTTAATTGTCCTTCTGCCTTTCTTTCTAAACAATAAATGCTAACAATTGCTACTTTCTAGTCTTCAGAAACTTTGCTATAGACCATAGATTCTTGAAAGATAATCATCAATGCATTTACTATCTCTATTCACCTCCTTCGACATGGTGAAGCTCAGGGAATTTATCAATTGTCAATCTAATTAACTTTTCAAGTATTACTACTTTACTGGTACTCATTTCTTTTGGCTCGTCAATGACAGAAGTTGCTTGGTTGTCTCATATTTCTGGGAAGACAGACAGAAAGTAACTCTTTAATTTCTCTTCCATTTTCCTGTCTCCACGACTAATTATCCTGTCCCCACTGTAATGTCGCACATTTATTACAGCATTGCTGTTTCCTTTATGCATTAATAATGCTCAAATGGCATTCAATTCTATCATGTTACCACATTTCCTAAACTCCATTGTCTCTGATTTGTCACCCTAATTGCACACAATCTAATGTTAGATCAACAGAAATTTATTCCAACTAAATATTGGGAAGACCAATATTTGATCTTTGGTCAGCATAAACTCTATCCTTAGCCATCATTTTCAGTCATCTCCCAGGTACCTGTGTCGAACTGAACCAAACTATTAACAATTAATGTTGTGTTTACCCTAAGATAGATTTCCGATAGTGTTTTAGTCACAAAGTTGGCCTATTTCTGTTACACCATCCAAGTTTCTACTTGCCTCTGATCATATCCTGCTGAAATCCTCATCTGCGCTTTTGTTATTATGGATTTGGCTGTTCTAATACTTGTTTTTCCCCTTGTGCATCCCATTTACTGCCTTCTTCACAAAATTATAATAATCCAAAATACTGGCTGCCTGAAAATGTGCACAAAGCCCCATCCATCCATTATCCTTGCGCTTGCTGATCCGTACCGGTTCTGACTCTGGTATCACATTCTTTCAGAATTTTATACATTTCTACCCTTGTGCAATGCTACAAGCCTTTGGGATTTTTCTAATCCTCTAATTCTGGAATTTTTTACATCTGCAAATTTAATCACTCTTTCACTGAAAGGTGTGTCTTCTGCTTCTTTGATCCTAATCTTTGGAATTCCCTTCCTGATCTTTCCTGTCTCTATCACCTTTCAATTTGCTTCTTAAATTAAACATCTTTGATCAAATGCTCAATCCCACTGTCCTGAGATCTCACTCTGGTTTGATGCCATGTAAAGCTATGTTAGAGGGACTACGTGAATGGAAGTTGTTCTTGCTAAATGCTGGTGGAAGCATCCCCACCATTTCATTTTCCTGCTGTAGCACCAGAGAAGCAAGCATTTAATGGAACACTGAAAAGAAAACCTGTGACCAGCCTGCTTTAATCAAAAGGTCAGATAAAGAGTAAATAACAGATTGCCAGGATTCAAGGTAAACCATTCTTTTCAAATCAATAATCTGTGTTTGCATTTGAACATCTGTTTAGTAGCAGTGGATCAGTCCTAATTTTGGCTAACTATTAGCCTTAATTAAAAAATATTTCAATCTGCCCCCCCCCCCCTTCCTAAAGTACTTCTTGATTGTAGAACACCTTGCATTTTGGCTTGTTATGAATTTTTTTTCAATACTTGATAACTTGTTTGGCAATACTGTACACTTCATCTGTTTTAACTATGTTGTCACATAACTGATCGTTTATTTGCTATCGGTATCAATATGCACTAATTTTCTGTTGAAGTAAAGACAGAAGTGATGGGAAATTGATATAATTAGACATCACTAATCACTAGAATTGCAAATAGTTGGAATATTTTTGTTCTTGTCATGCTCCCATTCATTTTCTCTCCCATCTCTTGAATCTAACATATAGACATTTCGAAGATGAGACAGGATACATGAAAAGGTCTATTTAATTTGTCTGCAATGTTGAAGGCAAATTACAGTCACATATAATGGAGGAATTGGAGCACTTTGACACCTCTACCAGTAATTCAGACAACAGGAGTATCAAAAAAACCCTTGCTTTATGTCAAGAATATAATTTTAATTGCTGAGTTACTTTTCTTCTCATTTAGTGGCAGTACCTCAGCAACAGAGAAACATCTCAACAAGTGGTGTTTTAGGTTTAGAGGTAAAGAAAAATAATTGATAGTATCAGTTTGATCTAATTTGTTCAGTTTTCTCCATGAAGAACAAAAGGTATTAGAGTAGGAATAGATTTGTGCAGCAAAGCTGCAAGTGGGAATGTGGGACTTAGCCTTTTTCTGAATAATTGGTATGAAATATCAACATTTGCTCAGAGATAACTTGTCTATGTTGGTGAATCTAATTTGGTTTCCTATTTCTTTGGCAGCTGCCCTCCGATAAATGATCATGTGAAAAGTGGATAGGAGGGTCTAATTGTCCATTATTCCAATGGAAACGGTAGATGACTCCAATGAACTGATACCTAACAATGATGGCCAAGACAGTTATTGATTCATTAACTCAATGAAATGATACAAGATTTCTTTCGACTAATACTTCATCAAAATTATTGGTATGGGTTATATAATGTATTGACATAAAAATAGCAGTGCATGAAAAAATATGCTCATGGTGCAGGAAACTGACCTCTGTAAGACCCTACAAAGTTTCTTCAGCTCATCAAGTCTTCTCTGGCATTAGATTAGATCATTTAACTGTGAATCCTCAATTCCACATCCCTGCCTTTTCCATAGAATCCTTGTTTCCAATAAAGATTAAAAATCCATCTATCTCAGCCTTGAAGGAACCTTAATGATCCAACCCTGACAGCCCTCTGTGATAAACTTTCTCTGGAATGCCTCCAATGCTAATATGACTTTCTTTTAGATTAGGAGACCAAAGTGGTTACTGTGGTTTATGTGTAAAAGCCTTATATAGTTTCAGCAAGACTTCCCTATTTTTATACTCCATCCCATTGGAAATAAAGGGCAAACATTCCATTTGCCACTGAACTGAATGCTAGCTTTTTGTGAAATATGCATGAAAACCTCTAAATCCCTCGAGGTTGCAACTTATGGCAGCCTTTCTATATTTACATAATATTCAATTCTTCTATTCTTCATGCCAAAGTGCATAAACTCACATTTTCCCACATTATATTCCATCTGCTAAGCTTTGTCCAGTATCTTAACTTGTCTATATACCTCTGCAGCCACTTTATGTCATACTCACCACACACTTTTCTACTATTTTTGTGTCATCCTCAAAATTGGTGATAATACATTCACAACCTTCATCCAAGTTATGAACGTATATTGCAAATAATCATGGCCTCAGTACTGTTCTTTGTAGAACTCCATTAGTTGTAGGTTGCCATCCTGAAAATGCTTCATTATTCTAACACTCTGCATTCCATTAGTTAGCCAATCCTCTAGCCATGCTAACATGCTACCCTAGCATAATGCACCCTTATCTTATTAAATAACCTAAAATATGATATCTTATTGAACATCTTTTGGAAATCCAAATATATTACATCTATTGATTCCCATTTATCTACCCTTCCTGCTACATCCTTAAAGAACTTTAATGATTTTGTCAGGCATGGTTCCCCTTTATGAAGTCATGCCAAGTAGACTTAATATTTTAATTAATATCCTCTACCATGAAGACTGAAAGACTGATGCAAAATATTTATTCAACTACCCTGTCATTTCTTGGCTCCCAATTAATACTTCTTCAGCCGCATTTTCTATAGGTTCAAATTCACTTTGGCCTCCTTTTCATTTTTTTATATATTTAAGTAAGTTCTTAGTGTTCAGTTTAATATTACTTGCTAGTTTACCCTCAAAATATATTTTCTCCCTCCTTTTTTTGTTCTTCTTTGGTTTCTTTTTAATATCTTTCCTAATCCTACACCTTACCACTCATATTTGCTACATTGCATGCCTTTTTCAATAAATTTGATGCTATTCTTAACTTCCTTGGAAAACCATGGTCAGTTTATTCCCCCTACTAGAATTGAAATAAATATGATGTTAAACAATGAAAAGACCAACAGACATGTCTAAAGCTTGCTGTTCTGTAACTGAGAGAGGTAGATTATTTGTGTGAGCTTGGATCTGTGCAATGACATAGCTTTGATTGTGCTAAAGTAGGCCATGCAAGAAAGAATAGTTATTTACAAAAGCAAGTGTGATTAGCAAAGTGCATATATGGAGTGAACTGTCAGAAGGAGTGGTAGAGGCAGGTACAATTACAACTTCTAAAAGACATTTGGACAGGTACATGGATAGGAGAGGTATAAAGGATTATGGGTCAAAAATGGGCAAATGGGACCAATTTAGTTTGGAAAACCTGGTTGGTACAGATGAGTTGAACCGCTGTGTTTGTTTCTGTATTGTATGACACTATGATTCTAAGACTCTAAAACTAACCAAATCCATTTCAGGGGGCAGAAATTGACACTCAACCATCATCTAGAATCATAGATTCATAGAGGTTTACATGACAGAAAAAGGCCCTTTAGCTCTTTGAGTCTCACCTAACTGGTCTAATCCCATTTTCCAGCACTTGGACAATCACCTTGTATAGTTCATTTTCTCTGTCCACTGAAGTAGTGGTCAGGGTGGTGTAGAAACATTCGGCAAGTCACACAGATTGCCTCTCGACTCCTTTATTACACAACTAAAGAGTTCCACATTTATAATTGGAGATTCCTATCAGGGCTCCTTCAGAAATATAGAGCCATACTTACATTCTGACTGCTCCCAGTTGGTGATTAAGAAATTATGTCCCATTTGCCACAGCAGGTAACTGACAAACTCCGAAATTTGGCAGCTTGCATTAACAAACAGCCACTTTGACACATGCTGTGAAATTGAGGTTAGGGTGCTGGGAGGTTAGAGTGCCAGGTGGGTAGGGGAGTAGGATGCCAGTAAAGTTGGATACAGTCTGAACTGTGTGAGGTGGGCAGGGTGCCAGGTTGGTAGGAGTAGTGTGCCAGCTGGGAAGTTTGCCAGCTGCTTAGGGAGCCATGTATGTCGAGTGCGAAGAGAAAGGTAGCAAGGGAGTCAAGAAAGTGACAGAATGTATAGGGTAGGTTGAGATTGGTGGGAGAGGTCTGGACCAAGACTATGTTTGGGTTGGGTCTAGACCAGGAGGAGGTGGTTTTCAGTTCTGGGGAGTTTGTGTTCCAAGGAGCCACTGGTTTTTGTTCTTGGGTGTGACTGGTATTTCTGAGAGGAGGTGGGTATTGGGTTTCGATGAGGGGGTTGGATATTAGGTCTTGGGAAAAAGTCAGTTCGGAGCAGGGCAATATTGGATCCAAAATGGGAGATTTGGTGAGTGTCAAGTCTAGTGGTGGGGACGGGGGCGTCAGATCCAGAAACTGGTCCTTTGACTACCAATTCTTCATCCAGACATGCGGAACGGCCATGAGGACAAAATCTGCACCTCAATATGCCAATATTTTCATGCACAGGTTCAAACAAGACATCTTCTCTACGCAGGACTTCCAATCAACACTATCCACTAGGTACATTGATGACATTTTCTTCCTCTGGACCCATGGTGAGGAGTCACTGAAACAAGTACACAGTGATATCAATGAGTTTCATCCCACTATAAAACTCACCATGGACTACTCTCTACTATCTGTCTCATTCTTGGACACATGTGTCTCCATCAAGGATGGGCATCTCAGTACCTCACTCTACCGCAAACCCACGGATAACCTCACAATGCTACATTCCCTCCCGCTTCCACCTGAAATAGATTAAAACAGTCATCCCCTATGGACAAGCCCTACATACACACAGGATCTGTTCAGATGAGGAGGAACGTGACAAGCACCTGGAAGTACTCAGGGATGCCCTCATAAGAATGGGGTACGATGCTCAACTCATTGACCGCCATTTCCGTTGTGCCACAGCGAGGAATCGTAATGACTTCCTCAGGAGACAGACACGAACTGCAACCGATAGGGTACCCTTCGTTATCCAGTACTTCCCAGGAGCCGAGAAACTACGCCATGTTCTTGGCAGTCTGCAACACATTATCAATGAGGATCAGCACCTCGCCAAGACCTTCCCCACACCTCCACTTCTGGCCTTTAAACAACCACCAAACCTCAGATTATAGTTCGTAACAAACTATCCGGTTTTCAGGACACCATACGAACATATCACGGTGTACACTGCAAGGCGTGTCAGAATGTCAACATGCATACCACCATTATGCATGGGAACACGTCCCACCATGTACATGGCAGGTACTCAAGCAACACAGCCAACTTTGTCTATCTCGTATGCTGCAGGCAAGGATGCCTTGAGGCATGGTACATTAGCGAGACCAAGCAGAGGCTACAGCGACGGATGAATGGGCACCGCACAACAATCAACAGACAGGAGTGTTCCCTCCCAGTAGGAGAACATTTCAGCGGTCCAGGACATTTGACTTCATACCTTTAGGTGACCGCCCTCCAAGCCGGACTTCAGGACAAGCAACAATGAAAATCAGCCGAGCAGAGGCTGATAGCCACGTTCAGTCCAATGGGGATGGCCCCAATTGAGACCTTGGGTTCATGTCACACTTGCACCACACACACACACACACACACACACACCTATAGACACTCACACTCTCCTACAGACCCATACACTCACGCAGACCCTCACTCATAAGCTCACACGTACACTCACACACGCCCCTCTCACAGACTTATACCTCTTTCCATTCACACTCACACACATATAAACACTCTCTCATAGACACTCATAACTCCACCCTGCCCCCGACACACACACTCACACGCACACATATAAGTTTGTGGGGTGAATTTGTACTTGCAGAATTACATTTTACTTTGATCAAAAACTGCATGAATTCTGTAAATCCATTTTTTAGATGAGAACCAGTCTGACCATTGTGGCACAGACAGTCTCACACAGGGCAGCTCACACCTTCAATGCATTATCTGGGCCGACATGACACCAACTGTTAAAGTTCACTTGAGAATGTAACTTACAAATGTACTACAATTCACATAGGATAGAACTGAAACCAACTAAAAGATGAGAGACTTATCAAACAATCCAGGTCTTTTTTAATATGTAATTTCAGTTACATCACACTGTAAACATTTGCTATAAATTCTGTGTCTAATAATCTTATATTCTACAACCACCTGATGAAGGAGCAGCACCCCAAAAACTAGTGCTTCCAAGTAAACAATTGGACTATAACCTGGTGTTGTGTGATTTTTAACTTTGTACACCCCAGTCCAACACCGGCATCTCCAAATTATTATTATGGCAATTTCAGAGGGACCCCATGCATTACTCTCATCTGTGCTTCAGAAATGACTAACTGGCCATTATCAGGAAAAGGATGTATAGAAGTATAAGAAATAATAAAATTTGACTCTGACAGTGACACAAAGTGGGCAGTGATATTAAGATAGATATAAATATTTATGATGTTGGCAGAGGTATTAAGAGCAGACAATGCAATATGCCCATATTTAAGCTACTGGGCAAAACAAATTTCTAGCCTACATGCAGTAAATGCGCTCTTTACAGACACACCGGGGAAAATTACATGTTAAGGATTATTGTTGGTATGAATCTGACATACGGAATGGGAAAATTAATTTTTGTTTTCTTTTCAAAACCAGCTCCGAGAGGTAAGCCGAGTATTGAAGTATCCGTTTGCAATTGTCATCTTCTGACAACACACAAGAAATCATTCACATAAGCTGAAGTAATTAATGAAGCAATGATTGTGGCCACTGACTCTTTATTCAAAGACTTTAAGAACAAAGAAGAAATAATAGTGGCAAAGGAAACCAAGTCATTTTGTACTTTTACAGTAGCAAGGTAAGTGAAACCTTTGTCCAAAAACATCTTTCAAAACTCCAGCAAGGCCTGAAGGATTGTGAATGCTTTTCACTGGAGTCCAAAGAATCCATCAACAAGATTGACATGGCCCCGCTGCATGGTTTTTAAGGACATAACATCTAAACTGGATTTTCTCTTAAAGAGATAACAAGGGATGAGAATAATGTTTGAGAATAATGTTTCAATCAAGAAACTGATTCCCAACATAACAGATGATAATGCGGCCATGCTTGGAAAAATGTGGGCTTTGTTGCATTTTGCAGTAATAATCTTGATTATTATTTCTGACCACTTTGTAACCTATCAGTGAGCATTAACAAATAAAGTTATGGACTTTTCTCATCTAATTAAAGTTGTTATTAAGGTTATAAATTCAATTCAAGCAAGAACCCTTCAACACAGTTTGTTTAAATCTTTACTCACCGAACTCATCCTCTAAGCTGATGTGACATGGATAAATTGAAAATCACACAACATCAGGTTATAATCCAACAGATTTATTTGCAAGTACTAGCTTTCAGAGTGCTGCTCCTTCATCAAGTAGCTGGTTCTTCCAAATAAACCGGTTGGACTATAACCTGTGTGATATTTCACTTTGTCCACCAAGTCCAACACCAGCATCTCCTCATCATGGATATGTTGAGGAAAGGCCACACAAAGATTTTTACATCTGATGCCTGAAATCATCACTTTTCTTGAATCAAGGAATGAAGTGCATAGTGAGCTGTCAGACAATGTAACGTCAGGTTTCTTACAGAGGTAACATTAAAACTGGAAGAGCTGAGCTGTGAATTGGACGGAAAGACAAAGACTCAGCTCTTAAGGTCAGTGCTGTGAATGCATTTGACTTGACAGCGGATCTGTGGACCTTCTAATTAAAATGTAAAATATTGAAATATCTCCTGAATCTGGAAAAGATACTAGTAGAATCAAAGGTAAAGAAAAATGGTTCCACCCAGAAAACGTCTATGCACACACGAGGTAATGGGCAGAGGAACTTAACAAGCAATTTCAGGAATTACATGTGATCAAACATGTTTCCAGCATCTGCAGTCATTGTTTTTACCTCGTTGATTTTAACCCTACTGCGAATCCTCTTGCAAGGATGCTTGCCTTGAAGAAGTTTTCATCCTCTCTCTACAAGAATCTCAGGGAGTCCCTCTCCTACTGCAACTCCCAGGTCATTTCCTCTGCTGCTACTTTCTCCCCACCCCCACCCTCCTCTCACTTATCTCTCCACCCTTCAGGCTCTCTGCTTGTATTCCTGATGAAGAGCTTTTGCCCGAAACGTCGATTTTACTGCTCCTCGGATGCTGCCTGAACTGCTGTGCTCTTCCAGCACCACTAATCCAGAATGTGATCAAACATGACAAGTCATCGTGCTTGTCACAAATCCATTCCTTCAAGTAGACATTGGTGGGTTGTCTACCAAATTCCATCTGGTATTGAAAAGCTGTTGGGTGGATAAGGAAATAATTACTATGCAAAATGATATTGAGATGAAAGTCCGATCAAGGGATAACGATTGTTAAAGACACATAAATTGATAAAAATATCTATTCCAATCTGCCTGTATTTTTAAAGTACTTCCATGAGACAGTACTCTCCCAAATGAAGATAATCAAGTCCAAATATCATGCTGGCCTCACAGATATCAGTCGATACACTGCATACAATTAGCAATCTCAAACTACAACCCAGATTTCAAGAGACTGCCAAATAATACACACTCACAGATGATGCATGAATATATATTGATTATATACTTGGTTTTAGATTTATATGGCACTAAAATAAATTGTTTATTCTATATTTTATTTGGGGTAAATATGGGTTACACTTAAGTACAAGACTATTTTTTTTCATTTAAAAAAGTTTGAGACCATGGAGGTGAGTGAATACGTTAGAACACAGCAGATGGAATATAATGTGAATAAGTGTGAAATAATTCACCGTGGCAGCGAAATGGTAAGGGTCACAAGTGATTTCCATTGGGACAGAAAAATAAATTCAATTTAGTGCCTGTAGATTTTGTAACATGTTGTTATTTATTGAAGCAAATCATCCTGTGGGGTGCTGACAGCAAAATAACAGGACATCCCTACATGACAACATGGCAAAATCTCCTTGACACTAAAACACTTATAAATGACACCAGCATAATCATTTATATTTATTTCATTTGGGTTATCAACAAAGTCAACAGGAAAGCTTTCATTTCAAAACAAAAATCATTCAACTGATGTGGGTGTTGCTGGCAAGGGCAATATTTATTAATGGTTCTGAATTGCCCAGGAGAAAGTGGTAGTCAGCTGCCTTTTTGAATTGCTGCTGTCTCCATGGCAAAATTACTCCCACAGTTCTACAGGCAAGAAGTTTCAGGATCTTGACTCAATGACTAGCAAACTATTTCCAAATTAGGATGATGTGAGACTTGAAAGGGAGCTTAAGGAAGCTGGCGATCGCATGCACATGCTGCATTTGTCCTTCTAGGTGGTAGAAATCAAGTTTGGATGCTTAAGTTATTTTTGCTTAGCAGAAGCGATAGCCCAGAGTGAATGCACTCTACTCTGTATGCAATTGCTGACACAAAGCCTTCACTTTAAGGCTATCTACTATGCCTGCACTGCTTGACCCAGAAAAAAAATCTAATTGGATATTGATGGGTCTCTATTTCATTGATGGCCTCTGTGTACTTTCTTAAAACACCAGCTGAGCACAGCTGTAATGAGATCCATATTTCACCCTGTGTCACTGACGATGCCATTATAATATCAGAGCAGCTCTTCAGGTGCCGAGATCATTCTAACGGTGTTCTGCAATAGTCAAGCTGCCTGAGATTTGTCATGTTGTGATTGTATGTCACATGTTAGGCAATGCTGCATTCCCAAGAGCCCCTTTACCATACCTCCTTTAGATGAAAATCACAGAATCATAGGGATGGTCAGAAAGTGAGAAAGCATTAACTTAAAATGGGTGCAGAGGATAAAAACAAGAGCAATTCGAAGAGAGACACCTCATCGTGATATTTGAGTATTGTATGAATAGACTATCAGCAACACAACAGTTGGCCACTCAGAGTTTCCATTCACATTATCTTATCACAAAACTACTTTAAAATAATGTTTTGGCAAGATTTCAATAATAATTTTACTGAATGCCCATATTGTGTGATTACTGAGGGTACAATTTTATAGGGGTAGGAGCAGTGTGTGGTATGGTGAGATGTGTGGCAAAATTGGGTAAGAAGTGCACCAAGGCCAATCTCAACACCAGAAGCATCATTTGCCTTTTATAACACTTTTCACAAACTTTGCGGCAAGTTTCTTGCTTGACAGCAGTCAGTGGCCAATTAAGGGGGATTATTGCTTGTTAAACCCCTTGTTGATGGGCCAAATCAACTCAGTTATATTAATCTTCCTATTTTACCAAACCTACTAAACATGCTCAATATCAAGAAATATCAATGTAGAAACCAAAGTGGGTACCTGGCAGATTCAGCTTGTCACTTGCTCCAATAACCTTCATGTAGTGTTTGATCAAACTGTCGTTCAGGGTATGATTCATAGGCACCACACACCCTTTATCTACAGACATTGCATCCGGCATTTGCTAGGCCATTACTACTATCATGGCATGTCTCCAATACACTTACAACCAGTATAGCAAGCACAGAATTGCATGGTAAGGGGGATTGGCAACCACCATTGAAAGGCTGCACTAGGGTCACTTCACAACCACAGACAAGAACCCAGCTCAAGGTTTGGACCAGATTGCATCCCAGGGTTATACACTTGCAGTCTTAATGTTCAGCACCTACCTGAGTGTTTCCAACATCCAAGCCATGCCTTGCCATGCCACCCTTGTTAGTACATTAGCACTTTAGCCCAAGCCAATAGCTCTCAGTACTGCCATATTGAGGTGCACTTTAGTGTAGAAACACAGACAGGCTACTTGTCAGTAAAGATGTGTCATGGAAAGGCAGGGGACAACTTGCAATGGACACACTGAGATGTCAGTCTAACACCTGATATCAGCAAACATCACCACAGCAAACAAATTTCACATTTATTTAACCAAAAGGCCATGTCAGAAGCTGGCAGTATCGATCAGGGGTTCACAATACCATCAGTCATGGGCACAGTCTACACATAGTCTATGGCTTCATCATGGTCAGTTGTCTGTTTCCAGCACTCACAGTCAGAGACTCGCATTTGCATTACCATCTAGGTAGGGGCACAGTGGTGGAGGTAGTTCTGAATTAATCCTTTAGGACCAACACAAGCAGTCAGGGGAAGACAGTCAGGAAGCTGTAAAAACAAAAGGCAGGGCTCTTAACTGTCATATCTAGGAACTGCTTGTCAAAGTCAGTCTGAAGTTTGGGGCAAATACAGCCTGGGGGTCTATCCATCAATTTTTCAGGAGGGTTGAAGGTTGGTATATGGAGGGAAAGGAAGATCACTGTCAGAAAGCAGTGGAGAACAAGCTGGTGGGGAGGGGCTTTATATAGAGGAAGGCAGAGACACTTGCAGAGACTCGGATGGGGTCGATGATAGGAGAAGTGCATGGAGCTGTGCAGGACAGCATCAGAGGAAATGGTATAGTATGAAGGAGGGGATAGTTGCTGTGGCCTCCACAGGGGGACCATGGAGGAGTAGAATGGTTATCATTAAAGTGCAACGTCAGGTTTGGGGAAGAGGAATATCATTGTAGACAAAGTTCAATGTGGTGGGTGAAAATGAGCTGCTGTTGTAGTGAGGCAAAAGGGGATATGGAGGTTTTGGGAGGGGGATGAGTGGGTCTCTGGTGACTAATTTAGCAGCAATAATGTTACAAAAGGTCTTTTCTGACCAAAGGGGAACCAGTGCACATGCAGTTTCCAAGAGTCCTGGGTGAGGCACACATTGCTTCATCATCTTTCACATAAGTATCACATTGGTCACTGCTGAATGCAATGAGAAGTTCAACATTTAATGTAGCTTAGGAGTTGAAGTGGTGTCAGAGTCTGACTGACATTTTCTTCCCAATGACATTGGGTTGTCACTCAGCTGACATGGTGCCTTCACCAAGTCGGTTCACAGGCTGAGCCTAAAAGTGGTGGATGATGGAGATATCATCAGCATCTTTAGTTTCATCGCGGTCAGCTGTCCATTTCCAGCACTCACAGTCAGAGTCTCACTTTCACAATACCATCTGGGTAGGGGCACAGTGGTGGGGGTTGTTCTGAGATAATCCTTTTGGGCCAGTGTGCTCCCTGTCTCACCATGTAGTGAAGTGTGCTCAACCCTCATCTATAGGGTATACCACTGATGATTATTCTGAGGTCTAAGAAATTCCTTTATTCTTTCTGTTCCCAAATAAGATCCTTTCTATGGAGAGTGATGGGCCCTGCCTCTAGCAGTATGTTGATCACTGTGGCTGTCTATGTACGAAAGTGAGGATGGAGACAGGAGCAGGGAAGTTGGCTAGTCCAGGAACATGTGCAGAAGTAGGTCATTCAGCCCACTGAGTCTGCTTCACTTTCAATGGGATTATGGCTGATTTGATAATCCTCAACACCACCATCTTGCCTTTTCTCTATCATCCTTAATTCCCTTACTGATTAAAATTTGTTTATCTCAGCCTTGAATATGTTTAATGATCTAATGTCTGCAGCCCTGCTGTGATAAAGAGTTCCACAGATACACTGTCCTCTGATTGTCCTCACCTCTGTCTTAAATGGGAGATCCCTTATTTAAGATTATGCCCTCTGGTCTGAGATTTTCTCATTGTGAGAAACAGTATCTAACTGTTAAGGCCCCTAAAAACCTTAGATGTTTAAACATGTTGCCACTCATTCTGCTAAACTTCCATGAGTTCAGATCCAATTTACTCAACCTCCCTTCATAAGAAAATATTTCCTTGCCTGGTATCAGCCTCGTAAACCTTCTTTGCCTTCCAGTGCCAGTATATATTTTGGGCGGCACAGTGGCTCAGTGGTTGGCTCCCTCACAGCGCCACAGACCCAGGTTTGATTTCAGCCTTGGGTGACTGTCTGTGTGCAGTTTGCACATTCTCCCCGTGTCTGTGTGGGTTTCCTCCCACAGTCCAAGATGTGCAGGTTAGGCGAATTGGCCATGCTAAATTGCCTGTAGTTTTCAGGGATGTCCAGGTTAGGTGCATTATTCTGGGGTAAATGTAGAGTACTAGTGGAATGGGTCTCAATGGGTTACTCTTCGGAGGGTTAGCGTGGACATGTTGGGCCGAAGGGCCTGTTTCCACACTGTAGGGATTCTAAAAAATATTTCTTAGATAAGGGGATCAAAACTGCCCACAGTATTCCAAGTGGTTTCTAGTTTCTGTATAGCTTTAGCAGGACTGCCTTTGCTTATATTCCCTCTGCTTTTTTTCATTTACCTTCCATACTCCCTGCCAAATGTATATACTAGTGTTTTGTAATGAATGCATGAGTATTCCCAAATCTCACTTTGCAGTAGTTTTCTGCAGTGCTTCTCCATTTAAATAATATTCAGTGTAGCAGCAGGTCCCTGCGGAGGGCGAAGTGCAGCCAGCTCAGGGAAACGCTGCAGGATGGGTGAGGTGTCCAGGAGGCCCAGAGCATCCTAGTCTCAACTCCATTTCCAAGAGTTGAGCACCACCTTGTGTTGATACAGACTGTGTGTGCCCCAGGATGTTGTGACAGAAATATGCCAGATGCTGGAGTGGAATCTAAGCACCGAGGAGTAGGAGACCATCCTCTCCTAGTGACTCTAATGATCACTGTCACTCACTCTGACCTTCTATACTGCTGGCCCCTTTCCAGGGAGTGATGTGAGATCTCTCAGTTTTGCTCCTACAAGTGCATCAGGACAGTGACCAATGCCATCTGCACAAGATCACACTACTTTGTTTCATTTCCATGGGACAAAGTCAAGGCTGCAGCCTGGTTATTAGGAGGCACATACCTAGCTGGGCTCCCTCAGTGCAGTGTACACTAAGAGAGCAGTATGACAATGTCGAGGAATCCATCAACAGGAAGGGGAGTTCCATTCAGTTGATGTCCAGGTGATCTGAGATCTTGCTTACCACTTCCCGTGCCCACTTACTTGGCAGCTGCCATGACTCCAACATCTTTAAAAAATCTCATGTAGCAGGTACCTTACAAGCCTGGTTACAGGAGTACAAGGATTTCCCACTGTTATCATGGTTCATGAAACTATTGCACAAGCCTCCAGACTGATGTAACCTACAAGTTTAGTGCTACCCATGCCTCAACCAGTGCCATGACAGGGCAGCTGAACATTTAGTTTCACTGCTTAAACCTATCAAGGTGAGGGAAGATGCTTTCAAATATAATCTGGACAGAGTGTGCCACATCATCCTGCTGTGCCATGTTCTGCACAGTTGGAACAAGCATTGAGCAAGTGTGCTGGAGAATGTGTTGATGAGATTGTGGGCTTTGGATCAAGTTTCTAAGGAGGATGAAGATAGTGATGAGGAAGAAGCTGTTGTTGTCCATGTCAGAGCTCAGCTATGTCAGGTGCTACAAGCCAGATAGGACTTTATTGAAAAGTGGTTTCTGTCAATGAGAACTGGATGCAGCTGACCATTGAGGATTGTAAAATATTTATTTGCCCTGCTGCTGAAATCTGGTTTGCATTGTTGGAGATGGAGTAGGGGCTGGTGGCAGTGGGGGGTGGGGGGGTGGAGGGGGTTGGGAGTGAGGTAGGGGGGATGCGGACTCCTTAGCCTCAGCCTCAGTCTCTATTGGTGTTGTTCGTGTTCCCTAATGCTTTCTGTAAATAAAATCTCATATTTGGATTTGTCGGATTGCTTGCTTGTACATGATGTTCTCCTACTGAAAGCTATGGGTCTACAGTGAGCATTGCAGACAGGGTAGAGTTGACTTATAGGGTGTTCAGACACAATGTAGTTATGGATAGGTAAAGTGTGTGGTGTGGCAGTTAAACTGTGACTAGAGTGACAGAATATGTTTACATGGATGAGGAAGTGTCAGCCATACCAACTATGTGGCATGGGCAGTATGGCTCTCTGACTGCTGTGCCATGATGTTCCCAGTTATGGGCAATGCCAATGCAGTCCACATGTTCAATGTTTTTAAGCAATGGACACATCTCAAGGAATGCCAGTCTTTCAGCTAGTGCTGGGTTGTTTTAGGAACAGCAAGTGTAACGTAGAGCCGGTATCATGAGGGACGCCACAGGTGCCAGTTGTGGAGTGAATGCAGGATGTGTGATAAGATTCAGTCAGAGATATTCCTAAGCCTCACAGAGAAAAGCTCTCAAATGAATGCAACATAACCAGGACTTAGTCCAAAAAAAGTAAGATTCAACCCTTTGTGTTTCTTTGTACTGTGCTTCCCTTTCATAATGATGTCTGACATGAATTGTCCAAGTCACATTTGGGCTCTCTTCTTGGGTCACAGCTTGTTGACAAGATTGTGTATGCTGGCTGGTTCCTGTTAAATTGCATGACCAGCTAAGATCATTAAAATGCCTGCATAGAAAGAGTTACATTCAGCTCGACCTTTGCCCTTAATGTGAGTATGGGGTTAGAACTGCCAGTCATGACCATAATCTTCCACTGTGGCTGAGCAATTATTTTTGAAGGCCTTCAGTCCAAACGTGTCTTGTCTCTGTTCACGACTTGAAAAGAATATTTTCACTGCAGCCTCTGAGAGAAAGGTCCATGACCTGCAGCAGAGATCTGTCAGCCAATTTGCTATGATGTGCAAAGTTGTCTTTTATAAGCAGTTCCATACATTTAAATCCTTTATCAACATTGCATTCCTGTCATCCAATGGGGAAAGTCCTAATTTGAGGACTAACACTGGGAGCTGACCCAGGATAGTTCAGAAAATCCCATGGGAAAAGGCAAGTAAATAATGAGGCAACCAGAATTTCAGCAATGATAACAGAACACCCTATTGCTTTCAATACAGCTATGCATATTCAGTGTCCTGTTAATTATGCACAATAATAAAATGAATCCACTTAATTTGAACTCGGCTCTATAGAAGAAAGATTAATTTAGACATTAATTAGTTCTTTGAATAATATGAAGAGCTTCAACTTCTGCCAAAATTGGAAAAGAAAAGCACAGAATAGATGGGAATGCTAATCAATGTTATAACGAGCATATAAAATGAGCATTGAAGCATAATACTTTCACTCATTTTATGAATGAATCATAAAAAATTTCAAATGCTTACAGAGGGGATCAATCAACCCCTGGACTTTGTGTTGATGAAGTGCCATTCATGAAATTCAATGTTGTTGATTGTGTCCTTTACAGTAAATAAGCATTGTAAGTATTGAGCATACAGGTATTGACAATAATTGTGATTGAATAACAGGGAATATTCAATTAACTGAATCTTTAAGATGTTATTCACAAGCTTAGATCGTGTTTTATTTCTGCAAAACTCCACAACCTTTGTTTCAAAATCCATTTACGTTTCTTTTGTTTTTGGCAGTTAAAACCAAAGGTCAGCTGGGAAGGCAAAGCAAAAGAATGAAAACTGAACTTGCTGAAGAAACTTGTCAAGTCTGGGATCATCTGTGGAGAGAGAACAGTTCACCTTCAAAGTCAATCTGACTTTTAAGGAATATTGGACCTAAATATGTTAACTGTTTCTCTTTCTACAGAGGCAGCCAGACTTGCCAAATTTTTCTCACCACTTTCTTATTTTATTCCTGATCTCCAGCATCTGCTGTATTTTGTTTATTTTAAGCTAAAGAAATAGGTTATGTGCCACTATTCTCAGTTCCCTCGAATAAGCTTCTGTGGTTGCTTGTTCTTCTCAGGTAACAGTACACAGCAGTTCGATGAAACATGCAGAAGCCATGAGTTGAAATGTCACTGAAACATTTCAAATCATCTGCTGAGAATGTCTCAGAGTTATAGGGGTTTTAATGTGGGATTTGGCACCCTGGCATGGGTTACAATGTCAGGTCCCAGTTCTGCACTTTGCCTGCAGTGGGAGCATGCAGCAATTTTACTGCAAGTGGCTTGCTATTAACTATGGAGCAGTCATAATATTCAGGCTAATCAGAGAGATCCTAATATTACCAGTTCATTCAGTGGATGGGCAGCTTTGAATTTCTAATACCCACAATTGTAAGACACAGCGTAGGTTCTGATTTATACAATTCACATTAAAAGAGATGGCCTGTAACAAAGGTGTACAATCAGAGTTTTTTGAATCCTGCACATTGCCATGTGGATCATGCAAAATTAGCACTAGTGTATGGGGCAGTGAGGCTGTGGGTTCACATCATAGAGAAAGCCATGAAGTAAATTGCTTATGCAATTAATTATACCACACTATAATTCCCTGGCACATTTGTGTTGATTCACTGCCACCTTTAATAGAAAAGAGTCTATAAATTATACTGTACGCACTTTTAGGCTGGGTTTCAGCACCCGAAAAAGGTCAAAAGATTAATACAAATTAAATTTCAAATCTCATCTGCATATTCCAGATGAGTTGCTGGAGTTGGTCTTGTTTTATCATATGGTTTGATGCCACATCATGAGTTTGGCTTCAAGACAGACTTGTCGAGGAGAAGGCAAAGTCAAGCACTGTCTTCAAGCTTATAGTTCCATGTAGTAACTATTCCTGGAAAAATACTGTTATACATGGTAATTACTGATACACCAGGCTCTGACTTATGTTTCATTAGCTATGGAGTGACCTTTCTTGCTTGTGTGTTAATGTTTATGTGTGTCATGAGTCTTCCAGAGAGTCGTCTTACTTGTTCAAAGTCAGCCAAAGCTATATCTGCTCAATGATATACAGTTACATTACATCATCGTAAGATTGCTTTAGGCTCTTGAAGCATTTACACAGCAAGACATTTTCTCCTCATCATAAACATTGATTTAGAATAATAGACATTCTTAAATTAGTTACATAGATTGCTTCTTTTTCCAATGTCTATTATGCAAGTTTTCTTTATCTCTTTCACCCCCTCTGTAAGTCCCTGTCTCAAAAGCATAGAAAATAGGTGCAGGAGTAAGCCATTCAATATGATCATGGCCGATCATGCAATTTCAGTATCCAACTCCCACTTTCTGTCCATATCCCTTGATCCCTTTAGCCACAGAGGCCACGTCCAGCTCCCTCTTGAATATATCCAACAAATTGGCCCCAACAGCTTCCTGTGGTAGAGAATTCCATAGGTTCACAACTGTCTGAGTGAAGAGATTCTTCCTCATCTCTATCCTGAATGGCTTACCTCTTATTTTTAGACTGTTAACCCTTGATTCATCTGTGCCACTAGTTGGGAAAGGAAATTCCACAGCAAAGTATAGCAATGTACAAAATTTTGCTGCTTCTATAACTTCCATTAGATTCTAGATTCAATTGACTTTACTGAAGGCACTCTTGCTCCTTCTGTCTACAATGTAAGTTACAGCTGTGTGCATTTACCATCATGAGGTGAGCAAGTTTTTAAAGATCCCTCTGGATACATTAAGACTCTAATTTCCATATTTGGACAATCTAAAGAAATTGTTTTTTTAAATTTTGTAGCAGGACCAATGTTTATTCTGATTGGCTCTTTCCTCAACTGGTATGTTTTGTTTATTTTCTATACTGGATGCAGTGCATGCCAATTAAATGGAAATCAAACCACAAAAATAGGTTTGACTGCATTGAATCCAGTCTTCATCCTGTTACTATGTAGACTTACAAATGGCAATTAAAGTGATCAGAATTAGATACATGGTTCTGAAAAAGGTTTTCCTGTTTTGAAGATTATGCAATTAGATTCTTTCAGTCCCTGGGGTTATCAATTTTATCATTGTCAGAATGGGCTAAATGTTTTGGCTTGTTGAGGGCAGCATATTTCCAGGGAAGTGTATTATTATGCATCATCAGTGGTGTGCCAGTTGCCTGGCTCCATCCTGCATTAAGATCATTTTCCTGCAGATAGGTGGGTTGGTGTGGCAGGGTTATCAGCAAACTAATCGTATGCAATTCAGCAAGTCAAATGCCTAACATTTGAAAACAAAACATTCCCAGGATGTGGCCATTGCTGGCTGGGCCAGCATTTATTCCTATCCCTAGTTGCCCTTGAGAAGGTGCTAATGACCTGCCTTTGAGAATAGCTGTAGCCCTTTTACTAAAGGTACCCATACAATAGTCCATTGATGATGAGGGAGTGACAATATTCATTATATCAAATGTCTGAATTGATCTTGCCACCCAATTTTCTTTAATGCGTTGATTTGTTTCAGTGAGAAAATTCATCCTTCAGAAAACTATTAATTTCCGGTGCCACAAATGACTCTGTACAATTGCATTACAGTCTGAATCAAAATCTTCTAGAAACCTTAGGAACTTCAGGAAATTAGGGTCCTGTATCCAGAGGGATCTTTAAACACTTGCTCACCTCATGATAGCAAATGCACACAGCTGTAAATTACAGTGTAGGTAGAAGGAGCAAGGGTGCCTTCAGTAACTAACTGAATTTCAATTCTAACGGAAGTTACAGAATAAGCAAAATCACCAACTTTACCTCATGCATTTCCATACCTTGCTACAGACTTACCTTTCCCAACTATTGACACAGATTAATCAAGACAAAGACTTAAAGAGGGGTGGAAAAGATAAGGAAAACATGTGCAATCGATATTGGAAAAGGAAGTAATCTAGGTAACTAACTTAAGAATGTATTACTAGTCATAGAGATGTACAGCATGGAAATAGACCCTTTGGTCTAATCCGTCCATGTTGATCAGCTATCCCAATCCAATCTAGTCCCACCTGCCAGCACCCGGCCCATATCCCTCCAAACCCTTCCTATTGATATACCCAACCAAATGCCTTTTAAATGTTGCAATTGTACTAGCCTTCACCACTCATTTCATACACGTACCACTCTCTGCATGAAAAAGTTGCCCCTTAGGTCTCCTTTATATCTTTCCCCTCTCACTCTAAACCTATGTCCTCTAGTTCTGGACTCCCCAACCCCAGGAAAAAGACTTTGCCTATTTACCCTCTCCATGCCCCTCATGATTTTATAAACCTCTATAAGATCACCCCTTAGCCTCTGAAGCACCAGAGAAAACAGCCCCAGCCTGTTCAGCCTCTCCCTGTAGCTCAAAACCTCCAACCCTGGCAACACCCTTGTAAATCTTTTCTGAACCCTTTCAAGTTTCACAACACCTTTCCGATAAGAAGGAGACTAGAACTGCATGCAATATTCCAACAATGGTCTAACCAATGTCCTGTACAGCTGCAACATGACCTCCCAACTCCTGTACTCAATACTGTGACCAATAAAGGAAAAATTGCCTTCTCCACTATCCTATCTACCTGTAACTCCACTTTCAAGGAGCTATGAACCTGGACTCCAAGGTCTCTTTATTCAGCAACACTCGCTAGGACCTTACATTCAAGTGTACAAGTGCTGCTAAGATTTGCTTTCCCAAAATGCAGCACCTCACATTTATATGAATTCAACTCCATCTGCCACATCTCAGCCCTTTTGCCCATCTGATCAAGATCCTGTTGCAATCTAAGATAACCTTCATCGCTGTCCATTATAGCTCCAATTTTGGTGTCATCTGCAAACGTACTTACTATACCTCTTATGCTCACATCCAAATCATTTATATAAATGATGAAAAGTAGAGGACCCAGCACTGATCCTTGTGGCACTCACTGGTCACAGGCCTCCAGTCTGAAAAACAACCCTCCACCACCACCCTCTGTCTTCTGCCTTTGAGCCAGTTCTGTATCCAAATGGCTAGTTCTCCCTGTACTCCATGAGACTTAACCTTGTTAACCAGTCTCCCACTGGGAACCTTGTTGTACGTCTTACTGAAGTCCATATAGATCACATCTATCACTCTGCTCTCATCAATACTCTTTGTTACTTCTTCAAAAAACTCAATCAAGTTTGTGCGACAAGATTTCCCACACACAAAGCCTTGTTGACTAACTCTAATCAGTCCTTGCCTTTCCAAATACATGTCTATCCTGTCCCTCAGGATTCCCTCCAACAACTTGCCCACGTCAGGCTCACTGGTCTATAGTTCCTTGGCTTGTCCTTACAACCTTTCTTAAACAGTGGCACCACGTTAGCCAACCTCCAGTCTTCCGGCACCTCATCTGTAACTATCGATGATACAAATATCAGTGATTGCCAGAGGCCCGCAATCACTCCTCTAGCTTCCCACAGAGTGCTAGGATACACCTGATCAGGTCCTGGGGATTTATTCACTTTATGCATTTCAAGACATCCAGCACTTCCTCCTCTGTAATATGGATATTTTTCAAGATGTCACCATCTATTTCCCTACATTCTATATCTACCATTCCACAACAAATACTGATGCAAAATACTCATTTAGTATCTCCCCCATTTTCTGTGGCTCCACACAAAGGCCACCTTGCTGATCTTTGAAGGGCCCTATTCTCTCCCTAGTTACCCTTTTGTCCTTAATATATTTAATCTTATATTAATATACATCAGTCATATACAACAGTAGAATAAACAAAATTTAAGGGGTAACAGCAAATACATGTTCTTTTCTGAAAAAGTATTTTATGTAAATGAAAATAAAAACATCAATTTCAAATGACTTTTTATTGAGTAATGAACCATCTTTGTATTAAAACCTGACCATAATTTTAAAAATAGACTACAATTATGTTGTAAATTTTCTCAAAATTTGAGCATGCATTATTGAAATTCATTATTGAACCATTTTGACTGGTTGTCAATCATGTGCTGACAGCCTTACAATCATTTACTAAGTAAACAAAATAGAGTTATTTTCAAATAACTTACAGAATATTAAAAACAGTAGTTTGTTGTTCCTAGGTTTTAACTGTCTTTGACAAAACATTGTTCCACTATCTGCCTGATGCAATTAGCTTTCATTTCCACTTTGAAATATGCTGTCTTTAAAAATTAATAGAATATGCATGGTGCAATTGTTAATTGCTTGGTTATTAATCTAATGTGAATGAATTTAATTTTTATGGCAATAACTTTCCCTGACAGAAACTTCAACTAATTTAGCAATCTCACTTCTTGAAAGTTCAGTTTGTACATGCAGGGAATAAAAATGAAAATAGGGCAATGGATAGCATATTGCAACCATATGAGGAATCATGACTATTGTCACCACATATACAAGTAGAAAATCTTTCATTCTCCAGAAATATCAAGTAGGAATGTCAGGATATATTGATCAAGCAAGATATTACAATGTGCAAACAAAGGACAATCATTTCTGCTTTATTTTTTATGACTCAATAATAATGATAACCACAATCATCATGATAGATCAGTACGAAATGGGCTTCAATGAGTCCTTTTATGCTTGAATAATGGAGTGACGTTATTTGGAACAATGACATATCTAGGACTGCATGGCTATTGTTTAAAGGTGACACAGTCATACTGAATCAATTTGGATCAGCTAAATAAAAATCTGAAATCTGCAGAAAGGTAACAATGGATATTTTGTTCATTCACAATGAAAAAGAAACAACATGACATGTTGAAATATTTTTGAATTTAATTTGGCCAGTTAAGCCTGAAAGTACCAACATTTTAATTATATAGTTTGGATGATCTGTCTCCTAAAACTGTACAGATTTAATAGGATCTGCTTCACAGATAAGACAATGACTGCAGATCTTTTCCACTTATGCCATGATCTTAGCCTTGTAACTGTAGCCTTTCTTTAGATGTGAGATTCTGCCCCCAGAAAACATAGGCTGTGAAAAAGCAACAAGAGATGACCTGATCTGCCTCAGCAACTCCGACAGGAGTTTGTTTTCAGCCATTATGCTGTTTTGCTGTAATACATAGTAATCTCCTGCTGAAGTTATGGTGGGAAACTAGAGGTAACCTGTGGAATTTCAAGACTTTTTCACTGCATTCTTCAAGCATATATGTATCCATTATTAATAGATATGTTTTATCGAATCTTCAACCCATGACTAAATAAGCAGAAACTAGTAAACAATCATACTATTTCCTCTTTCCTACTAATAGCAATGTTTTTGGAACAAAAGACACTGTGTTTGGACTGAAATGCAATCATTTGTAAATGTCCTACCTCGTCTGCTGCAGTCATGTGACTCAATCATGACAGACAGACACACGCACACACACTGCAGGCAGCCATCTTAGATGCACTTCAATAAACACTTGATTCTGGCTATACTGCTACCTGCTGAGTGCAGACCATGATATTAAAAATGAAACTGAGATTGCATGCTGAAAGCTACAAAACAAAACAAAGCTATTGATTGAGAGACAAAGGAATGTTCAGAACTATGAAAGCTACTATTAGCAACTGAAGAAGTACAAAGAAACAGGCTAAGCTGAGTCACTAGCCCGGAGAAAATGGCTGCAGCTTTTCCTGCCCCAGCTCTAGTCAAAATGACATGCCTTAAGAAGCAAAACTGGCTGTTTTTCCACATGCAATGGCAAAATTATGAAATCATTATAGATCCATTGAACAAGCGGCAGCAACTTTGTATTGTTACACCCTTATCACTATTTTGAAGACACCGTTTTAAAATGTATTTCACCCTAAATCTCTGAAGAACAGAACAAAAATATCGATTTCAGAAATTTTAAAAGGCTTGAAGGCATAGTCTGGACCTCAAGTGAACCTAACGTATGAACACTATGTCTTCAATACTAAGATTCACTTTGGGGGAAAAAATGTCCATTTATGAATATCTGATGTCATTAACTGAGGTTACACAATCTTGTGAAAAATGGTCAAATTAAAGACATGATAGTATTAAGCAGAAGAGGTCCTGTACTGAGTACATCTAATGAGTGAAGAGAAACTCACCCTCAGGAAATAATTGAGTGCAGAAGTACTGAGGCAATAATACCACAGCTAGGGCACATTCTTGTCAGAACACACCAGGCCTAACATTTTTTGATATTCTAGCCCAAAAGGCAGAATAACCATGGAAAAAAGCCACAGCAGAATGCAAATGCCGAGTAGAGCATCATGCAGAAGAGATATCCAGCTGTCTTGGATCACAGAGTGTATCGAAGTGGTTCTTTTCAGATTTGGTTAAATTTAGTTAAAAGAAGGCTCGACAGCAGCAATTTGCTTAAATATGAACATGTATTGAGTAATAACATAAGCTGAGAAAAGAAAGGAGCATTTATTGAGTATTAATAAACAGATAAAAAAGGAAGGAAAAGAAACCAATGAGCCTCTTGCCCTTCTGCCTATCGGGGATCCCTCAATCGATGGCTCGTCTGGAGGTTGAGGTTTGTTATGGTGAGGGGGGGTAAGTGGAGCTGAGGCCATGAGAAGATCACACATGATCTTATTGAATGGTGGAGCAGGCTCAAAAGGTCAGGTGGCGTACTCCTGCTCCTAGTACTAATGTTCCTGGCACTGTTCATGATCCCGGTCCAAGGTGAAGTCCAATGACTTCTCTCTTATGCAGTGTAACAAACAGCAAGACACAGAAAACAGCTACAGAAGACAAACTGCCGGTTACTACAAAAAATACAGCTACAGATAAACAAGCTGCAGCTGCTGTCTTCATCCTCTAAAGGAATGTTCCCAGGACTCATTCAAGGTCATGCAGCTTGTCAAGTTTCATCAACAATGTTAGCCCTTCAGGCCATCCTATACAATCTATTCTCATGTGCAGCTGTCGAATATCATCATTAACATTTAGGCCTTCGGCCCATTCTATACAGCAGTAAGGGCAAAGCAGTGTTCTCATTGCAAGAAGTTGAATCACTTTGCACAGGTGTGCATAGCTGGAAGCCAGTGCACCAAGCAAGTACACATAGCAACAAGAAAATTATCAGTGGAAAACTCTGATGAATCGTTCTATACATTACAACAGGTTGATTCTGTCAGGTCAAGAGATGATACATAGTTTGTGATGATTGGAGTGATGACTGCAGAAGGAGAACATCAGATCAATAAAAAGTGTCAGACAGATACCTGTGCATCATATAATATAATGATATTCACAGATCTGTGCAAAATGACCCAACATAGTGACCCAAAAGTGAAACCCTCAAATCACTTGGCACCATGCCCACACCAAGAGGACTGGTCACAGTCTAATGCAACATCATGGGCGGAGATCTGGATTTAAAGATTATAGATGACAAGAAACACCACTTATTTGAGCCAGAGCAAGTCAGCAGCTTGGACTGCTAAACTTCAATGTGCCAAAAATATACTGTGACATGTCACAGCACATGAAACCTTTGATCATAGAATAGATCAAGGAGTAAACAATAACCGTCTGTACAATATTTCTTTATCATTGAAACTCTCCAGCACAGTCAACATTCTGTTAAATCTCCTCTGCACCCTCACCAGTGCTATCACATCCCTCCTAGAATGTGGATTCCAGAACTGCACATGAGGAAGACTTCTGGAACAATATCATCTCAAAGTAGATAAGAATGCAACAGTGAGGAAAGTTTGTCTGCATTCAATGCCACCAGGAAACACAAATTAGAAGAGTTGGAAAACAAGGAAGTAATCAAAAAAATGACAAGTCCTACAGAGTGGATTAACAATATGATAGCTGGGCAATAACCTGGGAAGTTGAGAGTATGCATTGACCCAAAGTATTTCAATAGAACTCTGAAAGAACGTTATTACCCCTTTGCCAACAATTGAAAGAATTTTGCTAAAACTTATAATAAAAAAAACAAAAAAATAAAGCTCCAAGGATCAGAAGAACTTTGATATGCACTACATTGGTCTCTTAAGGTATCAGGACAGGTAGATATAATGTTTAAAAAGGCATATGGTATACTTACCTTTATTATTCTCAGCATAGAGTTTAAGAACAGAGAGGTTATCATGTGCAGTTCTGGAATCCACATTCTAGGAGGGATGTGATAGCACTGGTGAGGGTGCAGAGGAGATGTAACAGAATGTTGACTGTGCTGGAGAGTTTCAATGATAAAGAAATATTGTACAGACGGTTATAAAGAAATATTATAGCAGAAGAGATTGAGAGGGGTTATGAGATGTATAAAATTATGAGAGGATTAGATAGTGAGGAAGAAACTTTCCCCGTTATTGGACAATTAGTGGCCAGGGGACATAGATTTAACATAGGAGCAGGAAGTTTAAAGGAGATATAAGAAAAACTTTAATCCAGAGAATGGTGGGAATTTGGAACTCACTGCCTATAAGGGCAGTTGAGGCAGAAACCCTCACACATTAAAGGAGTATTTAGATATGTACTTGTGATGCCAAGGCTTTGAACGCTATGGGCCAAGTGCTGGAAAATGGGATTAAAACATTGGGTAGCTGTCAGAGAGGAATGAGCTTCCAACGGCCCAACTCAAATATGTGGATTATTGCAGGTAATATCCTTTCTCAAATGGATAGAACTAGGTGGGGGGTAAATATTGTGGTAAATTGGGAAATACATCACATTTTAATAAGGAATAATTTGTTAATAAAATTGAGTGGTACTGCAAACTGAATTCAGTATCACTTTGTCTGCCTCACCAACTAGAGCGCTTGAGTAAAGTTTCTTTTAATATAGACTAGTCAAAGTGTCCAAGCACAAACAACACTAAGACCGTATGACAACCCTTGATGCATAGATGATTACTGACAAGTGAAGCTGAAAGAAAGCAACAGCTTTCTGACTATGTTCTAGACACCCTTCAGCAGATATCACTAGTAATGAAAGCCATTTGGCATATCCACTGTACAAGAACAGTATCAATGCAGACAGCCTGTGCTAGTTAATGATCTTTCTGATGTGGAAGCTATAATGAATGATTGCTGGTTTATGGATGTGGAGACTCAATAGAAGAAGCTGTCAAGCAAGGCCTTTCTCAATGTCAGCAGCAAATGTTGCTTTTTCCAACAGTTCTCAGGAAGTTGAGAAGAGATTCTCACTCGGGAGCAATGAGATACCTATAAACAGAGATTATTGCCTGTTGTCAGCCTAATTAACTGCAGATCTCATCTCATTATTATGAAGCTTCCTAGTCTGCTACATATCCTGAGGAAACTTGATGCTGAGAACTCTCGAAGGGTACAGTCACTGATGAGATTATACTATTGCAGCCTCTCCTCCAACAGCCACTGAGAGATTAAGGAACAAATATTTAGCAGGCGTTGGAAAGATGCAAAAACAACAGGGTTGTCATAGTGGGTGACTTTAACTTCCCCAACAGTGGATGGAACTTCCTCAGGGAAAGAGGCTTAGTTAGGGCAGAATTTGTTAGGTGCAACCCAGAGGGAGGCTTGCAACAGGATGTGGATGGTCCAACTAGAGGAGGGGCCATTCTGGACCTTGTATTGTCTAGTGAGCCTGGCCAGGTGACTGACCTTTCTGTGGGAGAGCATTTTGGAAATGGTGATCACAACTCCTTAAGTTTTAAAGTAACTATGAGCAGGAAGGTACTAAACTGGGGGAGAGCAAATTACAAACAGTACTAGGCCAGAGTTGGGAAGAGTTAATTGGGAGCATCTATTTTCAGCAAGTTGATGTTTGACATGTGGGAGTTGGTTAAAGTCTGCTGATCAGCGTGCAGGACTGGTGTGTTCCATTAATGAAATAGGACAAAGATGAAAAGATAAGGGATCCTGGGATAATGAAGGAGGTTGTGAATTTAGTCAAATGAGAAAATAAACATATGTAAGATGTAGAAAGCCAAAATTGGACAGAGCCTGTGAGTAATATAAAGAAAGCAGGAAAGAACTCAAGCAGGGAATTAGGAGAGCAAAGGAATTGGGGGACGGTGGGGGGGGGGTGGGGGGAGCATAAAATGACCTCTGCAAGCGGTGTTAAAGAGAATCCCAAGGCATTCTATACATACATCAAAAACAAGACGATAACCAGGGAGAAGGTAGGACAGCTTAAGGATAAAGAAGAAAATTTGTGCTTGGAGGCAGAGGATGTGGGTGGGATCTTAAATGTGTAGCTGAAAATGTGTTGCTGGAAAAGCGCAGCAGGTCAGGCAGCATCCAAGGAGCAGGAGAATCGATGTTTCGAGCATGAGCCCTTCTTCAGGAATTTTTAATGTGTACTTTGGGTTGGTATTCAATCCATGAGAAGGAGATGGAGAATAGTGAGATTTATGTGGAGCATGCTAATATTTTGAGATCAAGAAAGAAGTGGTGTTGTATCCCTTGAAAAGCATTAAGGTGGATAAGTCCCCAGAAGTGGATGGCATCTACCCCAGATTACTGAGAGAGGCAGGACAGGAGATTTCTGGGGCCTTAACCAAAATCTTTGTATCCTTGTTAGCTACTGGAGACGCCCTGGGGACTGGCGAGTAGCTAATGTTGTTCCTGTGTTCAAGAAAGGAAGTAGGCGCAATCCAGGAACCTCTAGAATGATGAGTCTTACAGCGGTGGTGGGAAGCTACTGAATAGATTTCTTTGAGATAGGATTTATATGCATTTGGAAAAACACGGCCTTATAAGGGACAGTCAGTATAGCTTTGTGTGGAGCAGGTCATGTTTTACTAATTTGATTGAAATTTTCAAGGAGGTGACAAAGGTGATCAATGAGAATGCTCTCCACATGGATTTTAGTAAGGCTTTCGACAAGATCTTTCATGGTAGGTTCATCCAGAAGATTAAGGCGCATAGGATCTATGGTAACGTGGCTGCATGGATTCAGAATTGGCTTGCCCATAGAAGGCAGAGAGTAGTGGTGGAAAGGTATTTTTCTAGATGGATATCTATGACTAGTCATGTTCTGCAGGGATCCGTATTGGGACTTATTCTGTTTTTGATATATTTAAATGACTTGGATGAAAATGTAGATGACTGGGTTAGTAAGTTTGCAGATACAAAGATCAGTAGTGTTGTGGATAGCATAGAAGGTCATCAAAGGATACAGTGGGACATAGATCATTTGCTATTTTGGGAGGAGAAGAGGCAGATGGAGTTTAATCCAGGTATGTGGGCGGCACGGTGGCACAGTGGTTAGAGGGGTATGGGTGGGTTGCGCTTCGGCGGGTCGGTGTGGACTTGTTGGGCCGAAGGGCCTGTTTCCACACTGTAATGTAATCTAATAATCTAATCTAGTGTGTGAGGTTCCTCAACTTTGGGAGATCAAACGTTAAGGACAAGTATACAGTTGATGGCAGGACCTTGAAAGAATCATGGGGTTTAAGCCCATAGCTCCCTAAAAGAAGCCATACAAGTAAATAAGGTTGTAAAGAAGGCATATGACATGCTTGCCTTTATTGGTCAGAGAATTGAGTACAAGAATCCAGATGTCATTTTGCAGCTTTATAAGACTTTAGTTAGCCACACTTGGAGTATTACATTCAATTCTGATCACCACATTACCGGAAGGATGTGGAGGCTTTGGAGAGGATGCAGAACAGGTTAGATTAGAGCTACAAGAAGAGGCTAGACAAACCAGGTGTTTTCTTTTAGGTGAGAGACACTGAGGGGAGACTTGATAGGAGTCTATAAAATTATGAAATGCATAGATAGGGTTGACTGTCAGAATCCCAGAATTAAAATGTCTAATACTAGAGGGAATACATTTAAGATGAGAGGGGGAAAGTTCAAAGGAGATGTGAGGGACAAATTATTTTACATAGAGAGTGGTAGGTGTCTGGATCATGCTCCTGGAGGGTGGGAGGGTGGCAGAGGTAGATACAATAGGGGCATTTAAAGGGTTTTAGATAAGCATGTGAATATGCAAGGAATGGAAGGATATGGACCAAGGGCAGGCAGAATGGATTAGGTTAATTTAGAATCATGTTTGGCACAACATTGTGGGCCAAAGGACCCATTCATGTGCTGTACTATTCTATGTTCTATGACATTAATGTCTGATCAGGTGCCTGGTGAGTATAGCTCACAGCTTGCTCCTCTAGACTTTTGTTTTGTCTGCTGAGCACCAACATGTTAGTACATATGCCATGGGCAGGGACTGTACAAATCCACATCAGCATGGTAAAACTCCACACTACTCGCTGCACATCTTGAGCTTCACTGGCAACCATCAATGCAATGCTGCTCCGAGGTCATGTTACATGTAGGGACAGGAGTCCAGATCACAAGTTGGACCAGGCTCCATCCAGGGTTCTTTTTTTTATCTCCCTGAGGGCCTCTCCTGAGCACCTTGAGCTGACCTCGATTCTCTCAGCATTTCTGTCTTATTTTGCCTTTTTGCACATCTCCCCCTCAGCCAGACCTGCCTGACATGTAGTGTGTCTGTACTGGTTTTCTGGTGAGCATGGACAGAAAACTAAAATGTTTGCCATAGTTGTCAGCATCCTCAGTCAAGTCAGGGATACAGCCTTCAGTCAAGGCGCCCCAGGGCAATAAAAAAAAGGGTAGCTTTGGATATGAGTCCAGGGAATTGGATATGGTCAGTCGGCTGCATGGGGCAATCAGGGTCAGAATTATTCCCCATAAAGTATGAAGAGTTGAATTTTAGGCAGCCCATAACCCTTTTTGGCTCCTCCTGCCCTATTATGAGCTGTTTTATGAATGTAAGATGGATGAATGTGGATGGTACATTTGTTGGTGTTAGTGCGTTTGGGGGAAAGGAAGTGTGGTTTCTCGAGCTTGTGAATAGGCAGTGCAGAGCTTGCACAATGTTAGTAGTGTGAGGGTGTTGGGTGAGTGAGAGTTAGTGAGGGAAGATGTTGCGGGGAATGGTAAGAGTGGAGCATGAGCCTTGCTGGGAGGTAGGTGCAGGTAGCAGAGATATGATGGTGAATCTTATCCTGGTGGAATGGAGAAGGTCTTCAAACTTCCTTTGACATTGGTGGGCATTTCTCCAAATGGTTGAGGATACATTGACCTGGGTTGGAACCTTGGACCAGGTGGGCATGTCTAATGTCCTGGCCTCTTTTCCCCTTCAAGGGGGAAGAGTGCAGCTCTCCTCAATACTACCCTGTCCAACATAACCTCCAAATGCAGGTCAATAAAGTGAATTGCCAAAATCCCCTTATCTGCTGTGCCTGAGACAAGCTTTACATATCATTCAGGGCAGCTCCAGACTGATGGTACTTGTTCAAGTGTGCAAAGGTCTTTTAATGTTGGCACTGGCACCCAAGAATATCTAGGCATTGGCAAGTTCTTCCTGGTCTGACAAGTGAGAGAATTGGGGCTCTTATTGGTCTAGTATATTGTCTTAGGGCCTGGGTAGATTGTTAATAAGACAGGTTAAGGATGGTAGTGTGAGAAAACCTGCTATTTTAGGGATTGTATTCCAGGAAGCTTTCAGAGTGCTGCTCCTTCATCATGTGGTTATGGAAAAGATCATAAGACAATCTATCACAAAATCATAAGTTAAATTGGTTCTTGATTAATAAGGGAATCAAGGGTTGGAGGGAGAAGGCAAGGAATGGGGTTAAGAAACATCAGCCATGATCGAATGGTGGGGCAGACTTGATGGACTAAATTGTGTAATTCGGCTCCCATCATCTTATGGTCTAATATGAAGGATAATTCTTTAATTGCATATTGTTAAAGGTGAGGTTCCTTGCTGAGAGATCTGATTCTCAAATATGTGCTAACTGTCAATGAAATTGTCAGAAACATAAGCTGATAACAGCATGGTGAGTACAGTAGGACATCCAGAACTTTGCTGAACAGCAGCAGAGAGTATCGCCATAGCCATTGAGATTAATGCTTTGACAAATAATCTGGAAGGACTGAGAAGATGGGGGAATTAACATTAATGCATTGAATATCAAGATAGGTACAGAAGAAAAAACAACATTAGGGAAGAAAGATGGGATTGAGAAAGAAAAAAAACCCAAAAAGAATTAAGTTTGGCATTTAAAAATATTCGGCTGCAATTCATAGCCTAAGGTAGAACAATCCATGCTTTTAATTGTTTGCTTCTGGACAAGAGAGACTGAATGGTGCTTGTTAACAATTATCATGTTGCTTAAAAGGTAATTGCGTCATTAATTATTACAATCAACTTCCTGTGGTGAATTGTCAATTCTATGAATCTAAAGATGAAGTTGCACAAATCGGCCAGTGACTTGTTGTAATTTATACTTCTCTTCCTCACACAGGTTAGTGACTGATTTTCACATTAATGATGCTGTATTTTGATCAGCCAGCATTGTTTTCAACTAGGAAATTCTCAACCAAAATGTCACAGGGCTGATCATCATGTTGTAACCATGTAGAATGCGCTTATCAATGAAGCAAAAGTTGAATGAATGAAGCAACAGAAAAAAAATCCAGCAACAAAACCTGTCTATCTTAATTTTTGGACAGAAATGCATGAATTCATGTTAATTAGAGTTAATTGACAAATGTAATGGGCATTTGAATAGGAAGCAGGGACGAATGAATACTTACAATTACAACATTTAAAAGACATTTGGCTAAGTACATGAATAGAAAAGGTTTGGAAGGATATGGACCAGGAGCATGTAGGTGGGAATAATTTAGTTTGGAATTATGTTTGGCTTGGACTAGTTGGACCAAAAAGTCTGTTTCTGTGCTGTACGACTCTATAACTTCCTGAAACATTTTTATGAATATTTGTCCTGTAAAACAGACTGTAAAATCATACAGGTGAGGGTGGCAGTCGCATCATTGTTAGGAATATCTATTTATAGGTAAGAACAACCCAGGAAAATCTGTAACATTTTGAACTATTTGAACATTCTGGATTGAATAGGGTTTCTAAACATGTAATTTCACGGAAATGAAGCCAATAGTTTAATATTAGTTATGGCTTACCTGCTTTTTACTGGAAATCGAGTGAAATATGTTTGTTAGGTATGTCCAGAACAGTTTTTTGTTTGAAACAACATATTAATAATTGAACAAGGGAAGGGAGCCATACTGTCGACCTGGTACTGGGAAATGAGCCCAGCCAAGTGATTGAATTTTCAGTCAGGAGCATTTCAGGAACAGCGACTATAATTCTGTAAGTTTAAATTAGTTATAGATAAGGACAAGAGTACTGAAAGTGAAAATACTAAAATGCGGGAAGGCTAACTACCACAATAGTGGCTCAGTGGTTAGCACTGCTGCCTCACAGCACCAGGGTCCCAGGTTCGATTCCAGCCTCGGGTGACCGTCTGTGTGAAGTTTGCACATTCTCCCTGTGTTTGCGTGGGTTTCCTCTGGGTGCTCCAGTTTCCTCCCATAGTCCAAAGATATGTAAGTCAGGTGAATTGGCCATGCTAAATTGCCTATAGTGTTAGGTGCATTAGTCAGAGGGTAAATGGATCTGGGTGGGTTACTGTTCTGTGGGGGGGGGGGGGCGGTGTGGACTGGTTGGGCCAAAGGGCCTGTTTCCACACTGTAAGTAATCAAATCTAAATAATATTAGGCAGAAAGTGGGGAATATAGATTGGGGGCAGCTGTTTGAGGGTAAATCCACATGTGTCATGTGGCAAATTTCAAAAGACCAGTTGATTAAAGTTCAGGACCAGCATGTTCTTATGAAAATGAAGCATAAGGATAGCAAGATTCGGGGACAGAAACCTTGAACAATGTGAAGATAGCAGGAAAGGATGTAAACAAGGAATTAGGAGGGCTAAAAAGAGCAATAAAATGTCTTTGACAAACAGGATTAAGGAAAATCAAAAGGTGTTTCATACATATACAAAGAACAAGAGGGTAACTGGGGAAAAGATTGGTCTACTCAAGGAAAAGGAAAGAATTTATGCGTAGAGCTAGAGGAAGTGGGTGAGGTCCTTAATGAATACTTTGCATCAGTATTCACAAAAAAGGATATGGTGGATGGTGAGTCTTGGGACGAGTATGTTGATATTCTGGGGCAAGTCAGTAATAAATTGGAGGTGGTGTTGGGTCTTCTTTTAAAAAGCGGAAAGGTAGACAAGCCTCCAGGACCTGATGGGATCAAACCCAGAATGCTGAGGGAGGGAGAAGAAGAAATTGCTGGGTTCTTGTACAAAATCTTTGTCATCCATTTAGTTACAGGAGTGGTCTGAGGGACTGGAGAATAGCCCACATGGTTCCTTTGTTTGAGAAGGACAACAGGGTTAATCTAGGAAATTACAGGCCGGTGTGCCTTACGTCATGTTAGGGAAATTGTTGGAGAAGATTCTAATGGAAACGATTTACTCATATTTGGAAAAAATATGCACTTATTAGCAATAGGGGTAACATGGCTTTGTGCAGAGAAAGTCATGTTTTGCAAACTTGATTGAGTGTTTTTAAGTGTTATGGACCAGAGCAATTTCCTTCAAAATATATCAAGGAAGTAGCCTGGACCCTAACTTTTATCCTATTTAAAGGCAAGTGTAAGGCACTGCATTCTGCATGTGATTCGACTGGTCAAAGTACAAGGCTTTAAGGAAGACACACTTAATTGTTATACCACAGTTAAAATATAAACAAACAAAAAAAATTGGCATATCTTTAACTTTATCAAAATACTTAATAAAATAGTATATTATCTAACTACCACTCATCAACTGTTCCAATATAGCAGCATCCCATAAACACATTCTTGGCAAAGGTAAATTCAGCAAAACAGATTTCTCTCACTTGCTATCTTCTCCAGTTCAGGAGAAGCAACACTGTCAGAGTGAATCTAACAACAGATACAGAGAACTCAAACTTTTAGTTCCAGCAAAGAGAGAGGGCGAGAGAGAGAGAGAGAGAGAGAGAGAGAGCTGTATCTAGCAGCTTCAACTCCAAAAGCCCAACTTCAACAACTGAAAGTAAAAACTAAAACCTGTGTCTGTGTAAGTCTGAGTTCACCCACTCATGCTTCTTTTGTCTAATTCAAATAAAAAAACCTAAAGCTGTATAATGTGCTTTCCATGGACTAGACACCTCGTGACCAAGTTTTCAATATAACTCTTCAAGAGAATCAGCTTAGAACAAATCCATCTTAAAGATATAATCTTATCACATGAGGAAGTGACAAAGATGATTGATGAGGCCAGGGCAGTACAAGTATTTTATTTGGACTTTAGAAAGGCCTTTGAAACATTTGTCATGGCAGGCTAATATAAAAGTTGAATTCACATGGGATACGCAGTGAGCTGGATCCAGAACTGGCTTAGTCATGGAAGACAGTTTTGCGGTGGAAGGTTGTTCTTCTGACTGGAGATCTGTGACCAATGTTGTGGTTCTGTTCGCCGAGCTGGAAATTTTTGTTGCAAATGTTTCGTCCCCTGTCTAGGTGACATCCTCAGTGCTTGGGAGCCTCCTGTGAAGCACTTCTGTGGTGTTTCCTCCGGCATTTATAGTGGCCTGTCCCTGCCGCTTCCGGTTGTCAGTTTCAGCTGTCCGCTGTAGTGGCTGGTATATTGGGTCCAGGTCGATGTGTTTGTTGATGGAGTTTGTGGATGAGTGCCATGCTTTTAGGAATTCCCTGGCTGTTCTTTGTTTGGCTTGCCCTATAATGGTAGTGTTGTCCCAGTCGAATTCATGTTGCTTGTCGTCTGCATGTGTGGCTACTAAGGATAGCTGGTTGTGTCGTTTCGTGGCTAGTTGATGTTCATGGATGCGGATCGTTAGCTGTCTTCCTGTTTGTCCTATATAGTGTTTTGTGCAGTCCTTGCATGGGATTTTGTACACTACATTAGTTTGCTCATGCTGGGTATCGGGTCCTTCGTTCTGGTGAGTTGTTGTCTGAGGGTGGCTGTTGGTTTGTGTGCTGTTATAAGTCCTAGTGGTCGCAGTAGTCTGGCTGTCAGTTCTGAAATGCTCCTGATGTATGGCCACTACAGCGGACAGTTGAAACTGACAACCGGAAGCGGCAGGGACAGCCCACTATAAATGCCGGAGGAAACACCACAGAAGCGCTTCACAGGAGGCTCCCAAGCACTGAAGATGTCACCTAGACAGGGGACGAAACGTTTGCAACAAAAATTTCCAGCTCGGCGAACAGAACCACAACAACGAGCACCCGAGCTACAAATCTTCTCCCAAACTTTGATCTGTGACCAATGTGTTCTGCAAAGATCAGTGTTGCGACACTTTTTGTTTGTAATATATATATAAATGATTTGGAGGAGAACGGTCACCCGATTAGAATTTTGTGGAGGACACAAAGATTGAACGAGCTGCAGATAGTGAGGAGAATTGCCAAAAGATACAGCAGGATATAGATAGACTGGAGATTTGCTGGAGAAATGACAGGTGGAGCTTAATCCAGATAAATGCAATTTGGAACATTTAATGCAGGACAGAAATATATAGTAAATGACAAGAAAGCATTGAACCTGCTTGTCTTCATCAGTTGTGGAATAAAGTATAAAAGTTGCACTTGTATAGAACTTTAGTTAGGCCACATTGTAAAGTCAGAGTCATTTTCCCAAGGTGGAAATGCCAGTTATTAGGGAACATAGGTTTAAATTAAAAGGTGATAAGTTTAAAGGTGATTTGAGAGGCAAGATCTATACATTAGAGGAAGGTAAATGCCTGGAATGTGCTGCCAGAGGAGGTGATGGAGGTGGATACAATAGCAACAATTAAGAGGCATCTTGACAGACATATGAAGAGGCAAGGACCAGAGGGATAGAGACTGTACAGAGGCAAAAGGTTTTTAGTTTAGAAAAGCATCATGTGATGACATAGTCTTGATGGGCTAAAGGGCCTGTTCCCAGTCTGAACTGTTCTTTGTTCTTAGTTCCAGTGTACAGCTATAGAAATGTATTAACTGATGGTGGATCATCACTCAGTTAAATATGGCCTGACCATGACAATTGCTCAGACCCATGCTGACAAACTTGTGTTAGTGTAGTCAACATGTGTTGCACTCCAAAACTGCACCATCTTAGCAGCTGATAACTACTTGTTAACATTATGGTACTTTATTTCACACTAATTCCACCAGTAAACAGGCATAAAACAGATATGCTGAGAAACAGATTACTACACCTTTCTATGGTAGTTAATTTTTGGGAGGAATTTAACTAAAGGCTTTATAATTCCCCAACTGCATAATTACTTCTTAACCGTACAAGGCCAATTGAATCCAGTCAACCATAATAAAGTGTGCATTTTTTCAACATGTATTAAAACGGATTATGAAATGATTTGGATTTTTTCCATGATCCATTAGCATAGCAGTAATAATCACTCTAACTTGAGAAAAAAATATAGTTTCTTAGGCGATGCACTCAAGCTAAACATAAAAAGAGCAGGTGAATCAGAATCATTAAATTAAATTGAGAAATATAGTAGAATAATATCATTCTCGATAGAAATTATTGAATATCCACTGAGACATTAATTAGCACAGTTTACTTCTTGCTTCTATGTTCAACCATTTTTTAAAAATTTCCATGGCTGGACCTCATGTTTCATGAACTTGACTGAGTTTTTTGAAGATGTAACAAAGAGGATTGATGAGGGCACAGCAGTACACGTGCTCTATATGGACCTCAGTAAGGCATTCGACAAGGTTCCCCATGGGAGACTGGTTAGCAAGGTTAGAGCTCATGGAATACAGGGAGAACTAGCCATTTGGATACAGAATTGGCTTGAAGGTAGAAGACAGAGCATGGTGGTGGAGGATTGTTTTATTACTTGAGGCCTGTGACCAGTGGAGTGCCACAAGAATCAGTGCTGGGTCCACTACTTTTTGTCATTTATATAAGTGATTTGGATGTGAACATAGGAGGTATAGTTAGTAAGTTTGCAGATGACACCAAAATTGGAGGTGCAGTGGACAGTGAAGAAGGTTACCTCAGACTCTAAAAGGATCTTGATCAGATGAGCCAATGGACTGAGGAATGGCAGATGGAGTTGAATTTAGATAAATGTGAGGTGCTGCATTTTGGCAAAGCAAATCTTAGCAGGACTAACACACTTCATGCTAAGGTGCTGGGGAGTCGTGCTGAACAAAGAGACCTTGGAGTGCAGGTTCTTGGCTCCTTGAAAGTGGAGTCTCAGGTTGATAGCAGAGTGAAGAAGGTGTTTGGTATGCTTTCCTTTATTGGTCAGAGCATTGAATATAGAAGTTCGGAGGTCATGTTGTGGCTGTACAGGATGTTGTTAGGCCACTTTTGGAATATTGCATGCAATTCTGGTCTCCCTCCTATAAGAAGGATATTGTGAAACTTGTAAGGATTCAGAATAAATTTACAAGGATGTTGCCAGGGTTGGTGGATTTGAGCTATAGGGAGAGGCTGAATAGGCTAGGGCTGTTTTCCCTGGAGTGTTGGAGGCTGAGGGATGACCTTATAGGGGTTTATAAAAACATGAGGGGCATGGACAGCATAAATAAACAAAGCCTTTTCCCTGGGGTGGGGGAGTCTAAACTAGAGGGCATAGGTTTAGGGTGAGAGAAGAAAGATATAAAAGGGACCTAAGGGGCAACTTTTTCACAGAGAGGGTGGTGCGTGTATAGAATGAGCGGCCAGAGGAAGTGGTGGAAGCTGGTAAATTACAGCATTTAAAAGGCATCTGGATAGGTATATGAATAGGAAGGGTTCAGAGGGATATATACCAAGTGCTGGCAAATGGGACCAGATTAGGTTAGGATATCTGTTCAGCCTGGACAGATATCCTAAGTGGGAGTGGGAGCAGCGGCCGAGTTGAGGTGAACCCGGGAGACTACAGCTAAGGTCTATGTTCTATGGACGAGTTGCACTGAAGGGTCTGTTTGCGTGCTATACATCTCTATAGCTCTATGACTCTATGACTCTCTGACTCTATGCAATATGTGCCACTCGTTTCAAATAAATGTTCATTGTGTGCCCATGATCACATTTCTGGTGCTGGCTTACTAGTTGCCATTTTTTTTCAGGGGAATGCAAAGTTGCAAGTCAGGGAGCGTGCATCAGAATTATGCAGAGCCAGCAAATCATCGTGTAACAGGTGTTAATGCTGAATTGATGCTAGTGCTATTATTTCCAAATGTAATACTCTAGTTAACATCTTTGAAACACAAAGCTGAGTAGGCATTCAGCAGCATGAATTATATCTGCCCCTTCCTTACTATTGCTCAACTACGTTACATTGATTTTGACTGGCCATTGTTGTGTTTCTGGATAGGTTTGTACTTCTATTTAAAATTGATGAGGTCTGGAGTGTTGTGTCTCTTGCTGCAGGACTTCAACTTGACTTTAAGGATGCTGTTTAGACCATATGCTTCCTGTAATGTGTGCTTTCATGTCCATAGCACTTGGTCTGCAGTATGAAAGGAATGATGAGCCAAGGTATTAACAAGGAGGCCATGGTTATGAAAACATAATGGAATGTGGGGATAATACCTCTTAGCATCTGGGCTTACCCACCCTGGGTCTTCAGAGAGCAATTCTCTTACCTTAACCTCAGCAAAGAGCAATATGTCCATCACTGTCCCATCCTAAAGAGGTGTATGCTCATTGAAACCTGGCACCAGCTACAGACTCCATTGCAAATTTTGAGCAGGGTAAGAACAGTATTGCCAATGACTAAGAAATGGCCATGGCCATGAGCATTTCTGCATCAAGTTCCTTCCAGACTGGACTGGACAATATTTGCAATATCGTCCAGTTTGTTGTCTACTTTTGCAGAATGGAAGTCACAGAGTTCTGAATGCAAATATAATTTTCTTTAAAATCCATTCATGATATGCAGTTGTTACTGCCTATGCCTGCATTTATTGCCCATCCCTAACTACCTAGAGGGCAACCAAATTATCATGGATCTGGAGTCACATGTAGATAAGACCAGGTAAGAATGGCTAATTTCCTTCCCTCGGGGGACATTAGTGAACCATACAGCTTTTTTACGACAATGGACAGTGGTCACATAGTTGCCTTCACATTTTTTCTTGTTACACAGAAAAATGTGGAGTTGGGGTGTGGATTCACAAGGATTACAGATTCCATGTTTCTGGGTACCACTGGCTGCAGGCGCTTCCTTTTTTAGGCACAGCGTGCCAACTCTGAGACATTCTACAGCCCAGAAGGGATTCTACTCCCTTGACCTCCAAGTGGCGTGTGAACACATAGAGCAATTTTCAGGTCAATGTGCTACTCTTTAAAATTAGCACAATGCTCACATTTGAGTTGGTGATTGGGTGTCTGATCGAGACATGGTGTTTCTTTTTCTTCACTCTTTCTCTGTTTTTCCATCTCTTGCTCTTCCACCACAAAGAGGATAGAGGTAAGAGAGCATGTTTATGAAGGATAGGAAACCAACAGGCATATGCTTATACTGTTCTGCAGCCTTTAAATCAGAAGAGATTGTGGGATGTGAGGAAGAAGATTAGGTAGGACAGTATAATCATGATCGATGGCTTCAGCCACAGTATTGGCCACCCATTCAGTTATGGCTACTCAGATGGGTTGAGAGCACACCAAGATTCCTGCCTGCCTATGGTTAGAGTTTTGCAGTCTCTGGTTGTGTGTAACCAAGTCCTGCAAATGAGAGACAAGTTGTAATTTAGTGTGGTATAATTGCAGGGCTAATGTGACTATTATTTTTCAAAGGCTGAGAGTGTGTGAAAGCTATGAGATGTGGCTATCAGGTTTGTAACATAAGAGAGTGTGTGTGAAATTGTGATGAAGCATATGAATCTTTGACCTGAATTCTGACTATTGGCATGAGGATGAAATGGAGGTGGGCTTGAACAGTCTGAGGTCCATGGAACAGTTGTTGTGATACTGTATTTAAAGAGCCTGTGTGGAATATTACAAGAAATTTGATAATTCTCAATTTTGGTGAGATTTATGGAGGGTTTCTCTCCCAGAGGGTTAGTGGGTTTTCTCATGCTATCTTCCCAAACTCACCTCATCCCACATCCTTATGGTACCCTGCTCACCATATTCTTCCACTCCCCACAAGTGAAAGTATTCACTTCTGCTGGGGTATCCTGAGATCACTGGTCTGGCTCCATATTTAAAAAGCTGTTTTTAACCAGGTCAAATGCTGGCAATCCATAACTGCCCTGCAGAGTTTCTGGAATTTGCCGCAAACTATCAGACAATGAAAAGTTGCTGCAGATGGGATGCTTCAGAGTAGGGCAGTCCTCTTTCCCCCCTCAAGATTGAGAGAGGAAACCACAACATCAGACCCTGCCAGCCTGGTCTGAGTGTTCATGGTCTGGAGGAACACTGAGCAATACAAGAAAAGGGCCATTCACTTACTCTGCTCTGCCCTGGCAAGTGCCACCGTCTTCTCTTTACTACCAGGCCTCCTGCTCTACCATCTTCCCTCATAACTTTTGCCAAGCCCAAACCTCACACTGCTAATACTACATGTCTTTTGCATTTCCTTTTCACTCACCCAGGGTACCTCGTCACACTTCCCAACACCTTTACCAGCACTAACAGCTGTGACAACCACTTTAATGCTGTTTGATCCCTCTCGTTGTCTTATTCCAGAAGGTGCCAGTTTTGGACTGGTGCAGACAAAGCTAAAAGTCAAACAACACCAGGTTATGGTCTAACAGGTTTATTTGGAAGTACTAGCTTTCAGAGCACTGCTCCTTCATCAGGTGGCTGATGAAAGAGCAGTGCTCCAAAAGGTAATGCTTCCAAATAAATCTGTTGGACTATAATCATCATCGACTATAATCTGGTGTTGTGTGATCTCAACTTATTCCAGGAGAAAATAGCTCTTAAAAAGCCAGAGAGAGACAAGACAGATGGTGAGGCACTGGATATCTAGCTCCTCACTCACTACAAGAGGAAGATCCTGGCTCCAGATGGTGAGTACCGAGACCACCCATTTAGTGGTGTCAAAACATCCATGTCCTGACATCCAAGTAATAATCATTGTCAATTGAATACTTGGTAATAGCATCATGATAGAAGGACGCCGGTCACAGGCCACATGATGGTGATTGGGCATTTGAGCTCTGGCTAAGGCAACAAAGCCAAAGAGACTAGACAAGGCTGCTTTGAGCATCAACGGAGATGCTAAGAGAGTAAGCAGAGGGGGGTGCGTGCATGGTCCCTTCTCACCTTAAACCTATGCCCTCTAGATGTGGACTCCCCTAATCTGGAAAAAAGGCTAATTACCCAAGCCATGCCCCTCATGGTTTTTTAAACCTCTATAAGGTCACTCCTCAGCTTCCAATACTCGAAGGGAGAAAATAGCCTAAGCTTATTCGGTCTCACCCTACAGCTCAAACCCTCCAACTGGGCAACATCTTTTCTGAACACTTCCAAGTTTCACAACATCTTTCCTATAACATGGAGAACAGAAATGCAGTATTCTAAAAGTGGCCTAACCAATGTCCCGTACAGCCACCAACTTGACATTCCAACTTCTGTATTCAATGTTGTGACCAGTGAAGGCAAGTGTGCCAAAACCTTTCCTCACCAACCTATTTACATGAGACTCTACTTTTAAGGAATTATGCACCTGCATCCTGAGGTCTCTTTGTTCAAAAACACTCCCCAGGACCTTCTGATTAATTGTGTAAGTCCTGCCCTGATTTGCCTTATCAAAATACAACATCTCACACTTATCTAAATTAAACTCCATCTGCCACTCCGTGGCCCATCAGTCCATCTGATCAAGATCCCACTGCATTCTGAGATGACCACCTTCACTGTCCACTGCACCACCAATTTTGGTGGCACTGCAAACTTACTAACCATATCTCCTATATTCACATCCAAATAATTTATGGGGAGTGTCCTAGTCCCCTGCTGATAAAGTATAGTTTCTTTCCTGTTGTGCCATAAGATTATCTTTTTGCAGCTTAGTCTCTTCCCAGCCACTTTCAAAACCTACTATTGCTAGAATGTAACTCCACTTTAAATTTGCAAGTAAGTTGTAAGTAGTGCGAAACTTTCATGAACTTGGGATACACAGTATTAATTGTTATTGTTATTATTTCATTGTTAGAGACAAAAAACGGCTGCAGATGCTGGAATCCAAGGTAGACAGGCAGGAAGCTGGAAAAACACAGTAAGCCAGGCAGCATCAGGAGGTGGAGAAGTCAATGTTTTGGGTGTAACCCTTCTTCAGGACTGGGAATGGGTGTTAGGGGAAGCTGCAGATAAACGGCGTGGGGGAGAGTTTTGGGTGGGGAGAGTGACGGGGTGGTGAGGTCGGGATAGGTGAACATGAGAAGAGCGGGTAGAGGGTATGACCTGGTTGGTCAATGGGAAGGGTGAATCCGGTTGGTAGCTGAAGGAAGGGTCGATCTGAGGAATGGAAGAATGGAGCGGGGTGGGGGGGAGGGGTGGGGTGGTTACAGGGGCTAGAAAGGCATTTGGGGGATGAGAAGGGAGGTTACATCAAATTGGAAAACTCAGCATTGGGTCATCCAGGCTGTAAGCTGCCCAGGCAGAAGGTGAGGTGTTGTTCCTCCACTTTGTGCTTTGATTCGCTGTGACAGTGGAGGAGGCCAAGGATGGTCATGTCGGAAAGGGAGTGGGAAGGGGAATTAAAATGGATGGTGAGTGGGAGGTCAGATCGGCCCCTGCGGGCCCAGCTGAGATGCTCAGCAAAATGTGCCCTGTGTTTACGTTTGGTGTCCGCGATGTAGAGAAGACCACATCAAAAGCATCGGATACAGTAAACTAGGTTGAAGCAGAGGCAGGTGAACCTCTGTCTCATCTGGAAGGACCGTTTGGGATCCTGGACAGAAGTGAGTGGAATGGTGTGCTGGCACGTATTGCGTCTTTTACGGTTGCAGGGGAAAGTACCAGGGATTCGGGGGTGTTGTGGGGTTGCGGTTTGGTGCGGAGAGTGGCACGAACAAAGGATTGATGAAGGGAACGGTCCTTGTGGAAGGCAAAGAGGAGTGCGGAGGGAAAGATGTTCTTGGTGGTTAGATCTAGTTGGAGTTGACAGACGTGTTTAAGGATGATACATTGGATGCGGACACTGGTGGGGTGGTAGGTGAGGACAACAGGGATTCTCTCTTTATTGCGTTTGGGGGAGGGTTTACAGCAATGGAGCAGGGAATGGAGGAGGTGCAGTGGAGGGCTGTCTGGATGACAGAGGGGGGAAAGCATGTAGTTCAAAATAGGTGGACATCTGGGATGCTTGGGAGTGGAATGCTTCCTTATCCGAGCAAATGTGGCAGAGGCGGAGCAATTGGGAAAATGGGACAGAGTTTCATTGTATTTAATTGTAATGCTGTGTTCACATATTTTTATCATCTGGAATTGAAAATTAAAGTTCATTGTTTTTATTTTTAATTAAAGCCCACATACATTTAGCTATCAAATCAATGTCATTCGAATGTTACATCAAAGAGATAATCCTGGATTTTCTGGTCAGTAGTGTTGCTATGGTAATCATCAGAGATCATATTTAAAATCATTTGCTCGTCCAACAGGGCCTTCCTGTTCCAGAGTGAGGAGTGAGGCCTAATTGCAGGGATTTATCGGGAGGTAAGGTCACTCTCCCATTTAATGGCCTCAGCCCAAGTAAACTCCTTTTAAGTTCAACAGGGCTTCAGTGTTATAGTAAGCTTTTATTTAGAAGTTCTTCAGTTTTTATAAAACTTACTATTCATGCTTAAGGCATTTACTTTTGTGATGCATTTAATGAGGAGGAGGTGAACATTATTAGGGTTAGAAAGGGATGAATATTGTCAGGAATGCGGGTAGATGACCATTGGACAGCAGAGAGAATGAGCATTGTCAATGGCTTGGACTGGGTGAGCATAGTCAGGGCCGCAGTATGAATGATAGGGATATGGATGGTGGGGACTGCCTTTTGTCTAGAGTGTGGGGATACGTCTATCATTGTGAGAGGAGTTGGGGTAGGATTGATTTGAACATAATTATGGGGATGGGATCATGGGAAGATTTCTTGGAACTCTCTTGCAGCTCTCTGCATTAAACACTGCCCTATTAAACACTTGTATGAGACTAGCATTAGGAGAGATCCTCCCATAGGAAGGACGTTGTGAAACCTGAAAGGGTTCAGAAAAGATTTACAAGGATGTTGCCAGGGTTGGAGGATTTGAGCTATAAGGAGAGGCTGAACCGGCTGGGGCTCTTTTCCCTGGAGCGTCAAAGGCTGAGGGTTAACCTTATAGAGGTTTATAAAATAATGAAGGGCATGGATAGGATAAATAGACAAAGTCTTTTTCTCTGGGTAGGGGGATTCCAGAACTAGAGGGCACAGGTTTAAGGTGAGAGGAGAAAGATTTAAAAGAGACTTAAGAGGCAACTTTTTCACACAAAGGGTGGTGTATGTATGGAATTAGCTGCCAGAAGAAATGGTGGAGGCTGGTACATTTACAACATTTAAAAGGCACCTGGATAGGTATATGAATAGGAAGGGTTTGGAGAGATATGAAACAAGTGGCACTAGATTAGGTTGGGATATCTGGTCGGCATGTACGAGTTAGACTAAAGGTTCTGTTTCCATGCGGTACGTCTCTATGATTCTATGACTCTAAGAAGTGGTAAAATATCTAGATATGTACAGTGCCTCAAATCTAAGTCACTGCAAAGGTCAATACCATACATTTTCACCAGTTGGGATCTCTTCTGGATCTCAACCTATAACAATAGTAATTGCTTCAACTTTTGCCACTGTTCCCATTGTAAGATCATTCTAGAAAAGATTGTATTCATTTTTTTTAGTATATTGATTTTTTGCCTTAATAACCTGAGGCCCAACAACCAGGGGTGTTTGCTCTCCAGTCACAAAAACAAGCTGCTTTAAAACTACTCTTGTACTCAAGTAATTTGATTTGTTGTGAACTCTAAAGCTGATCTTTTAGGATATAGCCTGATAATGATTTGCATTATTAGTTTCAACTGACATTAAAGGTTTAATTTTCAATGCTTTTATCGATTCCCTTCACTGTCTGAAATTTAAAAGCAAAGGGAGATAAAGATCTAATATTAAAAAGTGCATCGATACTAATAACCTCCATCAATTGTGGTAAAACAATGTTAAACTAAATCTGACGATCGTTTCCTCTAACATTATATTACAACAAGGATGTCAGAAATATTTGATTGGTAATGTATCCGTGTAACTTTTCTGTTGCTGCAAACTGGGAAAACTGATAATTCAATTCGGACTGATGTTCAAGTATTTTCAACTTGTCATTCAGATGTCAAATTGGAACTGAAGTTTGGCTGCCCTTCATAGAAAGTTGCAGATTTGGCATTCCATTGATTTCAGTGGGATTCAAAATGAAACAATAAGCAAATGACATAATAGATGGCTAACCTGCAACACCGGATTCTTTGGCGTGGAAAGGGCATTTGTTGGTTTGGAGAATTGTGCACAGCTTTGGGCCCCATATCTCAGGAAGGATGTACTGGCCCTGGATTGTGTTCAGAGGAGGTACACGAAAATGTTTCCAGGAATGAAAAGCTTAACATATGAGGAACGTTTGAGGACTCTGAGTTTATCCTCGATGGAGTTTAGAAGGATGAGGCAGAATCTAATTCCAAAACATATAGAATACTGAATGGCATGGACAGAGTAGATGTTGGAAAGGCATTTCCATTGGCAGGAGAGACTCGGACCTGAGACTATAGCCTTGAGTAAAGGGAAGACATTTAGAACAGAGATATAGAGAAACTTCTTCAGCTAGAGAGTGGTGAATCTACGGAATTCATTGCCACAGGAGACTGTGGAGGCCAGGTCATTGAGTATATTTAAGATGGAGATCAATATGTTCTTGAGTATCAAGGGGATCAAGGGTTCTAGGGAGAAAATGAAAAAATGGGGTTGAGAAACTAATCGTCCATGATTGGATGGCAGAGCAGACTTGATGGGCTGAATGGCCTAATTTCTGCTCCTATGTCTTATAGTCTTATGGAATGGAATTGTCAAAGGTACTTTTGAGGAGAGAAGTTCTCACGGCAAGCGTGAAGGGAAAGGATATTGTAGCCAAAGAAAGAGAATTATTAGCAATATTGTTGATTATGGAGACAAAGAAGGGAAGTTGTGTGACCAGCAGATTAGTGGGAAAAGAGTTAAGGCAGTGAGAAGTGGGTTTTAAAGATAAGGTGAACACAGAGAGCATGAGTGATGATTTTGGGGAAATCTAGGCACAGGAAGCTGGAAAGGCAGCTGAATGGGTAGTCACAATTTTAGTGACAAAGAAGCCCATGAGCTCCTGATTTCAGTATTCCATGGAGAGTGAGGAGAAAAGGGAGGTGATTAGCAATAGAGAAAATAAGTTGGATGTTACCGGGACATCATTTGGCCCCTCGATATGCACGACCATTCAACTAGGTTGGAGCTGCTCTTTGACCTCAATTCCATTTTCCCATACTATCCACATATCCATCTAGAAATCCATCTTCATCCTGAATCATCTCAGTGATTCAACCTCTATAGTCTTGTGTGTTGGAGAATTCTTTCTGAGCAAAGAATTTCCTTTTTAACCCAATTCTAAATGACTTACCTCTTATTCTGATACTGTGTCTTGGCTGTAAACTAATCAAACCAAAGAAAATATCCTTTCTGAATTGACACTGTTGAGCCCTGTAAGAACTTTTTCAATAAAGTCACCTCTGAGTTTTCTAACCTGTAAAGAATATTCCATTCCATAAGACTATAAGACATAGGAGCAGAAATTAGGCCATTCAGCCCATCAAGTCTGCTCTGACTTGAAATAAAAAAGATGGTATTCTTGATCATTGAAACAAAGAACCAACAATTTAAACAGAACAGCCCACAAATAATTCTTCTGGACCGAGCAGTGAATGATAAGGCATCAGTCAAATCAATAGACCTTGTGATACAGTTGGTTAGTATTGGGTCTGCTTCTGTTTTTGCTTGTCTCCTTGGGTTGGGATAACTGGTCAGCATAGACGGATTGGACCAAAGGGTCTGTTTCCATGCTGTACATCTCTATGACTCTATTACCCTAATTGTTTTTCAGTGACCTATTGAAAACCTTGCAATAAACCTTTGATCCCATTTGCTATTTAATATGCTGTAGGGTGTTGGATCATTGTCCATTACCCATTTTCACCAAATATTAATTATGAGTGTTAGAAATAAGTTGCACTCATATATCATAGATGGTGTTACTGTTATATATAAAGTTTGTTGTTACTTGTTCAAACCCATGGAATCTTGTGGCTTTATTCTCTTCAAATGTCACCTGCATCTCACATTTTGTCTGCTTCAAAACTTATGGTTACTATCCCTATCCAAGCCATAACATAAATTAAGCTGCAAGATCTGTGATTATAATGGATATTGTTCTTAAACCTGGAATAAATTCAAAGCATTTCACAAAGGCATACTCAAAAAATTGATGCTAAATTAGGAAATATTAACTATGCAATCTTAAGAATAGCAAACAAATATTTTTTTCCAAAGAGGCTAGTTTTTAAGAAGATGGAGGAATATTTAGAGTGTGTACACCCAGCATGCTCCCTTGATGTCAGAAAGGCTGGGTGGAGGACTTGAGTATTATTCCTCCAACTGGAATCTATTCGTCCAATGCAAGTGAGTTGATCATAATAATAAAATTACTATCTTAATCTAAGACTTCAAACACGTTTGGAGGCATCAAATCTCATGTTTTTCTCTGTCATTAGATTTCACATGACACTTGACATTAAGCTGGTTCCCCTGTCTCCAAGATTATCTGCATCAACTCTGTTCTGACCTTTATCATACACTTGGGAATGCACCATTTATAGACACCGAAGCAAATGCTCACTCTTGTCCCTATTCATCTCTTATTCCATAATTTTACACTGAAATCTCTCTTTTATTTTATGTTATTCACATTTCTTTTCTATATTATAATTTTGTTAGGAACAATTAACATTTGAAAATGTAATGCCAAAGAACTGGTGATTAACTAGCTGGATTATGCAACAGGACTTCATGTTTTTCAACAAAGCCAAACTTTATTGTGCCAAAAGAGAAATTAAAACAAAGTAAACATTATTAACTAAACAACCTAACTTTTGAGACTCATGCTATATATTAGTTATATTTCTATCTTGTCTTAAGACTTTCCTTATCTTACAGCACCTTAAAGCGCAAAGGACCAGGGTTCAATCCCAGCCTCAGGCAACTGTCTGTGTGGAGTTTGCACATTCTCCCTGTGTGGGTTTCCTCCAGGCACTCTGGTTTCCTTCCACAGTCCAAAGATATGCAATTATGTGGATTGGCCATGTTAAATTGACCATAGTGTGCGTTAAGAGGATTAACCCACGGGATATGCAGGGTTATAGGGTGGGGGGAAGGTCAGTGTGGGTGGGATGATTTTTGGAAGGTCAGTGTGGACCTAATGCGCCAAAGGCCTGCTTTCACACTGTATGATTCTATGATTATGTTGTAACACCTTAAAGAAAAGAAATTGGACTAAATGAAGGTTTACCACAGCACTCTGGAAATCCCATTGCTTTATCTTCAGTGTGTCAGCTATTCACCAAGGTACAGGATTTAATGGGGGTCCTTTCATTAGCTTTTGTTTAAGAGCGCCCCAATTTTGTTTATAGACTTCACAACTCTGGATTCTGCACCTCAACAATATCCCTCTCTGTAAATTCTGTGTCATGGCTTAAAATATCACCAAACATCTTTGGTTTCCAATAGCCTGCTATTATGATTTCAAAGTATAACGAAGCTGCTTACTTCCACCTCTCTAACTGAAACAAGAGCAGAAGCCTTTTATTTAAAGCAAATTCTGTCTTATGATAAACGCAATTTTTACGTTTATGCTGCATTTAGTATATAAGAGTTTTAATTAACTCAAGTGCAACAGCTTAGAACCATAATTCAACATAGAAATACCGTCCTTGCTGCAGAAAAGACAGGTGGTATACATTTCCAAAGCGCTCATTTTATAAGGAAATATATTTCAGAGAACTTCACAAGACAACAGATACTGGGATGACACCTGATAGAAAAATACAAAAGACAGATGTGAACATTAAACAAAGTTGTAAAGGGGATGTGTCAGGGAGCAGGGTTAAAGAGTAAGGAATTCTGGAAGGCTGACAGTAATGATTGATGTAAAAAGGTAAAGTTGCCATCACCTTAGACAGAGCCACAGACATGATGGACAATTGTTTAGAGTCATAGAGTCATAGAGATGTACAGCATGGAAACAGACCCTTTAGTCCAACTCGTCCATGCCGACCAGATATCCCAACGTTATCCAGTGCCATTTGCCAGCACCCGGCCCATATCCCTCTAAACTCTTCCTATTCATATACCCTCCAGATGCCTTTTAAATGTTGCAGTTGTAATAGCCTCCACCATTTCCTCTGGCAGTCTATTTCATACACGGACAACCCTCTGTGTGAAAAAGTTGCCCCTTAGGTCCCTTTTATATCTTTCCCCTCTCATCCTAAACCTATGCCCTCTGGAATCCCCCATCCCAGGAAAAAGACTTTGTCTATTTATCCTAACCATGCCCCTCATGATTTTATAAACCTCTATAAGATCACCCCTTAGCCTCCGACGCTCCAGGGAAAACAACCACAGCCTGTTCAGCCTCTCCCTGTAGCTCAAATCCTCCAACCCTGGCAACATCCTTGTAAATCTTTTCAAACCCTTTCAAGTTTCACAACATCCTTCTGATAGGAAGGAGACCAGAATTGCATCCAAATTCTAAAAGTGGCCTATCCAATGTCCTGGAAGTCACCAAGGGGAAAGGTTAAGAACCTTGACTGGTTCAGGAATTGAAACCATGCTGCTGGCATCATTCTGCATTACAGTCAACTGAACTAATCAAACCCCTATAGCTACTGTTAAAGAAGTATCGGGGAGGCCCAGTGGTTAACACTGCTGCCTCACAGCTGCCCTCCATCAAGGTATTCAATGAATTCTGAATCCACTTTTCTTTGTAATATCATAAGGATAAAATCTTTGATTGAGCACAAACTATTCAACATATTTCGGCATTTTGGATTAAATGTATACTGATACCTATCGACTCCATCATGTCAAATGTTCAATATAAAATGAGTCAGCTGCACCCCTTCAAAAACAATATGATATCTATTTAAATCATATAACAGAATTAGACCATCAAGTCTATTCATGAAATACCTCTAAAAGAGCTAATGAAATAGTTTCACTTCCCAATTACTTTCCCAATAACCCTATTATCTGTTTAGTGTCAGTTATGACTCTCCTGAGTGGGGGATAAGGTGGAATTGGGCAAAGAATTGTTGCTGAGCTAGTAAATGCAAGGACCAAAACAACGGGCACAAAGATTGAGGATGTACCTTTAATTGATTCCAAACTTTAAAAGTGAGAGCAGCTTAACTCATCTTGAAGGAGACAATTTGTAATGTTAGCCTTTTGCAGAAAAGATAATTGAAATATTACAAAGTCTGCTTGTATCCAATATCAATTTCAAAAAATAAACTTGCACATAAATAGTCTTACTATCAGCAAATTATTTTTTAAAAGTTATGCTTTTCCACATTCTTAATAAATTTGTACTGTTATGAAGAACAGTTATTTTAGTCAGTATCAAGATTCTGACACTTTTCTGTATGCTATAAATAATATGGAAAATCATTGCTGTCATTTGGATTGTATATAGCACTGATTTAAGAGGAAAAGTTTGAAGTTAGGAAATGAAGATCATAATTCTCTGCTAATCAAGTTTAAAGATAAATTGCTCATGTACATCTTGAGATGTGCAGAGATTATCAATTTTGTGCTGAGGGTTATGTAATGAGCAAGTATAAATAAGAAAAAACCTAAAATGTCACAAAAAATTGCATTGACTCATTAATAATGCTATCAGATATTTATGAAATATTCAATGCTCCTTCTATCCCTAACAATTTCAAAATCTATATTGGAGACGGTGAACCATTATTACTATTAAATTCTACTTATTCCAAGTTTGTTTTCCAGGGCGCTTTTAAATAAATTCTGGAACATGATTTGGCCTGCTCAATGATTATAATGAGTTCATAATCGTGGAATTCTTTGCTGATGATTATCCAGTGTTCAGCTCCATTTGCAATCCTTTAGATAATGAAGCATCTATTCCTGCTTGCAGCAAAACCTGGCTGACATCCAGGTGTAGGCTGATAAGAGCCAAGTAATATTTGAGCGATACAAGACCATCTCTCTAACAAAAGACAACATAATCGCTTCCTCTTGACATTCAATGCCATTACAATCACTGATTCTCCCACCAACAATATCTTAAGGGTTTCATCAGGAATTGAACAGAATCAGCCACATAAATCTCATGGCCATTCAAGCAAATCAGAGGCAAAATATTCTGCAGCAAGTGGATAACCTCCTGACTCACCAAAGCCGTTTCACTATCTGCAAGGAGTATGTCAAGAGCTTACAGTAATACTCTCTAGGTGGGTGAATGAGTTCAGCTGCACTTACACTCAAGAGGTTCAATGTCAGCAGTGTCAGATTTTACACTCATTCCCACCACTGCTACTGGTATAATATGGCTCCAGTTTCTAATATCTCAAGATACATTCAGAAAATAATGAAGAAATTCTGCCAATGCCTTCTAAACCTGCAACTTTCAACACCCGAGGAGGAGAAAAGCAGCAAATACAAAGGGATAAGATTGCCTACAAATTTCCTTCCAGGTCACATGCTGTTCACTTTGAACATATATAGGACCATTTCTTCAGTATCATGGCATTGGAATCCTGGAACTCCTAATCCAACTGTAAGGTATCTCCACCATCTTGGCTCCAGTACATTAAGAAAAATGCACAACACTAACTTTACAAGAACATTTAAGAATGACCAATAAATTCGGGTCTTTCCCATATGATGGAATGAATAAAACTATAATAATTGCCTGGTCAAAATAATAATGTCTGCATTCAGAAGATTATAGCTGACATTCAATGTTCTAGCCAACTCAATTCCTGTTTTGTCTTACAGATTATTTCTGATTTTTGTTAATATATAGAAATTGACATCAGGGATGGTTAATCAAAGTATTACTGGCTAGGTACCTGTTGCAGCCATGTTTGAAAATCATCATAGCTGAGGTTGGCTTATGATCCTGATGTCTCTAGAATAGGTTACAATTTAAGAGCCAGCAAGTGAAGGCAATATGGAAACTGCTTGTAGAGGTACACAATGTGGTTGGAAAAGCAATCTTGGAGTCTAATTTCAACAATTTCAAACAGTTTGACTTTTACACCACTGCAAGGGTTGCCTGCATCAAAAGAAAAATCATTTCCATTTGTAATTGAAACAAATCTGAGAGGTCAACTAGCACGAGGTCAAATGTACTAACTTAGCTTGGTGTCCATAACCATCTTATACATTCTTAATCTTCCTGATCCATTTATGAGAATCTTTCTGTCCTTGGCAAGGCAGTGACAGCCCCTACCAATTGGTTGTCCCCTTCCTATTGTTGGCATGAGGAAGGCAGCGCCTACTTTCTGATGATCCTCAGTGTCTCTCGTTAGGTGCCAAGCTTACCTCCTGCTTAATTAACATACTAACATTTTAATTAAATAGTGTAAGAGCAGGCACAAGTTTGGATCACATAATTCATTCAGATGTGAAGTTTCTGACCCTAACTGAAATGAATATTGAATTGAAAATCTGGCCTTGGGTCCTTTAGAAAAGCAACGATATCTGTTCTGGCTTACTATTAATTATTGACTTTTATCCATATTCTGTTACTAGTAAACTCATTTGTGTAGATTATGAGCATGATAAGATAGGTTATGCATTAGTATGTGACATGTGTTACTGATTCAGTGAACCCAGCTATAATCTGCAGGCCCATTTATACATGTCATAATAATAACTGGTGTCTAAATGATTTGGTTCTTCAGAATCCTTGACTGATCTTTTGTCTTATCAAATTGCTAAATGTCAGCATATAGAGTATTTCCATTCCTCTTTAAATTCAGGTATCATTTCCCAGGAACCAATCTACATTCTACAGTACCTAAGATTTTGCTTCACAGTGGCTTTGAAGCAATTTCATTGACCATCAGTTTGGATTTTTTTCTTCCTTCAGCCGGGAGTGTACAGTAATTTAAAAGAGACTATCATCTGACATTAATTTCTTAATGACCAACTATTTTTGATATACATTCATTACTGAAACCTTAAATCTAATTATTCACGCATTGTTAATAAATCTGATATTTGGGGTTTTGTTAGCCAATTGATGTTAAGAGCTTTATGAAGGACTGTCAACTGAAACTACTCTAGTAACTTGTCACATCACAGTAAAATAGAAATATAATCACATTAGCACACTTGACTTGAATTCTCAGTCCAACATCAGATTACTTAAGCAGCACATCTAATCTTCTAGCCAGCAACAATTATTCTTTCTTTGAAAACTAACAAAAGAAATCTCTTCCTGCCCCACCCAGTCTAATGTTTTCTTCCATTTTATCCATTTCTAAAAAAGGCCAGCAGTGAACAGCAGTAGAAAACGGTAAAGATGTTGACAGGTTACTTTGCTTCAGGCTCTGAAGGAATGGCAATACCTAAGTAGTTACCCACCAACCTACATAGTTACCCACCAACCTACAAGCACCAACCTACAAAGCTCATTAGCTCAAGAATCCTACTTTCAAAAGAATGCTATCCATAGAGCGTCATATACATGCAGGCATGGAAACAATCTACAATCATATCCAGCATCTACATAGCAAACTGGGAGAGACAATGATTAGCAGTACCATGAGCAGTGGCTTTAAAGCATTGTAGTCTACACAGAGACTGTAGTAACTTAACATCTGTGTATAACACTTGTGCATAGTGTACCAGGCTAGACTGCACAGCTGATCTATCTCTTCAACATTCCAATTACATGCTCTAGTGTTAAATTTGTGTTCTGTTTTGGTCGTGGAATGGGCAGAGATGCCATCAACCAAGGACACATGTCTTTTGGTTTGAAAGAATGGGGAGCACTATGGTTTTCATCATTGTCAAGGCATTTTAAAAGAAATATGCATAAAATAATTGAGTAGGCAAATACGTTATGCAGTATTGGCAGACAGAAACATTGCACAATAAGGAAATTATGTAGAATCTTTGAGGAAGAAAATAGCTGTAGAAGTGCTTCATAATGGCACAGGAAAAATGTGACTCAGTATTAATGAAGGAAATATTAGTATAGGTGACCAAAGGTTTGATCAATCATGTGGATCTTAAAGTCAGAAACTGAGGATTTCAATAAATGAGCAGTCTTCATTATTTTATCAATCATATATTGTGGGGTTCCTTGTAAAAAAATCCATGATTGCTCAGAAAACAATCTTCTTATTTTCAGAATTCCAAAATAATTTAATGAATTTTGTTCAGCTCCAACGGTTTTAGAGGTAAAACTTTCATTGATCGTGTTTGTTCTAGTTACTTCTAAATATTTACAAGCAAATCTGCTTGTTGCTTTTTTTTCAGTAAAACAATGTGAGGCCCACAATATGTTCTCCAAACCTTCAAAGTTTCCTTACTGAATTGAAACAGATATTAAAACTGCCCGGCTCTCAGGACAACTCCATACAACCCTGTCACGGTGGAAGCTGCAAGTCATGTCAGATTGTGGACATAGATACCACTATTACGCATGGGAACACCTCCCACCGTGTACATGGCAGGTACTCATGTGACTCAGCCAACATTGTCTATCTTATTGTTGCAGGCAGGGATGCCCGGAGGCATGGTACATTGGGGGAACTGAGCAAAGGCTACGACAACGGATGAATGGGCACCGCACAACAATCAACAGACAGGAGGGTTCCCTCCCAGTTGGGGAACACTTCAGTGGTCCAGGACATTCAGCCTCGGACCTTCGGGTGACCATCCTCCAAAGTTGACTTTGGGACAGGCAGCAGAGGAAAGTGG
>NC_057722.1:33050149-33072423 GCF_004010195.1 Chiloscyllium plagiosum | reverse complement strand
GACAAGGCCGGATAAACAGAAGTTGTGGGATCAGTCTTAAGGAAATGAGTGACGTAAGTGGAGGAGGGGGCAAACAATGAAATAAGAAAAAAATGGGGATTCAAATTGTATAACTTTCGAGAGTTTGTTGGATTTGATGTGTATTTGTCATTGCCTTACCTGGCATTAGACATTGCACCCACTTGCGAGTGTACAAATAAACTACACTACTGTTTCTGATTTTTGTCTCAGACTGAAATTATTGAAGTGAGCGAGCTTTGTTTCTCACACCTCTCTGGCCAGTCCTGAAGTAGTGAAGCAAGTCCCAGAACAGCTTGTCCTCCAACAGCAGGGCGTTGAAGTGTCAATACCCGACTCGCCCTGGCACGGAACGGACCGAGCTCCACTCACACCAGGTTGTCATCGGACATCAGCTCCTGACACATCGAGGCCTTCAGAACATAGAAGATGTACGCCCTGAAAATGTAAAGACAGCCATTCCTGGACACTCCAACCCCAGGCCTCACAAATTTGATGGCAATGGAATCAGGGTGGACATTTCACCAGGCATCTACCAAGTCTCTCAACTTATCCACTGAGGCTGAGCTCTTCTGGGTATCTCCACGACCCCTCCGCCTGAGATTGCAATTTAAATGTCCACTGAGAAGGATGGGCTCCCCCTCATGGATGGAGGGAAGAAGATGAGATGCTTCCTTGTCCTAGATGCTCATGCACCATCTAAGGTGCAGATACCTTCACGAAGTGAATCATTGAGCCTCTGAAATGAACCGTGAGTTGTAGCAGGTGGCTGGGTCTCACTGACGCTCAAGATCTACAGCTGAGAAAAGAGGCTAACAAGATAGCCAGCCCTCCAGAATTGGAGGCCAGCGACTCAGGAAGACACCTCCCTGCCACTCCAGGAGCCATGTAGCATTATCTTCTGATACAGTAGGATTTCTTGCCGGAGGCTCACTGTGTAGATTCATTCCCTGAGGAGCAAAGGATATGATATCTGCACTGGCCTTCCTGCTGCCTTTGAATTGAGGCTAGCTATGAATGTGTCATCAGCAACAACCAAAAGACTGAGTGGAGGAGGGACTCTTTTCCCCCTCCACACACAGAGGACACTGCAAATGGAGGCACCATCTGCTCACTCAAAGCTTCATCATTGGTCGCTTGGTGTTGGCAGTGGTCTTCAAGGCAGGCCAGTTCCTCCTTCTTGCAGGCATGACACCGCACAGCCTTTACTGACCAGAATGCCTGGTAAGCAAAGACCTCCTTTAGACCAAGCAGTACTGACACCATACCTGACATCATCTCTCCGAGCTGGTGAAGGTGCGATGGAAGTAAATCAAATGGAACAAAGGGCAGGATGTTCATCAAAATGATCCTCTGGGAAATTAACTCGAGAGGGTCAACAACAATAACATCCTAGCGACAGTAAGGCCCTTCTCCAGGGTGAGTTGCACCACCTGCTCAGTCTTCAGGAAGAACACTGCCTTCCCATACATCTTTGATGTCGTGACAATGGTGTGGATCCAGACTAGCCCCACCAAGGCCGCTGACAGGTCTTAATGGTCATGTTGCGGTGAATGTAACATTTCGTCCCGAGCTGGTTTGTTAAATAAGGCAAGGGTGACGATGCCCCGGGAGGGGCTGGTGGTAGAGGTGGAAGATGCACCCACCCCCACGTAGAAATGACTGGGCCCCACCCTGGGTGTTGTTTTACAGAGTCCTGTGATCACCATCGCCCCTCCCAAACCAAGACCAACACCTCCCCTCACTCAAATAGTCAGTAAAGAAACTGAGAGAATCCTGTTAGGTTTGATCTGCCAGTCCAGTCACCCAGGCAACCATGCCCTGACCTGCTACCCAAACCACAGGTGCAAAGCAATTGTTCCCCAGTGCCCAGAGCAATAGTCACTGGCAGCAAATAGGTTACAGTCACAAAGCAGGAGCAATAAGGAAATGGTCCAGGCTCCAAATAGTTCCAGGCCCCAGACTCCAACATACACCCACTCATTGTAAAGGTTCAGCATCCCCAAGAAATTAGTGTCCAGGCCAGAATCCCCAAGGGTCTAGGCCTCAACCTACTCCAGCTGCTGTCAGTTGCAACAACTCAGCATCTATTTTCCAAGTACAGCAGCAGCAGAGTGCAGAATCCCAACATACTGCTCTCTATGGGAGAACAATCCTCCGCCATCACTCTGTCTCCTGAGTTTTGTATCCAAGTAGCAAGATCACTCTGAATCCCATGTGATCTAACTTCACTAATTAGACTACTGTGTAGAACCTGGTCAAAGACTATACTAAAGTCCAAGCAAACACCATCTACGGCTCTGCCCTCATCTACCTTTTAGATAAGAACAAAGAACAAAGAAAATTTACAGCCCAGGAACAGGCCCTTCCACTCTGAATCCCATGTGATCTAACTTCACTAATTAGACTACTGTGTAGAACTTGGTCAAAGACGATACTAAAGTCCAAGCAAACACCATCTACAGCTCTGCCCTCATCTACCTTTTAGATAAGAACAAAGAACAAAGAAAATTTACAGCCCAGGAACAGGCCCTTCGGACCTCCAAGCCTGAGCCAATCCAAATGTACTGTTTAAACCTGTCGCCCAATTCCTAAGCATCTGTATCTCTCTGCTCCCCACCTACTCATGCATCTGTCCAGATGCATCTAAAAAGAATCTATCATGCCTGTCTCTACGACCTCTGCTGGCAATGCGTTCCAGGCACCTCTGTGTGAAGTGCTTGCCATGTGTATCCCCCTTAAACCTTCCACCACTCACCTTGAAAGCGTGACCTCTCGTTATTGAATCCTTCACTCTGGAAATAGCTTGTCTCTATCCACCCTGTCTGTATCCTTCATGACTTTGTAAACATTAATCAGGTCCCCCCTCAATCTCCCTTTTTCTAATGAAAATAAACCTAACCTACTCAACCTCGCTTCAAAGCTAGCACCTTCCATACCAGGCAACATCCTCGTAAACCTTCTCTGCACACTGTCCAAAGTGTCCACATCCTTTTAGTAATGTGGCAACCAGAACTATACACAGTATTCTAAATGCGGCCGAACCAATCTCTTGTACAATTTTAACATGACTTGCTAGCTCTGATACTCAATACCGTGTCCAATGAGGGCAAGCATACTATATGCCTTCTTGAGCACTCTATCCACCTGTGCACCAACCTTCAGGGTACAATGGACCTGCACTCCCAGATCTCTCTGCCCATCAACTTATCCCCAAGGCTCTTCCGTTCACTGTATAATTCGCTCTGGAATTAGACTTGCCTAATGCATCACCTCACATTTTTCTGGATTGAACTCCATCTGCCACCTTTCCACCCAACTCTCCAGTCTATCTATATCCTCTTGTATTCTCTGACAGTCTTTTATGCTTTCTGCTACTCCGTCAATCTTCGTGTCATCTGCAAACATGCTGATCATACCAACAGTGCCCTCTTTCAGATCATTTATGTTTATTACAAACAACAGTGGCCCCAACACTGACCCCTGTGGAATACCACTGGTTACCTTTCTCCATTTCGAGAAACTCCCTTCAACTACTACTCTCTGTCTCCTGTTGCTCAACCAGCTCTTTATCCACTGAGCTAGAACACCCTGCACACCATGTGACTTCACTTTCTCCTTTAGTCTACAATGGGGAACCTTATCAAACACCTTCCTAAAGTCCATGTATATGACATCAACAGCTTCATCTAACAACTTGGTCACATCCTCAAAGAACTCTATTAAGTTGGTAAGGCACAATCTCTCCCACATAAAACCACGGTGCCTATCACTGATTTGTCTATTCTTTGCTAAATATAAATAGATCCTATCCCTCAGTACCTTCTTCAAAAAGCTCAATTACATTTCAAGGCACAATTTCCTCATACAAAATGATACTAACTATCACTGAATCAAATTCTGCCTCCATAAATATCCAAAAGTCTTAGCTTTTAAGCTCACCTCCAACAATTTAACCACAACAGATGTCAGTTTCACAGGTTCGATAGTTCTGCTTACAACCCTGCTGAAACAAAGGCACAATATTAGACACTGTCCAGTCATGAGGCACCTCACTTATAGCTATAGATGATGAAAACATTTTGCAAGGGGCCCCGTAATTCCATCCCATTTGAGAGGGATGCATTAGTCCAGGTCCCAGAGATTAATCCATCTTTATATTCCCTAAAACCTCCAGAACATCTTCTTCTGTGATGTGAACTGTTTTTTAAATCATTAATATTTATTATTACATTAAAGGAAGAGGCTAATTAAAATATCAGATATCATTTTATGACAGTGAATTCAGAGAAATTTAGAACCCAGCAAAGGAGGACCAAGAAACTGCTCGGAAAATCAAAAGGAGAACGTGAATGCAAACAAGAAACAAACAAATGGACAAAAAGCTTTTTTCGATATTTGATAGCTAAGTTCGGTACCCATAGAGAGGGCCTCAACCGGGACCTTGGGTTCATGTCACATTACAGGTGATCACCATTGCACTATACACACACACTCTCACATACACACGGACACAGGTACACACAGAGACCCACACACACCCTGATAGACACACACACTCCCACACTCACACATGCACCCTCTCACAGACTTAAGACACTGCACTCACTACACACATACACACACTTTCTCACACTCACAACCCACACATGCACCCCCTCACAGACCTAAGACACTCTGCACAGACTGTCTCTTAACAGACAGTCAATTCTTCAATGTATAATTTCAGTTACATCACACTGCAAATTTTTGCTATAAATTCTGTGTTACGATCGAGCCCTCCACAATCACCTGATGAAGGAGCGTCGCTCCTAAAGCTAGTGTGCTTCCAATTAAACCTGTTGGACTATAACCTGGTGTTGTGTGATTTTTAACTTTGATATTAAGACTGATCAACATTTCACAGTGTCAATTATGAAATGAGATTTTTATTTTGCTTCCGGTGCTGGTCTATCTAACTTTCATTTACTTTGACTGTCTTCCCTCAGAGTTTCAAACTATATCAGGTTCAAATTGCAACTAAGTTTTCTGGTCATCACCCAGATTGATTGAAACCTGAGAACCTCTTTAAGCTACTGACATTTCCTGACAATGTAAACTCTTCTGGGCTGGCCTCAATATGACTTTCATGTTAATGATCACCTATTTACAACTTCTTTCTTATGAAATAAGTAGATTTTACAACTTTTCAGACATTATTGACTATCTCCACATCAATGTTGTTTTACCTGAATAAAACATTTCTCTGGACTACATTTCTTTGGAAATATCACAAACACCACATCTCCAGTTCTTCAGTTAAATAAGCCCACCCACTGATTTATAACTCTATCTCTTCTACACTGATCTTCTAAGTGTGCTAACCTCCTATCTTATTTTGTTTGCTTTTATCCAGTCATATCTCTGCTACCATGCAGATGGATGTCCTTTTACAAATCCCACTTCCAGAATATAGTTACCTTCAAAAGCTAACCTTGGTGTAATGCCTTAGTGCTGGATGGTATGGTACACTGAATGGAAAGGGATGAATTTGCTTACCAAGAGATGATTGCAAATCTAACTGTAAAATTGCAGCCATCAAACTCTAAAATTGTACTTATATTTATATCCCATTTTCTTTAATTTCTAAACCTGAATAAAAATAGCAAGACACATGAACCACAAATAGGATATTCGCAACAAGCTGTAAGCATTAAGGCTTTTATTTTAAAAGTGGGAATGGATCTTGTTCACGTGGATCAGGGCACAGGGAGTGCACCAAGAGGCATTGAGATGTGGAAGCTCAGTCAATTTTAACAGCTGAGCTTCATTTGATTACATTCTCTCCGATATCTCATGGATACAGCCATTACTCAGCCAGCAAATGGAAGCCGATTTGAAGTGGCGAGAGATTTTCCCAAAATATGAAGAGTTTATCATGCACCAACATAGATCATCTTGTATAATTTTGTGTGATGACAAATGGCTCTGTGAAGAAGTGAAGCATTTCTGGATAAATTTCCAGCTGGGTAATAAATAATTCCTTGGTCACATCCTGAGAACATGTTAGATAACTAAAGATTTAACATCAATTGGTACTTACCATGGTAAAATTCTCCACAATGTTAAAAGCTTTTAGATTACATTACATTACATTAGATTAGATTACATTACAGTGTGGAAACAGGCCCATTGGCCCAACAAGTCCACACCGACCCGCCGAAGCGCAACCCACCCACACTCCTACATTTTACCCCTTACCTAACACTGCGGGCAATTTAGCATGGCCAATTCACCTGACCTGCACATCTTTGGACTCTGGGAGGAAACCGGAGCACTCGGAGGAAACCCACGCAGACACGGGGAGAATGTGCAAACTCCACACAGTCAGTCGCCTGAGGCAGGAATTGAACCCAGGTCTCTGGCGCTGTGAGGCAGCAGTGCTAACCACTGTGCCACCGTGCCGCCCAGAAGATCTCCTATCATCAGTCACATCATTGACCCCTATCCCACCCTTTTCCACACAATGTAAGAAATGTCACTGAACATTTCCTCACAGCCAAGAAAAGGGCACCACTCATTGGCATCACCTGTTGAAGTGCAACTTTTAATCCTCTGTTCAAAAAGAGAATCACCCAATGTTCTTCTTGGCTCTTTGTAGTGTATGCATTACTAACATAGTGATGCAATAAATGTTCTCACAGCAAATGAGAAACACCTTTAGAGAGCTGGCATGCAGTTTGTAGCTCCAATGAATTCCTAATCATCTCTCTTCTTTTTTTTGACCATTTTGGATGATCCCCTGCTGTGACCACATGTTTATATAAATGGGGAAGTAGAGGAAAGTTAACATTTCCTCCCTGCCACTCCAAAAAACTGGCTACACCTACATAATTATAACTGTGCCATGACTGCTCGGAACAGAATTTCAGTTTTTGGGTTCCAGCCCTTGCAATTTTGTAGAAATCCAAACATTCAGGTGGAACTGAACAAAATAGAATTTGAATAGACTGAAATGAAATTCAATTTGCTTAGATTTCTAGTCCATTGATTCATAAATGCCTAGTATGAACCACTTATTTTGGTCATCTATAATTTAGAATGCCTATATCGTCTTGTAAATTAGAACTTTAATTAAATATGAGAATTAGAAACATAATCATTTCAAAGGACTATAAATGTACAAAGGAACCACACATTACATTGACCATTCAAGATAAGAAAGATATTTTTATTTAAATAGAGAATTGTAACTATTTGCTGGACTTTTTTCTCTATTTCATCTCTTCATATGCTTTATATAAAGGATCAATTACTATGATTAGACAAACAAGTTGAAACAGTCAAACATTTAAATATAAGTTTAATAAAGGGTGGCATGGTGGCTCAGTGGTTAGCACTGTTGCCTCACAGCACCAGAGACTTGGGTTTGATTGTACCCTCGGGCAATTGTGTGGAGTTCACACATTCTCCCTGTGTCTGTGTGGGTTTCCTCTGTGTGCTCCGCTTTCCTCCCACAGTCCAAATATGTGCAGGTCAGGTGGATTGGCCAAATTAAATTGCCCATTGTGTCCAGGGATGTGTAGGCTAGGTAGACCCACCATAGGAAATGCAGAGTTACAGGGAAAGAGTAGGGGACTGGGTCTGGGTGGGATGCTCTTTGGAGGATCGTTGTGGACTCAATGGGTCGAATAGTCTGCTTCCACACTGTCGGGATTCTATGACTGCATTGATATCCTATTTGAAAACAAGTTTTACCTGTTTTACATCTGAGGTGGTCATGGGTAGGGGTAGAGCAGAGGCTATTCACCCTCTTTGAAAGATGTTTTTGGATCACTGGCTATCTGTGCTGTAACTTGCATTAAGATAGCTTCACAATTGTACTCAATGGTTGGATACAGCAGTAGGATCACAAATGTGCTTCTTTTAGCCACAAACTCTCCAGAAATCAATTGACAGGTACAGGCAGTATGTATGCAGCTATTGTACAGCTCACATAGTCTGTTATAATGGTGTATGTAAAATAGCATTGCTTTCAGTAATGACATTGTAAAGTTAAAGCTGCTAAAATCTCTAGTATCTCCTCTCTCCATCTATGTTAATTTATTCTAATATCCGCCCCAATATCTATGTATGCGTAATCCTTTTTCTATTGTGAAGATCGATGCAACGTATGAATTGAGGGCTGTACCCATACCCATGTCCCGACAGCGAATACTTCTATGTTCCCCACTGGGTTTTGTCCTTCCTCTAGTTATTCCCTTGCTCTTTACATACGTTAAAAAACCCTTTAAGTTTACTTTTATTTTATCTGCCAACATTCTCTCATGCAATCACGTTGCACTCTTAATTTTGTTTATAAGCTCCCTCTGCACTTTTATGTTCCTCAAGATACTCTGACATATCGAGTCCTCAGTAACTGTTATAAGCTTCTCCTTTTTCCTTTATTTGAACCATTTTGTGTCTTCACATGGAGGGTTGCCTCATCCTTGTCTCACCTTTGACTTTATGGGAACATATTTTTCTTCCACTCTCCCTCACTGAATGTCTTCTGACACTGTTTTACCTGCAGGTAAATGGTCCCATTCCGCATGGGCCAAATTATATCTTGTCTGAGTAAGACACGCCTTTTCTCACCTTGCATCTTTTATATCCAGTCCATCCTTATCCTTTTCTATAACCATCCAAAAACTAAAAGAGTATTGTCACTATCTGCAAAATGCTCCGCTACTGCTGAATAGTTGGAGGGCTGCCAGGGCTCTTCTCCAAATATTAGGTCCAGAACTGCATCATTCTTTGTTGGGCTTTCTACATACTTTTTAAAGAAAGTTCACTGGATGCAGTTTAAGAATTTTATTCCTTCTTTACTATCAATTAGTGAGCTAAAATCCCCTATTATTACCACCTTATTATTCCTACATTTCTCTGAAATGATGATCATAGCCTCTATTTCTCACTGACTGTTTGTATAGTGATTGTAATGAGGTCGGCTAGATGGACATCATAGAATGAGTTCCCTGGATTGGACCAGGTTAACAGTCCCAATCGGGGAGCCTTGGCTGACTGTTAAAAACAGGAGCGACACACATCCTGTTCACTCTGACAGTTGGCTCTGACAGAGCTGGATCAATGTCAAGGACTCTCAAAATGTAAATAAAGGGTCACTTAGTGATGGGATGCTGGCCTCTCTTGAGTTATTTCAGTTTGTTCCTTTTGTTTTTTTTTAATTTCTACCCAAATTGCTTTGTTTGATCATGCTTCCAAGGTACCGTCCTTCCTAACAGTTGTGATTCATTTCGTGATCATTTTAAATACCCCATAGGCAGGAATATTAAGCTGCCACTCCTGCCTATCTTTCAGCCAAGTCTTGGCCATAGCTATGATGTTAAAATCTCACATGCCTATCTGCACCTTCAGCTCAGCAATTTTACTCATCATGCTTCTAGCATTAAAGTGATGATGTTGATCCTAAAACTGTTTAAATGTAACTTGTCCAATTTGTCCAGTTCTTACCTCCTTCAGAAATGATACCAATGCCTCAGGCAGGAATTTTAAGGCTCTCCCTCCTGCAACATCTCTCCAGCTATTTATGAGTTCTGGCTTTTTAATTTCTGACCTAGCTCCCTAAAGTCTACTTGCAGCACTTCACTTCTCTTTCTTCCTATCTCAATGGACCCAACGTGGACCACAATCTCTGACTAATGATCCTCACTCTTCAGTATGTGCTGTTGTCATTCCATTACATCCTTGACTTGGCACTCAAGAGATATCATACCACTCTGAAGACTATGTCAATAGCCATGAAAACGTACATCTACTCCCCTCACTAATGTATCCCTTATAAACATTTGCTGTTCCACACTTCCTCCCTCCACGCGGTTAGTTGGCCCACCCTCAGTGGTGTAGTCTAAGCCTCCCCACAGAAACTCTCATTCTCACCATTTACTAAGACTGGTAAATGGTTTCCAAGCCAAATGCACTTAGGGAATTCCCTCACTACCTACCCAGGTTCCTTCATCTGTCACAAATGTCAGATGTATGAAAGCCTTTTGAGATGGTCCTTCAATGCAGAATGGTCAAGAAAGTAAGAGCTCATGGAATCCCACCCAAAATGACACATTAGATCCAAAATTGGCTGAGAGGAAGGAAGCAAAGTCTGATGAAAGAGAACTGTTTCTGTGATTGGAAGCCGTTTCCAGTGGAGTTTATCAGAGATGGAACTCTTGCTGTTTGTGGTGTACATTAAGGATTGGGATTTAAATGTGGGGTTAAGAAGACTACATACTGTGAAAGCTTTGGGGTGATAAAAGCAAGGAGGTAGCTATAAGCTGCAGGAAGACATCAATAGACTGGTCAGCTGGACAGGGCAGTGGCAAATGGAAATCAGTCTGGAAAAGTATGAGATAATGCACTTGGAAAGGGCTTACAGGACCCTGCAAAGTACTGAAGTGGCATTGGTGCCTATATCCACAGATCCTATATACAGTGGAGTGTATATCCACAGAAAGTAGTGGAGCATATAGATAATATGATGAGGATGGCTTTTGGGACACTTACTTTTGTTAGTTGAGGCATAGAATACAAGAACAGGGAGGATACACTGTAACTACATAAAATGCCAGTTGGCCATAATTGGAGTACTGTGAATAATTCTGGTCACCACATTATAGGAACAAAGTGATTGCACTAGAGACATTGCTGAGGATATTTATTCAGATGTCGCCTGGGTTCTCAGGTCTGAAAAATGTGGATTGGTTAGGCTGAGATTATTTTCCTTGGACCAGCAAAGGTGTTGAGGGGGGCTTGATCGAGATGATTATGTGGGCTAGAGAAAGGGTGGATAGGAAGACACTTCTTCCATTAGTACAGGGAGTATAACTTGAAGGGAAGAAATCGAAGGCCAAAAGGAAATTTGATGAGGTTTCTTTTCCATTAAGATGGTGGTGGGATTCTGAAATTCACTGCCTGAAAAGATGGCTGCATCAGAAATTCTCATAACATTTAATCACTATATAGATATTCACTTGTGTTATCAGGCCTTCCAAGGCTAAAACCCCAGAGCAGAAAAATGGGATTGGTGTAATCAAAACTTTGTTGACTGGTGCAGTCCCAAAGGTCTTAATGACATCCCTCAGCATTGAAAAATCTATACGGGTATATTATCTATGAAATAAATGGAGAGAAAACAAAGGTTCATTGCTCTTTATCAAATACGTTCAGATTGAGGCATTAAATACTTGGTAAACATTTCCCACAATAAACACTGCAGTAGAATAATTCATTTACTGAATGTCCCACACCTTACTTCTTCCTTATTATTGGTCAACTATTGTTGAAATTCTTATGCCAATCCTCTAAGCTACATACTCATATAAAGGTGTGGAGTTGAGGTGAGGATTCCTCATAAAGAGGTGTTCTTTCCCTATTGTCAAAAAGGCAAAAAAAAAGGGCTGAATTTCCCTTTCTGGAACAGGAAACAGAGTTCAGGACCAGATACCACACCCAGTGAAACGTCCCACACCTTACATCTTCCTTATTACTGGTCAACTATTGTTGAAATTCTTATGCCAATCCTCTAAGCTACATACTCATATAAAGGTGTGGAGTTGAGGTGAGGATTCCTCATTAAGAGGTGTTCTTTCCCTATTGTCAAAAAGGCAAAAAAAAGGGCTGAATTTCCCTTTCTGGAACAGGAAACAGAGTTCAGGACCAGAAACCACACCCAGTGAAACCAGTCACTCCCCTGAAATTTTCTCTCGAGTGACCAATTACTGGCTAGTGGGCAGGTTGGTAACCAAATGAAGGTTGGCACACAGGTATTTCAAAAATGGAAAGACAATCTAAAACCTGAAGATATAGCAGGCTACAATGGAAGTCAAGTAAGAGAGAGGGTGTGACCAGGTCAATACAATAGTGGAGTGTGTTAGTGGGAGAACTCTCTACAGGACCCTTCCCCTGTCACAGGGTGCCTGCCACCAGGTATCCAAACTGACTCCTGCTGCCAAATGGAGTCCAAATGGAAAATTCTTGTTGGTCTCCTTTAATTTGCTCAATTAGATTCTTACTGGCCCTGAGCAGTTATCTACCGAGTACAGGCAAATATCCAAGGAGTTAAGACATTGGCATGTCATTTCACAGGGCTGTTTATAACACAAACATGTATCTAATCCTGTTCTCAGAAAGAGCCAAAGACTCAACCTATTAGTTATAAAATAGGTGAGAAATTATTAGCTCCCAACTTAATAGAGTCTGGAAATGAAAATAAAACACCAGATACAAAGGAAAAGATCAAGAATAATGGAAGTACAGTGAATTAGTACTGATGCATGGTCCTGACACTGAGACATTTACCAAGAAATGGCAAAAGAACTTTGGGAGCACCTGAAATGAGCATTAGATGTCAGTTGGAAAGTTCATATCCCAGTGAAATACTAATCAAGGAGTTTTGGAAAAGAAAAATCAGCAATAAAGCTCAAGAGGATGAAATGTAGTTGGCTCATCGTTCACCCCAAATGAACAGTCAATCAAAAAACTATTATTCTGGGCAGAATATTCAATCAGTATAGGAAAGAAAAAAGTATTGGAAGAATTACCATCATATATGATAAATAAAAAGGTGTGGAAAACAATCACATGGGTTTCGATAGCCCCCAATGATATTGATGCTGTAGAATCACTAGAAGAGTTTCATTTGACCTCAACTTCTTCCCAAATATTGTATCATGAGACCAATTGTGGAATATGGTTTACTAAGTTCAACAATCATCTTATTACTAAGTCTACAGGATGTCAGCATTCAGCTCTGCAAGGATAATGATCTTGAAAGCTTATCATTAATAATATATCAGTCCTCTGTGAAGAACAGTGTCATGAATCATGCTGGTTTTCATGACAAACTGACTTGGAATTCAATCACAACCTACTTTTGCTATTAGTGATATTATTCAAGCATAATGTGTTTCTAATTGGTGAATAATAAAAGGAGGATGTGCGTTTATGTAGTGCCTTTTACAACAACTATACTTCCTGTAGCACTTTACAGCTAATGAAAAGCTCTTTCTGAAATCTGTCATTGTAGTTAGAAGCAAAGAAAATAAGAGCTGGAGTAGGCCATTGGACCCTTAAGCCTGGTCTGCCATTAAACATGATAATGACTGACCATCCAATTCAGTACTGTGTTTTCACTTTCTCCCCAAACTCTTTGATCCCTATATCTAACTCATTTTGAAAGCATTTAATGTACTGGCCTCAACTGCTTTCCATGCAGTGAATTCCACTCGAGGTGAAGACAACTTTCCAGATATCAGTACTAAATGGCCTATCCTGTTACCTTAAACTGTGATCCCTGGTTCTGGACAGTCCAGTCATCAGGAGCATCCTTCCTGTGTTTACCCTGTCTGGTCCTGATAGAATTGTAACGGTTTCTATAAAATTGTCATAAAGATCCTTAGGTAGGAAATGTAACCCTTAACTTGCACAGAATCAGTTATATGAGTATGACCAGATAATCAGCTCTTCTGATGTTGATGGAGGAGTAAATATTGGTCAAGATATTCAGGATAACACATTGTTTTTTTTTAATCAGAGCACCATGGTGGGATTTCTTAAGTTGAACTCAAAGGGCAAACAAAGCTTGATGTCTCATCCAGATGAGAAACTTCCAGCAACAATAATGCACTTAAGTGTTGATCTTGATTTTGATTCTTAATTCTTTCGGTTTGGACTTGAATCCACAAACTTGATGGGTGTGCTACCAACATAACCACAGCTGGCACTGATAAGATTTGGTCCTGACCATTGCAATAAATTGATGCATAACAGAAAAGAAATTGTGAATAAATTCTTTGAAAATGCATTTTTAGCTTAAAGACTTATTACAGCCACAATGAACATAAGAACAAAAAAAAACACATCAATGTGACAGACTTTATTGTCCTTGTAAATCACAGATGCTAATTTATTCATTATGAGAGTACAGCCAGAGAAGATTCTAAGAAATGCATATTATTCGAGAAATCATTTCAGCATTTATTATTGAAGACAAGACTCTTTTAGTTTAATGTTCTAAGTAATGACAGCAAAAAGCCTTCCTGCTGATGAGTCTGTTTCTATTTATTGCTACTGTTTGTATTTATTGCTGCTTTGTGAGTTTTTCTTAAAGAAAATGACAATATCTTCTCTTTGTAAGGTTGATAAGAGTGCTGTGGTCGTTGTGCATATAAACTCTCAAAAGGCATTTGACAATGTAACCTATAATAGACTTGTTAACAAAATTGAAGGTCATGGAATTGAAGGAACAAAGTCTGTATTGATATCACTGATTAAAAAGAACAAAAGTAGTAATTAGCGGTGAACGGTTGGTTTTCCCATTTCAGAGGAAAGTATAATAAAGTCCTCCAGGGGTCAGCATTGGCTCTGTTGTATATATTACTTTCAAGGATCTGGGTATACCCGACATACTTTCAAAGGTTACACATGCCACAAAAATCAAAGATGTAGCAGATAGTGAGAGGATCTAAGGTGGGTATAGACAGATTGCAAAAGATTGGCAGACACATAGCATGTGATATTTAACGTGGTACAAAGCAATAATGTTATGGCAAGCTTTCATTACAAAACAAAAAGTTCTCCAAGTGGAGTATTGTCACCAATTCTGGCCAATGTATGTCAGAAAATATTTCAAAGCCTTAGAGGGATTTACTGGAATAACATCAGGACTCGAAAGCCCACAGTTATTATTCAAAGTGCAGTGAATTTTAAGGGAGGATTTGATAGTGGTGCTCATAATTGTCTGGTCTTATAGATAAAGAGCAGATGTTTCCAATGTTAGGAAAGTGGTACTATAAAACATCAATGTAAGGTAACTGGTAATAGAAACATCAGGAAAATAAAACATGATTATGCTGAGGTATCACTATTGTAAAGACCAAAGCTTTTTATTTTTTCTGTATTTTTGATTATGGACTGGGATAGGAAAAGAACTCTTAAAAACTAAGGGTTATTTGAAAGATTGCTATGCTTTTTAAAAGGAAGTAACTTGATACTCATTGTAAGTACTGTTTACACAGCTGCTTGTAAATGAATGAATAGAGCAATAGCTGGGAACAAAAAGTTGATTGGTTTGCAGAACAGTGACCAGTTATTGACTATAAAAGCCTTTGCCTGCCAACAACTGTGTGATTGGATTCCAGGTAGCCAAGAAATGTGAATGTTTTGGCAGAAACCATCAGAGTCTGGAAAAGAAGGAACTGCTTTTACTTTGCAGCAAAAAGTACCTCAACCCCAAAGGTTTATTCTCTTTTCCAACTGTTGTAAGCTGCACTTTTTAATTAGTAAACCAAAGACCCTTATAATTATGAACCAGTCACCCTGTGCTTCCTGAAAACAAATGAAATCATCTGGAGAAGAAAGATTGAGAAACACTTAGTGATCAGCAAAAGAATCATCTCAGCAAATCCTGTGAAAGGGATCACTGAACTATCTTCCTAGTCTTTCCATGGTCTCTAATCCCATGTTTTGCTTCTGTCTTTGTCTGTATATATGTGGAGATGGGACTTTATAAGAGGTTAGACAGTTTGTAGTGGTTTAACTTTACTTAGAATTGATTTATTCGTAATAAGTAGTCATTCTTGTTAAGTACAGAAACTCAATCCATGCATCCTGTTAACTTGGCTCAAAAAGACTGTACTTTTAACATTTAACTTTTTACTTTTGTAATAACTCCAGGAATAGTGGGCAAAAAAGAAAGGAACTGAGGATACTGGAAATATGGAACAAAAACAGAAATTGCTGGGAAAACTCAACAGGTCTGGCAGCATCTTCCCTGTGGAAAGAAAGCAGAGTTAACATTTCAGGTCCAGTGAACCATTTTAGAACTGTTTGCATCAAGGAGAAGGTTGGTATATATGCTGAAGATGGCAACACCCCTGCACTCCACCTTCAGTTTTTAATCCAACCTGTTCTGAGCTACAATCAGCTCTAAAGAAAGGTCACTAGACTCGAAACGTGAACTCTGCTTTCTTTCCACAGGTTCTACAAGGTCTTCTGATTTTCCCAAGAAATTTCTGGCTTTGGTCCAGGAATCATGGAGCTCAATTTCCAGCTCACTAACCCATTGAGGCATAACATTGTCTAGACTGTATTCCCTGATATGGGTGTTTGAAACAGATTCAATACTAACTTCCAAAGAGACAGATAGGCAGCAAACAGACAGCAAATAGATAATTTAGATACATCCTTGGAATTAGCAATAATCTGTAATGTGAGAAATTTTAGTTAACGAATTATGGATCTTTCATCATAATAGCAAAATTTAACATTCCACAAACATTAAACAAAGTTTTCAACATCGTAACAGGTTTTTTAAGCAGAAATTATGACTTTAGTGTGCGGTTAAAGCCCAGTTACACCTCATTTAACAAGACGTAATTTTTCACTGATTTTTACAGTGAGACTAAAAGCATAACAGTGCAAATGCCTTCATCCGTTCAGTTAATCATAGTCCAAAAGTACTCAATAGCACACACTATGGAGAAGTGCTACATTACTAACAGCAAATTCAGGATTCTGAATTTAATTGTATTTGTTTGGAGGCTAACAGTTGCCATCAGTTTCAAAGGAATAATGACATGAACATGAACAGTTTCAGTCATTGCTGTTTTATAATCTGGGCCATTTTTAGGAGAAAAGGTTATCATCATCTTTGTTATTGGGCATAGAACTGATCTTGCACAGGAAAGGAAATGTTACAGCTTACTACAGTTAACAATTTGACAAGAAATATTTGTAAGTATAAAAGGTAAGAGTTGGAGATGGGAATGCCAGAAAGAAGAAGGGAAAAGCCTAAAGGCAGAAGGATTTACAAAGGGATTGGTTGAAGAATAGGTAACTGACAGGAAGAAAGGCAGGCAAATTGTTGAGAATTAAACTTAAGTAAAACGAGAGAAACCAAAATAAGAACTTGGACTGTGTTTTGGGAGAACATTTTTTGTAATTTTTAATTTTTAAACTTGTCTAAGTTTGTTTTGTATTTTTGCTTCATGCCTTGAATTAGTTGTAGTAATGGAAGGAGTGAATGATGTCAGGGAACAAAATGCAACTGTTAGTTTGTTAGCAAAGTTGAAACTGATGGAGTAAAGGGGCAGCAACACCACAATGCAAAATTGGAATTTATATTTAGTGAAAGAAAACAAAGTCAAGGGGAATGGCTTTTTTTTTGGAATAGAATAAAGCACCTAGGAGTGTTGTCTAGAATTAAATATCGTGGTCGAAATTTTAGGAAAACGGTCTTCAAATGGACAGATATATCCAAATAGCCAAATACAGATATAGCCAAATATAGCCAAATACACAGTAGATGAAATTCAACACAGTAACATGTGAGCCAATACATTTGGCCGGAAAGAAAACATACATTTGAAATTTAAAATTTAAAAAATCTACACAAACAGAGAAGGCAACAAGAAAGACTTATGGGATGCTTGGCTTTATAAAGAGAGGCAGAATGTTCATAAGCTAGGTGGCTATGTTAAGACAACAAAAACAGTAATATTTTAGCCCCAGGTGGATTACTTTGTTCAATTTCATGTTTGACTTTGAATTGACTAAAGGCTTTGTAGAGTACAGAGGAGAACTATGGAAATAGTTGCAGGATGAGGGATTACATTTACATTGATATATGGGCAAAGATGAGATAGTTCTTGTTTGAAAATTTAAGAGGAGATGTTATGGAGGTGCATAAAATCCTGAATATATGATTGCATAAAAGAAGAAAACCTTCTTATTCAATAGTTGAAGAATGAATGACCACAGGGTACGGATTAAAAGTGACTGGCAAAACAAACAGGTGATATGAAGAAACCCCATTTTTTACAGGTTTGATTTTGGAATGCATTGTCTGATAGCTGGAGGAAATAGACTTAAAGTAGCTATCAAAAGGGAACTGGATTAATTCTCGAAGGAAACAAATAATTCCTGGGTTAGGCAGAAAATACGTGGAACTAACTAGATCATGCTTTGAAAGATCCAGTGCAGAGTCAATGACCTGAATGGCCATCTTTTGTGTTGTGCTATTATAGAGTCAAAGAGATGTACAGCATGGAAACAGACCCTTCAATCCAACTCATCCACCAGATATCCCAAATTAATCTGGTCCCATTTGGTAACATTTGGACATGTCTCTCTCTAAACCCTCCCTATTCATATACCCGTTATTTTGATTGGATTTGAATTTGTTCTTTGTTTCAAGAATGCTTTGTGTGTGAAATTTAAGCAAACCCTCTCCACAATCAAAATATTCCATTACAATTGTAACATAGAAGCCAACAAAATCATTAAAGTATTTTGTCGGTGGTGAAGGTCAGTGTTATGAGAGAAGCAGATATCACAGTTTGGTTCCAGCCTGCATTGTGCAGGAGATGAAAGTGATGCAGACAAGGAAAAGGCACAAGGGGATCAAAGAAACGGGCATGGACTGAGTTCATTCCCATCAGTGGTGTTGCATCAGACCAGTAGATGGTGGTGTTGCAACATATTCCTTTATCTTATTACAAAGTTTTGCCTTCAGCCACAATGAAACGGTTTTACCTACAAGAAAATATATTTGGTTTGAAGTTGGTGCAATATTTTTGACTCTAAAATGTTTAGAATGCGAATACTTACAGGTGTGCAAATATTGTAATAATGGCAATGAGCAGATCAACAAACAGATGGAAAATAATGTTGGACAGAATACATGTTGACAAAAATGTATCTTGATAAATTTTATATGTAGTATGTGGGGAAAAAAAAACTGATGCACACAAATCAGGTAGACAGTATGTGGAGTAACAGCTTCATCCATCAGTGCATGGCAATCTGAGGCAACTTTAGCTTTAATTCTCATTCAAATGCTGTTAGCAATCTGTGGGTGCCCTGGTGCAATTCAGCAGTTGAACATGATGGATAAATGGCTAGCTTGAATGATAACTCAACTAGCAAATTAGATCCAGATTGTAGAAAGCAAGAGATAGTCAAAGGGACAGTCAGTAGACCTGGAGTTGCTTTGGTGAGCCAAGGAGGCACACATCAGCATTTTGTAGGATCAGATAAAGCCTTAAAATTTCATTTCAGCATTTTTCAGCAGCCCCTTTAAAGCAGGCACAATGCTTGATTCAACGCATTCTTTGCCATTTGTGTCAGACTTTAGCATTCAAGCTTCAGTATATTTAAAGTGCCTAATGTCTGTTTCAGACCTGTGAGCTGAAAGGTCAAGAAAGTCAACATAGTGTCCAATGCATTTCATGTGTCCATTGTGTGTGGCGACTTGTAACACATAACAATTTTATGTTGAAAAAGTAATAACTTTGAATTTCGTTTCTCCCTCAGTGGATGAATTTAAACATGGTTACTCTTGCATTTTAGTAGTGCAACCACACAGTTTATGGATAGATTGTTTAATATCAACTTATCGAAATAAAGACAAAGAAATGCTTCAGTTGAAATATTTAAACTGGCTTAAAGAGCTCATCCACACCAATTCATCTGCTTAGTTTCCAAAATGTTAGGGATGAATAATAGTATGAATGAGTTTTGTCAAAAGATTACCGCCTTTGATAATAATGCTTAAAATTTTGGAAGATTGTTTTGGAAGTTTCCTGAAAAAATTAGTTATATCTCTATGAATGCTCCTAAATATTGACGAAAAAACATTTGTTATTTATTAGTTTTCCTAGATAATGAGGAATAACCCAATTATTAAATTATCTTACTCTTGTGACATTATGTTAAATTGTTGTTACCATGTTTGTTAGAGTATGTTCATAATGTCGATGTTATTATCACTTTGCTGCAATGTTACTAACACTGTAATAACATTTTAACCGTTAATCTTCAATAAATCTTCTGGATGATTGCTCTGTGCTTCTGTTGATTGCAACTATCACTGGGAGCAATCAATATGAAAGCAGTTATTATGAATTATTATTTCCAAGTTGTCAGTATACTACTGGCATTTTATACTATTGTTTTCATCTCTGGAGTTTCTCCTTCAGTGAAGGAGAAATATTTTTTTTATAATACTAAATTGAATAAGAAAATGTGCCACTGCATTTAAAAAGATCTAAGCCAATTGATTTAGCCATGTGATGCTGCAACACCACCTGTAATATATCATATTACTTTCATTTTGCAAATATAATCAGAATAATAATTAGGAAAATGATTTTAAAATGAAGTGTGCAGTTGTAGTCTAGATTTCTGTCTGTGAGACATAGAGAGAAAGACAGTAAATTAAAAGCCATCATTCAACCACAGAATTCTATTGACTTTCATGAATAGTTGAAGCTTAACACTCGAAGCTTATAATGTTATTAAACACCCCCAACTGGGACCCCTCAGAAGCTCTGCTGGCTAAAACCTTGAGTTTCTGAGCCAACCATTCAGTGAAGAAATCAGATTCAATCACTGATCTGTGGTTGAGTTAGCTCATTTTGGCTTTGTGGAAATAGAAATAGAAACTCTAAGTCCATGATTAAACTACAGATAATCCATATAATATGTGACCACATCAAATAATCACAGTGTCAGCTAATTTGTTATGGTGAGATGAATATCCAGATACCCCAGGAAAGATATAAATTAATGAAATAGTGAACCCTAATACTAAATAACACATATTCCAGGATCCAAACGTTATAGAAATTCCATGTGTTTCAGACCATGTGATCAGATTGCTTAATTTGAAACCAATGCCAATATACCCATTTATCACTGAGTGCACTCTACCACAGAATTATTGGTTTTCCCTCCTCTATAGACACCCAGTTTGTATGCCAGAGCAATTCAGAAACTTCAGAAAATATTTAAATAAAACTGACCTGCTCAGCACTTTTCTAAGCAGGTTATAAATTTGCCCAGTAATTCATGATGCCATTGAGAAGACCACATCTAAGGATTCTATCTGTGGAGAGAAAAACAGTTAACATATTGGATCAAATGTGACCTGCTGCGCTTTTCCAGCAACACATTTCCATCTCAAATGTGACCCAGTATGGTTAGATTTGAATTTCATTATAGATGCTGTCAGACCTGCTGAGTATTTCCAGCACTTTCTGCTTTCTTTAATGTTCAAATGTACTGCCTATGAAGTCCACTGTTTCTCTTAGATTTATGCAATGCACACATACCAGAGGCTTTCCTATTTTTCAAGGTGCTGTAGACTCCACCACCATTGCCTGCATTCACTCTATTGTCAGAAAGGCATCTCTCTCAATAGGAAAAAAAAACACTCTGAATGTTCACCTTCTTTGCAGCCAAAGGCAGCATATCATGCAGATCTGTGTCAGGTTTGAAGTGACTTGTCATGATATGATCCTCCTGCATTAATTTTCTAACCTAGCCTTTACTAGTTACTTTAGAATAAGGAATGTTGTGTCAAAAATAACTCATGGTTCTCATCAAGGACCTGGCACAGATGCAGAATTATGCCACCACCAGGAATTTCATTCAGCAGAGTCTCAGTGTGTATGGGCACTGAGGAGACCAGATTACTGGACACATGCTAATTCATGCTGCAATACATAGTACAAAAAGAGACAAGCCTGAACACCAATTTCTGAAATATAACGTTAAAATTTAAGATGAGTACCACTCAGAGCTAAATACAGTTGAATATTCCTTTGATAGTTTGTGCCAAAAGTGTTTATCTATTTTCTCATAGATAATAGCATATAGATAGAAGATGGGAACTAGAACACAACTTGTATGTGAGTCAAGAAATTCAAGCACCTAATGAACGCAGGATACAATTTCTAACCTTAAATGCTATTGCCAGAGGAGAAAACAATAAAAAGCAGCTTGCAAGATTGTAAGGTGTAGGAGTAGCAATAGGCCATTCAACCCACTGAGTCCACATTACCATTCAATGAAGTCATGACTGATCTAATGGCCCATGACCCCACTGCAGCCCATCATTCTTGATTCCCTTACTGATTAAAAAGCTGTTTATTTCAACCTTGAAGATATATATCCTTGAGGATGTTGCCTGGAATGGAGAATAGGTCGTACGAGGATAGGTTGAGAGTGCTAGGCCTTTTCTCATTGGAACGGCAAAGGATGAGGGGTGACTTGATAGAGGTTTATAAGATGATCAGAGGAATAGATAGAGTAGACAGTCAGAAACTCTTTCCCCAGGTACAACAGAGTGTTACAAGGGGACATAAATTTAAGGTGAAGGGTGGAAGGTATAGGGGGGATGTCAGGGGTAGGTTCTTTACCCAGAGAGTGGTGGGGGCATGGAA
>NC_057722.1:33041518-33049793 GCF_004010195.1 Chiloscyllium plagiosum | reverse complement strand
TGTTCTATGTTCTATGTTCTATAATGACACAGCCCTAAAGCCCCTGTTTTCGACCAGACCAAACCCCCTCAAAATATATGAAGAACTTAGCCGAGACCCTAACTTTTTCTTATTTTAAAGGCAAGTGCCAGGCATTGCATTCTGGATGGAATTTGATTGGTCAAACCAGTCTTGAAGCAAAACACACTTAATCCATACACTATACTTAAAATACAATAAAAGAAAGAATTGGAATAAGGTTAGATAAATAATCTGAGCCAGACGGGATATCCCTAGGTTACTACAGGAAGTGAGGAAAGTGTTTGCTGCACTTTTGTCAATGATCTTTGCGACCTCACTCACCACTGGAGGAGTGTTAGATGACTGGAGGGTGGCAAATGTTATTATCTTGTTCAAGAAAGGGAATGGGGATAATCCTGAGAATTACAGACCAGTCAGTCTTAAGTCAGTGGTGGACAAAGTATTGGAGAGGATTCTGAGGGACAGGATTTATGATTACTTGGAAAACCATCACTTGATTAGAGATAGTCAGCATGGCTTTGAGAGGGACAGGTCATTCCTCACAAATCTTATTGAATTCTTTGAGGATGTGACAAAACACATTGATGAGGCTAGAGCAATGGATGTGGTATATGTGGATTTTAGCCAAGTGTTTGATAAGGTTCCCCATGGTAGGGTCATTCAGAAGGTAAGGAGGCATGGGATACAGGGAAACCTGTTTGTCTGGATACAGAATTAGCTGGCGCATAGAAGATAGAGGGTGGTGGTAGATAGAACCCGGAGGTTAGTGACCACTGTGTTCCATAGGGTTTGGTTCTGGGACCTCTGCTCTTTGTGAGTTTTATAAATGACTTGGATGAGAAAGTGGAAGGGTGGATTAGTAGATTTGCTGATCACATAAAGTTTAGTTGAGTTGTGGATAGTGTGGAGGGTTGTCGTAGGTTGCAGCCTGTCATTGACAGGATGCAGAACTGGGCTGAGAAGTGACGGATGGAGTTCAACCTGGAAAAGTGTGAAGCCATTCACTTTGGAAGGTCGGATTTGAAGACAGAATACAGGGTTAAAGGTTGGATTCTTGGCAATGTGGAGGAGCAAAGGAATCTTGGGGATCCATGACCATAGATTCCTCAAAATTGCCATCCAAATTGATAGGGTTGTTAATAAGGCATATGGTGTGCTGGCTTTCATTTGCCAGGGGACTGAGTTTAAGAGCCACAAGGTTATCTTCTGCTCAATAGAATCCTGGTTAGACTAGCACTTGGAATATTGTGTTCAGTTCTGGTCACCTCATTAGAGGAAGGATGCAGAAGTTTTAGACAGGGTGCAGAGGAGATTTACCAGGATGCTGCCCAGACTGGAGGGCATGTCTTATGAAGAAAGGTTGAGGGAACTAGGGCTTTTCTCATTAGAGTGAAGAAACATGGGAGGTGACTTGATAAAGGTGGACAGGATGTTGAGAGGCATAGATAGACTGGATAGCCAGAGTCTCTTTCACAGGGTGAAAATGGCTATGACAAGGGGACACAATGGTAAGACAATTGGAGGAAAGTTTAGGGGAGATGTCAGAAGTAGATTCTTTACACGGAGAGTGCTGGGTGCATGGAATGCACTGCCAATGGTGGTCAAAGAGTCATTAGGGACATTTAAGTGACTCTTGGATAGTTCGTACATTGAAGGGTATGTAGGTTAGTCTGATTTGAGAAAGATAAAAGGTTGTCACAACATTGAGGGCCAAACTGTACTGTGTTGTACTGTTCTATGTTCTAAGTTCTATGGAATAACAACTCTATTTGAAAAGTTAAACAGAATAACAGATTGAATTATTTAACCACTAAACAGTAACTGCTCCAATATAGTAACATCCCATAAACACAACCTTGGTAAAGGCAGATTCAGTAAAATAGATTGTTTCATGTGCAATTCTTGCAATAGGAAGAGAACCCCCAACTTTTAGCTGTGACAGAGACAAAAAACAGCTTCCACATCCAGTTTCAAGACCCCGGCAGCAACTGCTACTGAAGGCTAAAAGTTTAGAAAAATGTCCTGGATAGGTGGGAGCTTGACCACACCCATTCAGGCTACTTTTATTGTTCTAATGTAAATAAAAACAAGGCATCACAAACTGTTTACTTTATTAGCTTTGGAGAAGACTGCTCAGCACTTCTGTCCCAACATTTCCTCATAAAAAAAACAAACACATCTCTTAAAGCTTTAGTATCATCACACCTTCTATGGTAAATACTTCCACAGGTTAATTAGACTTATGATAGAAGCAATTCCTTCTCATCTCGGTCTTTAGTAGGTGACCCCCTCGTTATAAGACTATGCCATCATTCCCTGGACTCTCCAAGAAGAGAAAATGACCTCTCAGCATCGAACATGACAAGCCCTTAAGAATATTATGTTTTGATAAAGTCTTGTCATTCTTATAAATTAACATCAATACAGTCCCAAATTATTCAATCTTTCCTCAACCTCTCATCATAAGAAAATCCCTCCATCATTAGGATCGACACAGTGAACCTGTCTTAGACTGCCACCAATGTCAATATATCTTTCTTTTGGACAAAGTTTGGTCTCCTTCGCTAAAGTATTTGAGGTGTGGTCTAACTTGTGCATTGTATAGTTTTAGGAAGACTTCCGCATTTTTATACTGCATTCCTAATAAATTATAACATGTAATTTCTCTATACTTGCTGAACCAATATGCTAGCCTTTTATGTTTTGAACTCCAAATTCTTCTGTGCTACAATTTTGTGCAGTCATTCTTCATTTATCTAATGCTCCTCTATATTCCCTGAACAACCCTACTTTCCCATAATATATTCAATTTGTGAGGTTTTTTTTGTCCACTGACTTAAACTGTCTATGTCATTCTGCAGACTGTGTCTTCCTCACCACTGATGTTCCCATCTTGTGTCATTTTCAAACTTGACAACAATACATTCACTTTCCTCATTCTAGTGAATAATCTATTCTAAATAACTGTGACCCTAGCACTGATCTGTGCTGCATTCCATTAGATAAAGATTGTCATCTGAAAAATACTTATTTGATGCCAACTCTTCTATTTGTTAGCCAATTCTCTATCAATGCTCATGTACCACCCCAACAGCTTGAGCTCTTAACTTATTAAATAGGTTCACTGACAGCACCATATTGGAAGACCAAATTTACTATATCTACCGGTTACACTTTATTTATCCTGCTTGTTACCTCCTCAAAGTACTTGTCAAGCATGACTTCCCCTTCATGAAGCCATGCTGACAGGGCTTGGTTTTATTTTTAAATGTTGTGTAATTACAGCCTTTAAAATAGATAATCTAATATGTTCACATTGACAGCAATAAACTGGCTTTTAGTTATCTATTTTTATTTCTCTCCTTCACCTTTTGAATAAGGGTTTTATATTGGAACTTATCCAAAATCTAAGAATTCTTGGAAGATTACTACCATTGCATCCACTTCCCCTGTAGCTACTTATTTTAACATCCTAGAATACAAGCCATCAGGTCCAACAAATTTGACAGCATATAGCCCCATTAGGCAAGCTAATACTTTTTGTCTAGATATTGTCATTGTCTTTATTTTCTCTCATTATTAGTCCACTCCAGCCAACTTTGCCCTCATTCATTTGTAATTACTTCTTTTAAAGTTCTTACTCTTGAACCAAATGCTAAATTCCACCACACTATGATTGTTTTTGTTTCAGAGGTGACCATTTACTCTGAGATCATTTGTTAAACTTGCCTCATTACTAAATTCAATTTGTACTCACAAAGTTACCCTAACTGACTTTCTTTGTTCCTGTTCTTTCAAAATGTTACATTCTCCAAAATATTTAGTGCCCAATTTTGATTGTCCAGTGATCATGTTTCTGTAATGGCTATAAAACTTTACCCATTAACTCTATTATTGTTAATATGTCATTTATTTTATTCTGAATATCATGCGTATTTAAGTAGAGACATTAATTTTGCATTTCAACAATTTTCCCCTCGATTACCCAATTTCTGTTTGTTTTTGCCTGTACCTTCCTATCCCATTCTAGGAATTAATACATGTATAGCTATGCTGCAATACTGTCACATCCTTTTGCTTTTTAAACTTGTGTTTCCCTACTCCAGAACTGTCCCTTCCTCTATTTAGTTTGCACATGCAGATCCTCAATGCACCGGGATACTTGTCAACTGCGGGTTCAAGTGAAGCCCATACCACCAGAAGAGCTCTCTTTTATTTCATTATTAGTGCCACTGCCCCCTGTGAACTGAAATTCGTTCCTGCACACCAATCTTTGAGCCATGCATTTAACTTTTCTTTTTTATCCTCTGTCAGTTTGTGTGTGGCTCGGCTAGCAATCATGAGATTTTTACCCAATACATCTTGCTTGACGATTCAGCTTCTAACTTTTCAAATGTTTTCATTAGAACATTCTTTCTATTGCTAGCATTATTGTTTCTACCAAGTTGGACAATGACAACTGGATACTTGTCCTACCTGCCTATCTTCCTTCCCACCTATCCACTCCACCTTCCTCTCTGACCTACCACCTTCATCCCCACCCCCATTCACCCATTGTATTCTTTACTATCTTCCCCCACCCTCCTCCCTGACCTATCACCTCCATCCCCACCCCCATTCACCTATTGTACTCTATGCTATTTTCTCCCCACCGCCACCCTCCACTCATTTATCTTTCCACCCTGCAGGTACTCTGCCTCTATTCCTGATGAATGTCTTTTGCCCGAAACATCAATTTTCCTGCTCCTCGGATGCTGCCTGAACTGTTGTGATTTACCAGCACCACTCTAATCTAGAATGACAACTGGATCCCTACCTGTCCAATTCAAGTTCATTTCTAGCCGTGAGGAGATTCTCTTCACCATAACACTATGCTGGAAAACAGCATTTGGAGACACACTTTAAGTACAAAGAATAGTACCTTAAATTATACTGTCCCCTAGCACTGATATTCCTATTTGTTCCCCCTCTTAATTGGCTAGTCACACTATAGGGCCATGCTTTTTAATCCTGTAATTCCTACTCTCATGACTATTAGACAATTTATGATGGTGGGCATCCTTGAACGCTATCCCCAGGGTTCCCATACCTACCTCATCTAAAACCATACATACTTGTCCCTGATCACAGACCAAATTCGAATTACTTAGTCTGCGGGATGTGACCGCCTCCTGGTACCAAGTGTCAATGTGTCACCCTCCCTGATATGGTGCAATGTCTGTAGCTCCTGAACTTCAATCCATAATTCCTCGAAATGCAAAAGAAATTACAAATAAATGTAATATGTTGGCGTAATATTATTAAATTGATCACCTTGTTGTCCAGCAGCTCCCATATGCTGCAACAACAATACATCACCTGTTCTGCGATCAGTATTATGTTTTATTTAATTTATTAATTAACCTGTTATCCCTCCTCTTTACACTCAAAACAACCCTTTCTCAATATACTTAATTGTAACATCTTTCACTTCACAAGCAATTTGTAAGGAGAGGAAAAAAGAAAATCTAAGCACAAACTAAAGACCTAACAACTCAAAATACTTAATGACCCTACTCATCAGTCAACTGCTTTCTCTGCAGTCATATCAAATTATGGTTTGTGAAGTCACTGTACTGGTCTCACTGCAATTAGGATTCTTGATCCATGCCTTTTACTTTTCCACTCTCCTCTTACTATGAAGATTTATTCCAATAACTAAAATAACTAAAATAATTCACCTAAAATATTTCTTTCCTCGTCTGCACTGAATTTCCATTTTTGAACCAAATTCCCAGGTTTACTCATTTGGCTACATCTCAATCAAATGAAGTGTCCCTCAAATTGATTCTGTCCCTTACTGTCTGGTGAAGAACTATTGAAGATTGGGCCCTTTCAATACTAGCATTAAAGGAATGGGGTGACTAGATGGGGTGCCAATTGGTAGCAAGTGGATAATGATTGGTTGGTGTGCAAATAGGATCATGGGTGATGGGCATGGTAATCATCATGGCGTGGTCAATAACAATCATAAACATGGTGAAGCTGGTGGGGTATAGTGTTCAGTCTTAGAATAGTGTTCAGGAAAAGTAGGGGAATAACCTGATCTATTTTATTGCAGGACCCCTACTAGCCCCACATTCAACTAGTCATTTTTCATTGTGCAGTGCCTTTTCAGTACTTGGCAAGTGAGGAGGGAGAACATTCACAAATCTAGAACTGGTCTTTCATGTTGCACAGGACTGTAATTTAAATAAATTATTCCCTAAATTTCTCATGCTTCTGCTGTCATTGTAGCCATTTTATCCAATAAGCTTGATCTTGCACTTTCCATTAGTTATATGTGCTGGCCTATTGAAGGCTTGAGCTGTTATTTAGAGTTAAGAACTGGTGAGGCACAGATGAATTCTTAGGCCATAATCTACAAAATTTAGTCAGGAGAACCAGGAAAATTAACACGTATAATTACAGGCAAATGATGAGCTGTTGCTTCTACAATTTTAATAATGTGTATCTCTTAATCAGTCCCGCATTTTAATCTGCATTTTACATGGTAACATATCACAGTGGAAGAGCAATAGCATTGCCAAGTCGTGGGGTGTAAATCTAATTGCTTCATGTTGCTGAATTGTCAGTATGAGTGCCAACAATCTCATGGTATGAGTATTGGCCAAGTCTCCTTATCTAATCACAGTTCCTTCACCTATCCTTAATTCTGCTTCTATACTTTACTTAATCATCTGAACATGAACATTACAGCTGTTGTAAGCCATCATTATTTTGATATTGTAATGGCACATCATGAGCAATTGTAGTAGAACTCCAAATAATAAACCTAAAAGTCCAGTGGCAAAACAAGCTGCCCCACAGCAAACCCAGTGTCCCAGGTCTCAGTTGAGGCAGTGATCACTTAAAACCATTGTGCTGACTGATACATATCATTCGTACACCTTACACCAGACTACTGATGTAATCATTCTACACATTTCATATTTTTGGCAAGAGACACCCAGGAGAGCAACAAAAATGCTTTAGGGATATCTTCAAAATAACCCTGTGGATTTACTAAAAATATTGACTTACAACCAGCCAAAATAGAATATTGAACACTGAATAGCACAACACAAGAATAGGCCTTTCAGCTCAACACATGTGTGCCGACTATGATGCTGTTTGAAATTAATTCCATGTCCATAATCCCTCTATTCCCTGTCTATTCAGGTACCTGTGAAAATGCCCCTTCAACATTGCTACATAGAACATAGAACATGGAACAATACAGCACAGAACAGGCCCTTCGGCCCACGATGTTGTGCCGAACATTTGTCCTAGCTTAAGCACCCATCCATGTACCTATCCAATTGCTGCTTAAAGGTCACCAATGATTCTGACTCTACCACTCCCACAGGCAGTGCATTCCATGCCCCCACCACTCTCTGGGTAAAGAACCCACCCCTGACATCCCCCTTATACCTTCCACCCTTCACCTTAAATTTATGTCCCTTTGTAACACTCTGTTGTACCCGGGGAAAAAGTCTCTGACTGTCTACTCTATATATTCCCCTGATCATCTTATAAACCTCTATCAAGTCACCCCTCATCCTTTGCCGTTCCAATGAGAAAAGGCCTAGCACTCTCAACCTATCCTCGAATGACCTATTCTCCATTCTAGGCAACTTCCTGGTAAATCTCCTCTGCACCCTCTCCAAAGCTTCCACATCTTTCTTAAAGTGAGGCGACCAGAACTGCACACAGTACTCCAAATGTGGTCTTACCAAGGTCCTGTACAGCTGCAACATCACCTCACGACTCTTGAATTCAATCCCACTGCAAATGAATGCTAATGCACCATAGGCCTTCTTACAAGCTCTATCCACCTGAGTGGCAACGTTCAAAAACTTATGAACATAGACCCCAAGATCCTCTGCTCCTCCACCTTACTAAGAACCCTACCGTTAACCCTGTATTCCGCATTCTTATTTGTCCTTCCAAAATGCACAACCTCTCACTTGACAGGGTTGAACTCCATCTGCCAATCCTCAGCCCAGCTCTGCATCATATCTAAGTCCCTTTGCAGCCAACAACAGCCCTCCTCACTATCCACAACTCCACCAATCTTCGTATCGTCTGCAAATTTACTGACCCACCCTTCAACTCCCTCTTCCAAGTCATTAATAAAAATTACAAACAGCAAAGGACCCAGAACTGATCCCTGCGGAACTCCACTTGTAACTGGGCTCCAGGCTGAATATTTACCACCTACCACCACTCTCTG
>NC_057722.1:33002050-33041087 GCF_004010195.1 Chiloscyllium plagiosum | reverse complement strand
AATATTTACCATCTACCACCGCTCTCTGACTTCGACCGGTTAGCCAGTTCTCTATCCAACTGCCAAATTTCCCACTATCCCACGCCTCCTAACTTTACGCATAAGCCTACCCTGGGGAACTTTATCAAATGCCTTACTAAAATCCATGTACACTACATCCACTGCTCTACCCTCATCCACATGCTTGGTCACCTCCTCAAAGAATTCAATAAGACTTGTAAGGCAAAACCTACCCCTCACAAATCCTTGCTGGCTGTCCTTAATCAAGCAGGTGTCTTTCCAGATACTCATAAATCCTATCCCTCAATACCCTTTCCATTACCTTGCCTACCACCCAAGTAAGACTAACTGCCCTGTAATTCCCGGGGTTATCCCTATTCCCTTTTTTGAACAGGGGCACAACATTCGCCACTCTCCAGTCCCCTGGTACCACCCCCGTTGACAGTGAAGACGAAAAGATCATTGCCAATGGCTCTGCAATTTCCTCTCTTGCTTCCCACATAATCCTAGGATATATGCCGTCAGGCCCGGGGATTTGTCTATCCTCAAGTTTTTCAAAATGCCCAACACATCTTCCTTCCTAACAATTATCTCCTCTAGCTTACCAGTCCATTTCATACTCTCCTCTTCAACAATACGGTCCCTCTCATTTGTATTATATCTGCTTCTACCACATTTTCTGACAGGGCATTCCAGGCATCTACCACCTTCTGCATAAAACACCTGCCTTGCACATCTCCTTTCTACATTCCCCTTTCCACTTTAAACCTACCACCTCTGGTATTTGACACTTCCACCCTACGAAAAAGAAGGCTCCACCTATGCACCTAATCCATGCCTCTCATATTTTATATACTTCTATCAGATTGCCCCTCAGCCTCCAAAGCTCGAGCAAAAATAATCCAAGCTTTTCCAAACTCTTAGAGCTAATGTACTCCAAAACAGACAACATCTTGGTAAACCTATTTTACAACTCTCCAAAGCCTCCACATCCTTCCTATAGTGTGGGACTGGAAGAGCACACAATACTTCAAACATAGCCTGAGGTTTAATACAGCTGCAGCATGACTTGCCAACTTTTATAATTAATGCCCCGCCCAATGAAGGCAAGCATGCCATACACCATCTTTACCACCCGATCCATTTGTATTGCTACTATCAGGGAACTATGGACTTGCACCCCAAGATCTGTCTGTGATTTTTCAATAGTCCTAAGGGTCCTACTATTTGTTGTATACTTTCCACTTTGCATTTGACTTCCCAAAATGTATCATCTCACACATGTCCAGATTAAACTCCATATGACATTTCTCCATCCAACATTCCATGTGATCTATATCCTGTTGTATCCTTTGGCACCTTCCTCACTATCAATAACTCTGTCAATTTTCAGATTATCTGCAAACATCTGCAAATTAATCAAGCTAACTACATTTTCTTCCAAGTCATTTGTACAAACAAAAGAAGTCCCAGCAATGAATCATGTGGAGCACTATGTGCCACTGACCACCCCTCAGAAAAAAACACCCCTCCACAGCTATCGTCTGTCTTCTGTTACCAAGACAATTTTTGTATCCAGCTTACCAGCTCACCATAATTCTCATGTGACTTAATCTTCTAGACCAGCCTATCATGAGGGAACTTGTCAAATGGTTTAGGAAAATTCATGTAGCCAACATCCACTACCCTACACTTATCAATCACCTTCATAACTTCTGCAAACAAAAAATCAAATTTGTGAGATAAAATCTCCCCTGTATAAAAACATGCTGACTATGTTCATTCTTTTCCAAATGTGAGTAAATCCTGTTCCTAAGTATCTTGCCCAATTCTTTCATAATACAAATGTAAGGCTAGGCAGCCTATGATTTTCTGGATTATTCCTGTTGTCCTTCTTAAACAAGTTAACAATATTGGCTAGTTTTCAGTCTTCTGGGACCTTGTCTGTGGCTAAAGAGAATAGAAAGATCTCTGTCAAGGCCCCATCAGGTCCTGGGGATCTATCTACCTGAATGTTTTTCTAGACACTCAATACGTCTTCCTGCTTAATATAAACGTGCTCGAGAATATCAAAACACACTTGTCTAACCTTACTATCACAATGTCCTTCTCCTTGGTGAATATGGATGCAAAGTATTCATTAAATGGTGAAGATTTATTCTGGAAGGAATCAAACACATTGTGAGACTTACCAGAAGTGTATATAGGTGAAGGCAAGTCCTCAAAGTGGGCACACAGCCTTTAAATACTTCATCCAGCTGACTCTTCCAGCACCGGCTGTCCCATATGTCTGGAAATGGTACAGTTACCATTTTAGAATCCAACAAACAGGAATAGAAGGAAATCACTGTCATTCTTGAAGATCATAATAAGGCTGCAAGCTAAAACCTGACATTTTGAGAACTCGTATCTAATGGATTGTGAAAATTTGTTTCCTTAAGTATATTACTGAGGAAATTCCTGAAATCAATATTTTTAAAAGTAGACCAGATAGGCACGGCAGAATACATTTTTTCACAGGTAGAAATCACATGTTTTAACATAAGTAAAAAGTAAAAGTTGATATCCTGTGGAACTGTTTAGACTTGCTGAAAGTCTCTTGTCTGAGGTGAGGTATTTTCTCAATTTGATCTTGTTAAGTACAGTTGGGATGCAGTCTACGAAGAGATTAGACAGTCATCCCCTAACCCCCAACTCAGCCTTGGCCATTTTCCTGAGAAAAACTCTTGAGAAGGTCAAATGGAGCTAAAAAGCTGAAACAGGTGCTTTCTCTGAGAAGCTTCTGGAAGAGTGCCTCTTGACATCTCCTGAACATACAACTTCTTTTAAGTATCCCAGTGACATGCGCATGAGTCTACTGACACTTGTCTACATATGCAAGGACAGCAAATTGAAAGCCATCTGGAACATTTCACATTTTATCACATTATTCTCAACGAGTTATGACCATTTGGCCAGATGATTTTTTCAAAGTTTATCTCTACAGAAATGGTATCTTCATTTTTCCCTTTTTTGTGTGTTTATGCATTAGATTAATTAAATTGGTATATATTTCTTTTCTGTTCCGACTGTGTCTTCCTCAGCTTCGCAAATAAGTCTTTTTTTAATAATAAATCAAAACTTTCATTGATTGTTAAAGAAATCTGGATGAACTAATATAAATAAAGTGCATTATAGGACAGAGAAAGAGAGAGCTGAAGTGCTACTCAATAACTCTATTGAAGACCTTTTCCATCATCTTGCTAGTGATTGAATACATTCTGGAATATAAGTTTTCAGTACTATTGTTGGAATGTTGTCAGAACCCAAAGGCTCTTCAGTACCCAATGCCTTCAGCTAAATTTTGGAGTGTAACAAATTGGCCAAAGTATGGAATTTGCAGTGCTGGGAGCCTCAGGAAAAGGCTGAGATATATCATTCACACTGCACCTGTGGCTGAACATCATTGAAAATGCCTTCAAGAAGTCCCTGTAAACAACATATATAGACGTTCTCCTGTCTTGTAACTTAATCACTTCTTCAAAAATTTCAGCGAGGTTAGTCAGACATGACCTACCTGTCATGAATCCATGGAAGCCCTTCCTATTACATGAAAATTTTCAATGTGTTCAGTTACCCCATCCAAAATTATAGACTCCAGCAATTTTATCACCATAGCTTTTCGACTAACTGGCCTGTAATTTCTTGGCTTTTCTCTTATAGAGTCAGAGTCATACAGCAGAGAAACAGACCCTTCAGTCCAATTTGTCCATGTCAACCAGGTTTTTCAAGCTAAACTAATCCCATTTTCCTGCATTGGCCCATATCCCTTTCAACCTTTTCTATTCATGCACTTGTCTAAATAGGTTTTAAATATTGTAACTGTACCTGTATCTGCCACTTCCTCTTGCGGTTCACTCTACACCACCCTCTGTGAAAAAGTTGCCCTTCAAGTCCCTCTTAAACCTCCTCGCACCTGAAAATTATGCCTCCTAGTTTTGAATTCCCATACTGTATGGAAAAGACCTTTGCTATTAATGCAATCCATTTCCCTCACAATTTTATAAACCTCTATAAGGTCACCCTTCAACCTTCTATGTTCTGGAGAAAACAGTCTCCACTTATCCAGCCTCTCCTTTTATCTCAAGCCCTCTACACCTGGTAACATCATTGTAAATCTTTGCTTCATCCTTTCCAATTTACTAATATCCTTCCTCTAACAGGGCGACCAGAACTATATGCAGTTCTCAAAAAGTAGCGACATCAATATCCTGTCCAGCCGCAACATGACATCACAACTCATTGACTCAACACTCCAACCAACAAAGGCAAGCATGCCTTCACCAAAACGTTTCTTCACCACTTTGTCTACCTGTGACTGACCTTTTAAGGAACTATGTTTCACCCTTCTTAAAAAGCAGAGTGACATGCACAATTTTCCAATCCAGATGGACAACTCTTATATGTAGCGAATTTTGAAAGTTTATAGTTAGGGTATATATAATGTGCTCCTCTGTTTCTTTTATTATCTTTGAATGGAAACTGTCAGGTCCCAGGGATTTGTCACTCTTTAATTTCATTAATTTCCTCATTACCAATATTTTGCTTGTGTGAATTTAAGTCAGTCCCTGTTCCAGATCCGTTTTGCTAAATCTACATTGAACTCACTCATGTTATGAATACTATTTGATAAATGTTCATGCACAATTAGGTTACAAATTAAATCAGACTCGTAACTCATTAATATATCCAATATTTCTTGTCTCCTAGTTCCATCCAGGACATATTGCAATAGAAAACCATCCCAGACTCATTCCAGAAATCAATATCTTTCTGTCTCTCCCAACCTTTGTTAAAGTTAAAATCCTTTATTCTTAATGTATACAATTTAACCCTTAAGTGCTGCTACCAGGGGGTCTTTACACAGCACCTATTACAGATTTAGACCTTTACTGCTCCTCAGTTTCATAAGTATAGTCTTGACTGAATGCATTTTCCTCAATATATCCTCCATCACCACAGAAATAATTTTGTTTCCATTCAGTGAGGCTACTCCACCTCCTGTGCCATTTTCTCTGTGAACCTTATAACTTGATATAATTCATTCCCATTCTTGACTATCTTAGAGCCATGTCTCTGAAATGGCCACTATGTAATAATGTCCATATAATAATTTGTGCCTGCAACTCATTTAATTTATTCCTTATGTTCCATGCCTTCGTATATAAAACTCTTACTTGGGCCATACACTATAACCTGTTCCTCAGCACCAATGTTTTATTCATTTATTTATTATTTCTCTCTTCTAGTTTAAAGAATACATTTTTAAGGGTTTAGCTATTATTTTGCCAACCCTGAAATAGGATTCCTGACTGTTTCTTTACCCAATGTCATGTTAATTGATTTTGAAGCTGTACTAACTCCCACCCTCTTTAACTAGTTTAAAGTATTTGTGATCATACTATTTAGCCAGTGTCGAAAGACACATGACACCAGGTTACCGCCCAACAGGAGAAGTGTGAAGACTTCACCTGACAGAGGGGCAACAGTCTGAAAGCTTGTGATTTCAAATAAACATGTTGGGCTATAAACTGGTGTTGTGTCACCTTGTCCAAACCAGTCCAACACTGGCATCTCCATATCATCCTATTTAGCCTTGGACATTAGTCTTGGGTTGGTTTAGGTGGAGACTGTGCCATTGGTACAATTCCTTCCTGCTCCAATATTTTTGCCAGTGCCCTATAAGACAGAATCTCTTTTTCTGCACCACTCATTTAGCCATTTGTATATTTCCCTAATTTTCTTATCTCTGTCATCTTGCAAGTGGTTTGGGTAATAATCCAGAGATTATAAGCACTGACCTTGGAGGAGACAGAAACTTGTGGGATTAATAAATATTCAGCATTACATACTTCTTTCATTATTTCTATCCCATAGCATTGAATAAAAATTCATTTGAAAAGTGGGTGCAAATGTTGTTTACATGCATTATATTCAGAAGAACATGCCATTCATTTTACAGTATCCTCAATGTTCTTGTTTGTGGCACAAGTTAATATTTAGCAAAAATATTTCTCTTTTCAAGAAATGTGAAATGTTATTTGTAACAACTATCTCAGCATTAATAGCCTTTTTAGAGCTGATTGGTTGGCTCATCATTCGCATGAAGCTGCAGCAGGAACAGGTAACTGTCAAGCTTAATTCCCAGAGCAGGCTGGGAGATTCGGATTGGCCATAATGTGGCATGGGAATGCAGCAGAGATTAGTAGTCTCCATGGTTCCTTCCTCTTCATGAGAAAGCTGCAGTATATGTACAAATCCATTGTGTCTTTTAGTTAACTTCAACCTTTAAATTGTTGAAGGGCACAACTGGGCTCTGAAGAACAGAGTCACTGATCTGACCAAAGAACCAATCCACTACTGTATTTCCTGAACGACTCAGTAACCAGTCAGACAAAACAAGATGAGATTTTAAGATGTCGCTGAGTTCTGTATATGCAGCTTAACCACAGGTGTTCTATTAATCACATCAAAACAAGAACACATCAATTAAAATGCAACACTGACAACTTGAAAAAAGACAATTCCACTATTATAATAATTCTGATCATGTTTAAGACAACGTTCTTCCCAATTAGAAGACTCACTTGTTTGTTTAAGAAGCCTTGAACACAAAATTCACTGTCACAATGGGCAGAATTCAATATCACTGGTGTTGCCCCTGGGGACAGACCTGGAGGTGGATGGCCTTACTATCTGAAACAAAAGTGGCAAACCAAACACAATCACAAGGTGCTCAGTCTATTTCCAAAGAAAAGAAATGCAGCCTTGAAAATCATGTGACAGGTACAGGCTGAAAGGCAGCAATTTTGATGTCAGTGATGAAATGGCTGCCACACATGACTGCACTGTTTCTGAGCTTTATGTATTATCATATGAGCCAGTAAAAAGAGCCAGCTTCAGGCAAAGGCTTAACACCATAAGCTCCCAAAAGACAAGCTGTCAGCTCCTAGAGCTGACAGAGCTCAAAAGCAGGCTATTGACCTTCTCTGCAATGCAAGAGGGAGTATCACTGAACATTGAGAGTGCTGTAGGGATCAGTGAACAGGCAAAAGATTGGTGTGTCCATCAGTAGCTGCATGTGAGTGATAGGCATATGTCTCTCAATCCTTCAACTTCCTTCAGTGGAGAGCTTGAGCATGGTGTTTGTTGACAGGCTTGAAGGAAAAGTGGGATGACCTCGCCTAAATCATTTGTTTTCTAATGTTTTCTACTCCAATGAAATTTGTTGTTGCCTCAACAGGATCTCTGCAGTGTCTGAATGGAGAGGTGTTGAAAACTCGTTATACAGTGACAATCATATCCCACAGCCCCTACCAGCACAGACACATTGACATACATTATTACATATTGACAAATCATTTTTGGGTAACAATCCAGTGAACATCTCATAGATGGGCAAGATGGCTGATTGGAGTAAGACAGCTGACAGGAGAAAAGCTGTGGGAAGACAGGCTCATGTTGAACTTGAAGCAAATTTTAGGTCTGTAATGTCAACCGCTCAGAACATGTTGGAGTTCCAGTGATGGTCAGAGAACTATCTGGGCAATCTCCCAAGGACTATATTTAGTGTACGGATAATGGAGAGGTCTATCTAGGGTATGCATTATGCCATGCTTTGGGGATGTAAATGCATTGCTTCCTACTTTGAGAGGTTGTTGACTCTCAGGGAGACCCAGATTCAGCAGATTAGTTGGTGCCTGCTGAAAATGCATTGCAGACCTGCACAACATCACGATGGCAATGCCCTCTAAGCAACAGTGGCCAGCCAAGGGAGGGGTGGGGCAGAGAAGGGAGGGTAACCAATTTGGGGGGGGGGGTTGAAGACCTCTTATCTCTGGGAATTGTAGTGCTGCCTTTGTGCACTGGAAATGAAAAGGAGCAGCGGTCTACCACATCAGGTGATTTCTCTCAAGGCATTTTAATAGTGCTAATGTGCACTTCACTGTTTTCTTTTGTTGGTGACCTCACTGCCTCAAGCAGCCCCCAGTGATGTCTATATTGGGACAAAACACTTTTCCCCCTACCCACCCCCCCTTGGCCTCGGGTATGGTGGACGGCTATCTCAGGGCCTCAGAAAATCATGATCAGCAATCTGCCTCACCTTCAGCTTCTTATACCGGGACTGCACCTTGTTTGACCATCAGAAGAATGTTAGGTACAACACCTAGATCCATCAAAGGTGGCATTTATGATCATACTCACCAGTTATTAATTGGCTTTTATGTATCATTATATTGTTTTGATGCAAATATTTCTGCTTTATTCAGTGGCTGTGTTATGAACCCTTGTACCTGCCTCCCATCTGCCTCTCTGTGGGGCAAAATGAACTTGATCCTCTCTTGGGATGGGGCAGTGCACATGGTCAATATTTTGAAACACTAAGTGTGATGATATATGTAGGCAATGTGAGTCATTGGTCTTATCGACAGCAAGGGCACTACTCCGTTAGAAGTGAGTACAGATTAACTTGTCCCAAGCCTAATATATCATGGCTCTTGCCTGTCGTGCAGATGCCTCATTCTGTTTTTGTGCCTTCTCTGCTCCCTCGTCCATATTGTCCTTATCAGATCAGGAGGAGATTCATCCACGTCCTCTGGGTGTGAGGATTTACCCCTCTCCTGTACCATATTGTGCAGGACAACACAGATCTTGAAGGCTATCACAAGGACACTCTACAACCCACCATAATGTTGTAGACAATGGAATTACTTCCCCAGTCAAAAACTGAGGCAGGCATAATAATGATCCTCAGCTACAAAGTAGGTTTCATCATGTATGCCAGGGGGTACCCTTACTTTGAATATGTTCCCCTTGTCCACAAGGATTAATCTTTAATAGGCACACAAAAAGCTGGTGCTGATATTGTGACTAAAAGTGACAAAAGTCCATAGACCTGGAAATTGAAACCTAGCTGCAAGATGCATGTTGTATGGATGCTTACAAATTGTGTTGATTGACTGGAACCCTTCCAGTTACTAAAAGCTAAAGGCAGGTCTGGGGGAGCTTTGATTGACATATGGGTACAATTGATTACATTTTGTATTCAGACAAATAATGCAATGTCTTTAAAGGTCTGTCTGGCTATCACCATCAGTGTGGCAATGTACACATGCATTGACCTTATTGAATAAGGTCTGTTGACGTCTGTAGTGCAGCGATGAGGCATAGCCTGGGATATCCCACAGTTGTCCCCATAGGATCCCAGGAGGGTGCCGGATAAATATAAACTTAGTGCTGTGGAGTTTCAGTGCCAATGGCATTGGGTGACCACATGGACTGTATACCAATCTGCAGCATCATCCATTGACCGCCAGAGCACTCTCTAGTTCTGGAACCTTGACGTCTAGAGTTGGTCTTTGTGATTGTGAAAATTGTGGCCGCAGCTAAGCCCTTCTTTGGGCAAATTCTTGATGCTATTTTCCATGACATTCCTCTGTAACCTGTCCGTCAATTGCTACAACACCGGGGTCTTAAATGCTTATTTGACCTCCCTTCAGCTTGTTTTCTTCTGATCAAGTATCCAGAAGGGCTGGATACCATGTATGTTTCAATCTTACTTTTGTTCCATAATGCTCTTCAGGGATCTGATGGCTTACAATCACCATGTGCTGCAAATTTAATTGGCAAAGTACCATTGAATTCTATCGAGATGCATGAAGTTGTGGCACAAGTTATTTATTAACAGCTCAATAGCCTTCTTTCCACTTCTATACAGTCTCATTATAAGACCATAAGACTATAAGATATAGAAATAGAAATTAGGCCATTCAGCTCATCGAGTCTGCACCTCATTCAATCACAGCTGATAACTTTTTCAACCCCAATCTCCCACTTGCTCCCCGTAATCCTTGATCCCCTTTATGAGACCATAATTTAGTTGACATAATGTGGTGCAGAATTTCTAGTTCTGGGTATCCAATACAACTCCTCCTCTACAATTCTATAGCTTCCCAGAGCCTTACTCCCAGACCATAACTTTGCTATTTGTTTCAGGGATGTGTATATTGGATATTCCCATAAAACAATAAGACATAAGAAATAGGAATGGAAGTAAGGCTATTTGGCCCATCAAGTCCACTCTGCCATTCAATCATGGCTGATGGGTATTCCAATGCCACTTACCCCCACTCCCTCTGTATCCCTTAATTCCTTGCGAGATTAAGAATTTATCAATCTCTGCCTTGAAGACATTTAACGTCCCGGCCTCCACTGTGTTCCGTGGCAATCAATTCCACAGGCCCACCACTCTCTGGCTGAAGAAATGTGTCCTCATTTCTGTTCTAAATTGACCCCCTCTAATTCTAAATCTGTGCCCACGAGTCTTAGTATCCTCGCCTGACAGAATTCCCAGTGTCCACCCTTTCTAAGCCTTGCATCATCTTGTAAGTTTCTATTAGATCTCCCCTCAACCTTCAGAACTCTAATGAATACAATCCCAGGATTCTCAGCCATTCATCGTATGTTATTCCAGGGATCATCCGAGTGAATCTCCGCTGGACATGCTCCAGTGCTAGTATGTCTTTCCTGAGGTGTGGGGCCCAAAACTGGGCACAGTATTCTAAATGCGGCCTAACCAGAGCTTTATAAAGCCTTAGAAGCACCTCACTGCTTTTACATTCTAACCCTCTTGAAATAAATTACAACATTACATTTGCTTTCTTAACCATAGACTCAACCTACAAGTCAACCTTTAGAGGATCCTGTACAAGTACTCCCAGATCCCAGATTCCCCAGAGTGAATCAGCTGGTCTGACTGCCAAGTTTTAAACAAACAGAATCTAGTTCTAAAATTACAGAATGAAACACAAAGAACAGAAAATAGAACACCGGATAACTTATCCTATCCAAACCCGACAGACTATCCTAACTGAAGGATGCTGAACTCTTTCCTCAGACTCGAAACCTGTCAGCTTTGTGTGTCATTTTTAGTCTTTATGCTAGGTTTCTGTTTATGGGGATTGTTACAAGTGTCTTTGGAAGAACTTGAAAAGAAAAAAAATCTTCCAAACATACTTGCAACAATCCCCATAAACAGACCCCTTAGCATAAAGATTAAAGTTGGAGTTGATGTTAGTCAAATGAAGCATTTGAAGAAGATCTGTATCGTGTTTAAAGAAAATATTGAAGGTACTAAGAATGATCTAGAGGAGACAGGACAAGTAACAAATGAGGAAGAGAAAGAAGCTGTGTCCCAGCAATATGCTGACTGTATTGAATTGGAGCCTAGGGCAATGAGTTTTCTGTGATCAGCAAAGGCAGTGCAGCCTGAGGGAGTGCTAACAGCGAACACTCCAGAGAATGTTGAAAAGATTCCAATTTAAAGAATAACTGTGTCATTTTAAGTGGATGCCTGTAGTTTTTAAGAAAAATACATGATAAAGCTAGCAGTAGGAGCTCAGGATTGTTAGCGAAAAGTTATCCTCTGTACCATTAAGAATATTGTCATACAGAAGGTAGTATATTGAAGAAAGATAATGTCTTTCCTTTGTTGGATTATGCCATGCTGCTATATACAAAATAACTGCAGCTGTTGCTTACATAAAAATGAAAGTACATCATTGTGTGAAGTGCTTGGAGGTTTCACCGAGAGACATGATAAGCCGCCCTCTAACTATGTGTCCTTTTCTGTTTCTATATATCATTTATAATGATTGGAGTGAAACTTGCAAATTTGACAAAACCATGGCACAACAAGCAGTTTAAATACTCTAAAAAGTCCAATAGAACAATGCTGTGCAAGACACTGGAGTAAAATTTGCTGCAGGAGCTTACCTGATAATGTCTGACATTAGTTAAACTCAGCTTTTTACATTTTTAACCTCTGTGGAACTGTAAGCTAATATCAGCTCAGTGAGGAAAACAGAGTACAGGTATATGAAATCTGAATGAGCATGGTAAGTGATTGCATATCTCTTTAGTTATTGAAGCATTCAAAAGGGCATTGGATATTTAGATGAAATGGTGTGCAGTGATGTGTGGAAAAGACAGGCACTAGGTAATAAGTTGAAAGATAGCTATCAGCTGGGATTCAGCAGTCTTTACCTCCCTCCAGCTGCCAGGTTTTGAATCATCCTTTTTGAATGCATGAGACGCCTGGCTTCATAACACGTAGATAAGATTAGAGTGGTGCTAGAAAAGCACAGCAGATGGGAGCATCCGAGGAGCAGGAAAATTGACGCCTCGGACAAAAGCCCTTTATCAGGAATGAGACTGGGAGTCTCCGGAGTGGGGAGATAAATATGAGGGGGCATCTTCATTCCTGATGAACGGCTGCTGTCCGAAATGTCAATTTTCCTGCTCCTCGAATGGTACCCGGCCTGCTGTGCTTTTCCAGCACCACTCTAATCTTGACTCTGATCTCCAGCATCTGCAGTCCTCACTTCTGTCTTCATAACACGTAGGGCGTCTGATGCTACACAAAGGATTAGATTCTTCTATACCCGCACCTCTGTCCTGCACCTTGCCATGCCCCCTATCTCTACCTGGGTGTCCATGAGGTCCCTGATGACAAAGCAAAATTTAAGTCTCCTGCAAAGCAAACTAATTGTGGAGATAAACCGGGACTGTTGTTATGATCCGAGCTGATGCTATTGCTGGACAGGTCGGATCCCAAACTGGAATCTGATTTGATGGATCACCATTATTTTGCCATGCATCCTTTGTACAAGATACACCAAATAAAATAGAAACATGCTTTCCATTAAGTGTATGCAAACAAACAAAATCAACTGTGAAATAGTCTAGTTGAATATTTTAATTGATTTGATTTGTGTGATATTCTATCCATTAAACTCTTATTTGAATTCATACCAAATTCCTCTTTGATGTTTCAAATAAAAGCGGAACACTTCGGACGATGGAAACCCAAAATTAAAACAAAGAAGTGCCAGATAAACCAATCAGGTTTGATAGGCTTGCTTCCAACAAGAAGTCATACTATACTTGAAACATTAGCTCTATTTTACTCACTCCACAAATGCTGCCAGATCTGCAGAGTTTCTCCAGCGCTTTCCGTTCTTATTTCTTGTGTGATGTTGGTGTACAAATTTCCTTTGTGAAGGAAATAATCACAAATGTAAACAAGGAGTCAATCAACCACCAATAAGTTGATTGTGATTCAGTAATATTTTCTTAGCAATTTAAAAATTGCAGGAAGGAATTTTGACACACTGTTCACCATCTTCTTGAGAACCTTGCAAATGTTCATGGTTTGGGTTATCTACCATGAGTCAGACCATTGGAAAGAGTGCAGAAGCAATTTATAAGAATGGTTCCAGGAGTGAGGAACTCCAGTTATGAGGATAGAAGGAAGATATTGCGACTGTTCTTCTTGGAGAGAAGAAGATTAAGAGGAGACCTGAATTGATTAGATTCTCTACAGTGTGCAAACAGCCATTTAGCCCAACAAGTCCACACTGACCTCCAAGAGTAACCTACCTAAACCTATTCCTCTACATTTAGCCCTGACTAATGCACTTAGCACTATGGGCAATTTAGCATGGTCAATTCACTTGGTCTGCACATCCTTGGATTATAGAAGAAACCGGACCACCCAGAGGAAACCCACACAGACATGGGGCGAATGAGCAAACTCTACCCAGACAGTGGCCCAAGGCAGGAATCGAACCCAGATCCCTGGCACTGTGAGACAGCAGTGCCAACCACTAAGCCACTATGTTACCCTAGAGAGGTTTCAAAATCAGGAATGGACTGGAAGAGTAGATAGGGAGAAACTCTTCCTATGCATAAAAAGGAATAAGAACAAGTAGGCATAGATTTAAAGTTATCTGCAAAAGAAGACAAGATGAAGTGAGGAAAACCTTTTGTACTCACTGAGTAGCTAGGGTATGCAATCTACTGTGTAGTAGTGCAGGCAATTTCAGTTGAAGCATTCAAAAGGGCATTGTGATATGTGGAAAAGACAGGCAGTTGGTAATAGAATTATTGCAGCTGTGATGAGCCAAATGGCCTCCTTCTGCACTGTAAAACATTTGTGATTCTGAGATCTACCTTCCATTCCAGTATTTAAAAGTCAAGTCTTTGCAAATACTTGTAAGATTGAGATTGAGGTATTGGAAAAGCACAGCAGGTCAGGCAGCATCCGAGGAGCAGGAGAATTGACATTTTGGGCATACGCCCTTCATTAGGAAACATCTTCACTTTCTCCTAAATACTTGGTACAGTCACGGTGAGTACTGTTTGAAATACTGCTTCTTTGTTTTGAAATTGAATATTCATTTAAGACTCATTCAAGGACAAAAGTCAATCATAAAAATGCATGTTTTCCAAAGATATGGTTTGACAAATACCTTAAAACTGAAAACACAAATGAAAGGCAATCATTTCAGATTTTCAAAAGGGAACAAGTTGCTGGGGAATCTTACTGAGTTCTTTAAAACAGCAGCAAAATAAGCTTCATATAGTAGCTGCAATGTGTTTGGGTTTTCAAAAGACCTTTGATACAGTAATAACTAATGACTTGAGGACAAACTAGTTCCTGATTAAGGTCACAACATGGAGTTGATGGTAGGAAGCAGAAAGGGCAGTGAGAATGCTATGTCAGTGTTACACCTGCACTATGTGTCAGCAGCTTATGTGGCAAATACACTGAATGTGCTTTCACCAGTGTCATTTCTCAAAGTCAAGGATAATTAGAGCTTAGTTACTACAAGGATCAGTCACTGTCTCAGTCAAGGACAGTAAGTCAAGGACAGCTTCCAATTTCAGCTCCAGAGCTTGGGTATAACCTGTTGATCACTTATGAAGGTCATGGTTAGGTTTCTCTCCTTGTAGGAGATGAGGAGTTGAATGTTAGTCACACAAGTATTGGTCCTAGCTTTTTCTGCTCATTATGGGCTATTTTCTCTTGAACTGTGAGAAAGAGAGGGACTGAGTGAGATGAAAGTTGGTGGCATAGCTGTTAATTTTGATCCATGTCAGGGAAAGGTGGTGAGGTGCCCTGCACAGAAGGCACAGAGACCTTATAGGGTTTCAGTAGTCTGAGGGAATTGGATGTTTGAGAGTAAGTGAGGGACAATGTCAAAGCATGAGCCTTGGTGGGTGATAAGTGCAGTAATGGATGTAGAGTGAATGTAAGGTACCAAGAAAAGATTATAGCACCTATCCTGGCAGAGTGGAGAAGGTAATTGACTTTCTCCCTACATGGCTGGGCATTTTTCCAGATGTTGGGATTGCACTGATCTAGGTGACAACCTCAGACTAAACTTCAACATCTGGTGTTGTGTCCTTCACTGTCCCTTCTGGGAAAGAGAATAACTCCTCTGTACCACACTGTTCACCAGGTCCCTGTCTACAAATTCAAGTGCTAATTTCCCCTTCTCTGCTACATCTGGAGCAAGTGTGGTGAAACATGCAGGGCAGCTCTGTACTTCCAGTGCTTGTTTAAGTGCATAACAGACTTTTTGTATGTGGTGCTAGTGGCAAGGATGACAGTTTGTTTTGAGATATCCCAGAAGTGGTCAGTTCTTTCAGTCATGATAAGTGATTGAATAAGGTTAACATCAGGTAAGAGGGCATCTTAGGAATGGAGTCAATTATTACTGAGACATGTCTATGACAACAGTGTGCGAAAACGTGCTTGGCTTTACACAGAGAAATCCCCCATGAAACTAGATGAAAATAATACTTAGCCAAAATATTTTAAGAATCAGCTGTAGGAGATGAAGCGACCTACTCAGACTTATGAAAATTGGGGAGAAATGCTTTACTGAGATCAATACTGGGACCTCTGTTACTCACAATTTAAATTAATGATCTGCACACAGGAATGAGAAATACAAGTTCAACATTTGCAAACAACATCAAGTTGGCAAGTTTAGATAACACAAAGGAAGATATTAATACATCTATAGAGTGGGCCTGTTGTTAAATGAACTTCAATGTGGTCATGTGAGATTGTGAATTTTGGTCAGAGGAATAAAGAGGTGTAGGTTAAGGTTAGGTTTATCATATTTGTCTTTACTGGAATTCTTGAGGACATCGCTAAACAATTTTTGATGCCCTCATGAATGTCTTCTGCTGCAACTGATTTGCTTGGCTAATGACCTTCTGAATGATCTAGAGGAAGAAAGGAAGATGAGCATACAGAAACACAAATCAATAAGGACAACAGTGAAGATTAACAAGCTATTAAAAAGCAAACAAAACAGTGAGGCTTATTTCTTAAAGGACAAAACTGAGAAGGTCAGAAGTTGTATTCAACATATTCAAGGTCTTGCTTAGTCACATATGAAGTACTGTGCACAGTACTGGGTTTCATACTACAAGGGCAGTATAGAGATATTGGCAGGTGTGAAAGCTGATAACAAAGATGGAAGAGTGAAATCAAGTGAAATAACAAATAGTTGAGGGAAATAGCATTGATACATTGAAGGAGAAGGCTGATAAACACATGAGGTATGAAGAACTAGAAAAAAAATCTGACAAAGGTAGGTAAAAATAGGATAGGAGGAGGTTTGTGTGATACACAAAGATCAGGATAAAATATTTGAGCTGAATAGCCTATTTGTGCTGTACACTCACTCTAAATCAACTTGGAGCATGGTTCTTCTCCTTCAAGTGTAAGGAGGTACAATGGTTCTGACGCACTCCTGAGAAGTGGGAAGTCTGAAAAGAATTGGTAAATGACTTGGGACAGTCACGATTTTTCTCTTCAAAAAACCAAAGAAGAGAATGTTGTAAATCAGAAACAAAAACAGAAGTTGTTGGAAAAGCTCAATGGTTCTGGTAGCATCTGTGAAGAGACATCAGAGTGAATGTTTTGGGTGCGGTGACCCTTCCTCAGAACTCCCAGATGACTTCTCTCTATTTTGGTGGATGTTGAACAGCCTGGAGGGACAATGGGAAAATGTTCATATCAAAATTAACTCTCTTTAATTTGAAATAGAGAACTTGAATATTAATTGTTTGCAAATCCTTTCTGTGGGGAAAAAAATCAACACTCCTAAGATGGAACAATTGCATAATAATCTAAATTTAACAGGCCAGCTATTTTGTATTTTGTATGCAAACATGCTGCATTAATTTATTTACATTAGATTTTTGAATAACCTTGAGTCTACATTTTCTTTATAATAATTGGTATTAATTAACTTATATGAATACATTATTTTTACTGGGTAAAAGAATGGTTTAATACTGGGTCTCTGTGTATTGATTTGTAGAATATCTGTGAAGGTTATGTAATTGCACTTATAATCCTTCATACTGGAACCATGCAGGAATAAACAAAGTAAGATAATTTTTAATTACAAATGCTAATCTATTGTTATGAAGGCATATGACATTTCCAATTACTGATGATTTCAATAAACTTTTAAATATCTTGGCAGATGTGCAGTTCAGCTATCATTAGTAACTGTTAAATCATGCATATCTCACCATGTGCATTAAAATGAGCATAAGAAGTTTAAGTTCTCCTCATTCCTTAATAGTATTACTGTGTGAAGTCTAATGCATCATATAAACGGATTGAGGTTTTTTTTTCCTTTCTTTGAACCTATAATTGATTTTTTGCTGAAAAATCTTCAACAGCTTGTAATGTTTTAAAATATAGGGTGTTTGGTGAGGCCACATCTGGAGTGCTATGCACAGTTTTGGTCTCCTTATTTAAGAAAGGACATAATTGCACTAGAACTAGTTCAGGGAGGCTCCAACCAACTGATTCTTGGGGTGAGGGTGGGTGTCTTATAAAAAAAAAGTTGGACCTATGTTCATTGGAGGAGTCAGGGTGAAGGCTAAGAGGATGTACATTTAAGTCGTCATTGGACAAGCATATGGACGTACATGGAATAGTGTAGGTTAGATGGGCTTCAGATTGGTATGACAAGTCGGCGCAACATCGAGGGTCGAAGGGTTTGTACTGAGCTGTAATGTTCTATGTTCTATGTTCTCCTTTTGCAAAAACTAGAATTAAAGAAGGAACTTTAAAAAATTGAAAAGCCAGGAAAGTGGAGTAGAAGTCACAATCACAGCAGTGATTTCCCTCAATTGCAGATTCAGAGCTGGTATCTTGCATTGCAAACCTAATGAAGGTCTGGGGATATCGAGAAATTGGGTTAAATCTGCATAACACTAGTAACTTGGATGTTCCAAACTCCCTGGGAAGGTTGTTGAAGCTTGGGGTTGGAGGTGCCTCAGATGGTGAATGGGCACAGGGTAGATATGCCTGGAATGGTGAATGAGCGTAGGGTGGAGGTGCTGGGATGGTGAATGGGTACAGGGTGTAGCTGCCTGGCATGGTGAATGGGCACAAGGTGCCCATTTTAAAGGTTCTGACCTTATTAAAGGTCAGAAAATTAATTTGAACATTAAGTTCAAAATTCCAACCATGTGATTTCAGATAAATCACCTGCAAAGCCACCTGGGGAGATAATTGCTAAGGTATTTGTTAAATTAAATTATACACCCATCAGAGAACAAAAGAAAAGATTTTAAAAATTCATGCAGGGAGAAAAGGCCGATAGCAGAAGAAGTGCAATGAGTAGCAATCTCCATTATGTTACAACAGAAGTCCTGAGAGGCTGAAAAGTCAATAAGAAGAGAGCTTCTGAAGCAGAAGACCATGAAAATGTCAGTGAGTAAGACACCCACAAGGTTGTTGAAAACATGAATTTAGAGAACCCATATTAAATAATAATTAAGCTGAGTTAGTAGTTAAGACAATAAGAAATAGGAACAATAATAGACTGTTCGACCCCTTGAACCTGGCCCACCATTCAACAGGATCATAGCTGATCCAACATTCCTCATGCTCACTTTCCTGTCCTTTCTCTGTAACCATTAATTTCCCTACTGATCAAGAGTCTATCCGTCTCAGCCTTAAATATACACATACACAAGGCCTCTTCCCCCACAGCTCTCTGTGGCAAGTAGTTCCAAAGACTCTCAATCCTCAGAGACAAGAAGATCCTCCCCATCTCACTCTTACATTGGTGCCTCTTTATTCTTAAATTCTGCCCTCTGGTCCTAGACTCTCCCAAGAGGAGAAATATCCTCTCGACATTTACCCTGTTAAACTCCTTTAAAATCCTATATGTTTCAATGAGATCACCTCTCATTCTTCTAAACTGCAGTGTAGAGTCTCAATCTGGTCATAAGACTATCCCTCCTTACTAGGGATCATTGTAGTGAACCTTCTCTGAACTGCTACCAAAGAAATGATATATTTCCTTGAACAATGGGTCAAAAGCTGCTCGCAGTACTCCAGCTGTCTCACCAGCACCTTGTACACTTGCAGTAAGATTTCCCTACTTTTATACTCCGATATTCTTGAAATAAGGTCCAATAAGTTTGTTCAACATATCTCAGGGAAGTGGTGGGTACAGTTGCAATGCTTAAAAGACATTTAGATAAGTACATGAATAAAGAAATGTTTGGACGGATATGGGCCAAGTGCAGGCAGGAGGGACTAGTTCAGTTTGGGACTACATTTGGCATGGACTGGTTGGTTTGTTTCCATGTTGCATGACTCTATGACTCTTAATTGGGGTTTATGCATTTATAAGGATGTGGCTCAAGTAAAAAGAATGATTCTTCTTCTTTGAATGAGTTTATAATGAAATTGTTCCAATAGTTCTTATATCATGTAATATATTTTGTGCAATAAACTTTTATGTCCTTTTTATAAAAGTCCATTGGCAGCTTCTTATGAATATGTTCAATGACTGACCTCCATGATAAGAAAAGAAAAATAAACCTCGTGATCCAAGAAGCCAGCTTCCATGCTAGGATCTGACTTGCCCATTATGACCATTAAGTGGAATCATAACAAGTACCTCTTGCTTAGCTAATCCTTTCTTTATACACCCACTGCTCCCCACATCTCAATATTAATTAGGACTATCTCTGCATGCCCCAATCCTGCTTACAGTTAAACCTTTGCAAAGGCGCTATGACAGATTTAATTCCATTTATTTGTTCATGGGATGTGGGTGTCACTGGCTAAACCCAGCCCTAATTGTCCTTAGCACAGTAATTAAGCACTTCCATGAATGTGTGCAGTCCATGTATACATGGGTGGTCAGGAGAGGGCTAGGGAAGGTGAAAGACAGTATGTACACCTACAGTGATATTAAGAAGAGAGTGACAGGGTTTTCACCTAGTGACAGGAAAGGAACAGCGATAATTCTAAGTCAGAATGGTGTGTAACTTGGTGGGGAACTTGAAGGTGGTGCTGGTTGCATGCATAGGCCACTCTCATCCTGCTCAGTGGCAAAATCACAAGATCATAAGGTGCTGTTTGTAAGCTGTTGCAGTTCATCTTGTAGATGATACATCCTGCTGCCATAGAAGGTGGCAATCAAGGGACTAAATTTGAAGGTGAGATGCCACTCAAGCAGGCTGCTTTATTCTGCATGGTTCTGGGCTTCTTGAGTGCTGTTACAGCTGTACCCATCCAGGCAAGTGAAAAATATTCAATTACATTCTTTGTAGATGATGCAACAGGCTTTGAGGATTCAGGAGGTACGTTATGAGCTACAGAATGTATTGCCTCTGACTTGCCCTTGTAAGGATAATATTTATATGGCTGGTCCTGTACAGCTTATGAAGATAGGAACAAGAATCAGCCATTCAGCTCCTCCAACCTGCTCAACCACTCAATGAGATCATACCTGATCTGTGAAATAACTCTGTATACCTGCCTTTGGTCCATATCCCTTAATAATTATGCTTAACAAAAAAAAACGATCTCACATATAAAATGAACAACCAATCTAGTATCAACTGCTGATCAATTTCTAATCAGTGGTAACTCCAAGACTCTCCCCAGTCTTGGTCCCTGTCCACAGCCTTCAAACCCTCATTAACTGCTAGAGACTATTCACAAAGGATTCTAGCTACAATTTCCTGCTTATTAATATTTACTCCCAACTGCTAACCAAGTAGTCAACTGGTCAGTTGTTTCCCCAGCTTTCCTTTCCTATTCCTATTCCTATGAAAATCAGTTCTTGAATGTCAAAACAAAAAGGAAGTTCCATTGTCAGCAGTAGATTTGAATGACAAGCAGGGCACATACAGAAAATAGTGTGTTTTCCTGTTCCCCAAAATTACCATTTACTTTAATTCACTTTCAAATCAATCTTGTCTGTAAATATATGTGTGAGAGATTTGTATCAGTTTAGCATCACATGCACTAATATCCCAAAATAATGGGATAACTTATCACTCATGGAAAAGTATAAAATAAATTCTATGAATGCCATGAAAGACAAATATATTAGCATTCAACATGTGTCTTTTGGTTCCTCAATTTTGAACTCAATAGTCTTGGTTTAAGATCTTTCATTATGCTTAACATAAAATGAATATCTCTTTTATATGGCTATCAGTTCAATGGGGAAATGGGAAGAAGTATTTGTTCAGTTATGGCTAATTTACTGCATAAGACGTTCTTCTAGTTGCTTCTGGGGCAGACTATGGAGGAAAGCCTGGACAAAAGAAGATTGTTCCTCTGGACTTTGAATCACAATATATAAACAGTCAAATTATTAGGGTAACACTTCACCCCAGCACTGACAGGAGAGCCTGACTTTGGATTTGTAATCCTTTATGAAGAGAACATTGCAGCCATCCAATGTCAAAGTCAAGATTCTACTGTGCAGTAAAGAGTTAAAACTTAAAGTTAGCTCTGTTCTGTTCTGCTAAAAAAAACGGCTGCAGCCTCAATCTCAAAGGTGTATTGCCTACTGCCCTACAGTGACAACGTGCCACAGCACTCATCCTGTCGCCAAAGTAAGATTGGAAGCAACAGGGACAATTGACTTCTTTTCATACATTCTGAACTGGACTGCAGGACCCATGATCAATAAGATAGTTCACTAATTCATTGTGGCATTTGCACTTGTCTGGAATTGTTGTAGACAGATTCATTTAGAAGAACTGCAAAGTTACTATATGGGCAAAAAAAAATACTCAACGCAGTCATAAATCATGAAAGTCACATTTAAATTGATGTCATGTCTGCCACTATACGTAAATCTTTTTCACTTTCATATCCATCAATTTCTATTTGTCTGATTTAATATTTTTTTAAAAATTGAGCTAGAATTTCAATTGTTTTGTATTTTTCAACAAAGTTTCGACTGAGCATGCAGTTGGCATTGCAGGTTGACCATCTGTTAAAAAAACTATGGCATTTTCATTTTGTTTGAAATGATTGGGAATAAAAGCCAAGCAGCTGCTCTAACAATGTAAGCATTCAATAATACCAGCTTTATAAATGACTGGCACAGTGTGCATCTCTGCAGAGGAAAGCGAGTTCTCAAAGTTGTGCAAAATGTTTTGGTAATGTGATTGTCACAGTTGAATAAGTGGCAGTGTGAAAAGTGAAACACAGCTAAGTGAGCAAAAGTGAACTGTAACCATGAATGTGAGCTTTGACTCATTATTGATAGTGATTGTTGCTTGGTGAATAATAGTGATTGATCAGACTTTGTGGATACTGGCAGAGTTGGGGAAATGCAGTTCTTTAAGATCCTTTAGATGGCTTTGATTACTTGTGTTAGCTAATTCAACTTCCTTTGCACTGTATCCGCCAGATTAGGACTGGGTTCCTGGTATTAACTATTACTTTGTGTGGCATGAAATTCACTGGTGCTTGCTATTAGAAGACTCCTTTTTCCCTGTCTACTTTCTGCATCAAGAAGCCACGGAGAACCTAGCAGCTTTATCTCTACCAAGCCAAACCATTCCCAGGCCTCTCCAAGGTACAAGTATGCAAGAAATTCCAAACTTACTCAAGTCAAAATGCACCATGTTTGAGGACCAATAGATGGACTTTAAATAGTGCAGGCTGGCACTGAGTCATTATAGCCTCACAACACTCTGCAAACACCACTGGGGTGGGAAGCTACACAATGTAGTACTGATTGAGTGTTGTGATCATGCAAGTGAGAGGCAGCATGAAGTTTGCCTGCATTGGAAAGAACATTGGTTAATCTCATAACATGGTACTCATACTCATGTTTAGGTCTTACACAATGTTTCTCCCAATATTTAGAAAAAGAACATGGATTTATGTGCTCAATAAATAACCTAATTTATAGAGCATTTCTGACTGCAACACTTGGCTGCACCATGCTTTAATTAATTGTCATTGTCTGTCTCCAGTCAACAATAAAATGCACTGGTTAATGTGTTATTGCAGTAATAAGACAAGGTCACCATTTCAGGTTTAAGGTGAAGGGGCTCTTGAGTAGTCCCTACCTTTGGGCTAACAAGTGCCATATGGTGAAATATAACATATTTGAACAGTTAGATTTTTAAAAATCTACAATTAAAGGTGAATAACGATCATGTCGCAGGAAATAGTATGAGTATTTTAAGTGATTTCAGTTCTGGTCAAAATTATCCTTATATCTATTTCCAAAAGCTCTCTTTTTTATTAGCTTTAACCATTATAAGATCACAAGATCATAATACATAGGAGCAGAAATTAGGCCATTCAGCCCATTGAGTCTGCTCCATCATCCAATCATGGTTGACAGGTTTCTCAACTCCATTCTCCTGTTTCCTTCCTGTAACCCTTGATCTCCTTGATAATCAAGAACCTATCTCCATCCTAAATATACTGAAAGACCTGGCCTCCACAGCCTTCTGTGGCAGTGAATTTCATAGATTCACCACTCTCTGGCTGGAGAAGTTTCTCCTTATCTCCATTCTAAAAGGTCTTCCCTTTACACTAAGGCTGTGCCCTCAGGTCCTCGTCTCTCCTACCAAAGGAAACTTCTTCCCAACATCTACTCTGTCCAGGCCATTCTGTATTCTATAGGTTTCAATTAGATCACCCCTCATCCTTCTAAGCTCCATCGAGTATAGTCCCAGGGAATCCTCAAACGTTCCTCATATGTTAAGCATTTCATTCCTGGGAGCATTCTTGTGAACGTCCTCTGAAGGGCCTGTACATCCTTCCTGAGATATGGGGCCAAACACTGCACAGAATACTCCAAATGTGGTCTGACCAGAGCCTCATTGAACCTCAGAAGTACATCCCTGCTTTTATATTCCAGTCCTTTTAAAATAAATGCCAACATTGCATTTGCCTTCCTAACTACTGACTTAATCTGCAAGTTTACCTTGAGAGAATCCTGGACTAGAACTTCCAAGTCTCTTTGCACTTCAGACTTCTGAATTTTCTCCTTAATTAGAAAATAGTCCATGCCTCTATTCTTCCCACAAAGGTGCATGACTTCACACTTTCCTACATTGTACTCCATCTGCCATCTCTTTGCCCACTCTCCTAACCTTTCCAAAACCTTCTGCAGTCTCCCTATCTCTGATGCTACCTGTCCTCTACCTATCTTTGTATCATCTGCAAAATTAGTTAGGGTGGCCTCAGTTCTTTCATCTGGATCGTTAATGTATAAAGTGAAAAGTTGCAGTCCCAACACCAAGCCTTGAGGAATAATGCTTGTCACCAGCTGCCATCCTGAGCAGGACCCTATTATCCCCATTCTCTGCTTTCTGCCAGACAGCCAATCTTCTAGCTATGCTAGCACCTTGCCTCTAACACCATGGGCCCTTATCTTACTCAATAGCCTCCTGCGTAGCACTTTGTCAAAGGTCTTCTTGAAGTCCAGGTAGATAACATCTATTGTCTCTCATTGGTCCAAACTGCTCATTACCTCCTCAAAGAATTCTAGCAGATTTGTCAGGCATGACCTCCCTTGAGGAAACCATGCTGACTTAGCCCTATTTTATGATATACTTCCTAGCATTCAGAAATATTTTGTTTTTCACAATGGACTCCAAAACTTTACCCACAACTGAAGTTAGGCTAATTGGCCTGTAATTTTCCAACTTTTGCCTCACTCCCTTTTTAAACAGGGGTGTCACGTTGCCAATTTTCCGTCCTCTGGGACCCTTCCTGACTCTGGTGTTTCCTGAAAGATTACCACGAACACCTCCACTATCTCTTCAGCTATCTCCCTTAGAACTCTGAGGTGTAGTCCACCTGGTCCAGGTGACTTGTCCACTTTCAGACCTTTCAATTTTTCTAGCACCTTATCCTTGTTGATGGCCACCATACCTAGCTCGGTCCCCTCACTCTCTTAAATATTTGGGATATTACTTGTGTCTTCCACTGTGAAGATTGATGCAAAATAATTATTCAGTGCCTCAGCCATTTCCTATTTCATTATGACTATCTCTCCAGCATCATTTTCTAGTTGCCCAATATCCACTTTTGCCTCTCTTTTGCCCTTTATATATCTAAAGGAACTCTTACAGTCTTCCTTCATATTACTGGCTAGCTTACCCTCATATTTAATCTTCTTCCTCCTTATTGTTGCCCTCTGTTGGTCTTTGTAAGCTTCCCAATTCTCTAGTTTTCTACTGTCCTACACCACATTAAATACTTTCTCTTTAGCTTTAATGCTATCGTGACTTCTCTAGTCAGCCATGTTTGCCTCATCTTCCCTGTACCATACATCTATTTCCTAGGGATGAATTTTTGTTGTGTCTCCTGAATTGCTCCCAAAAAGTCCTGTCATTGCATTCCACTGTCTTTCTTTCCTGCTCGGCTCCTCTCCCAGTCAATTCTGCCCAACTCCTCCCTCACAACTCTGTATTTGCCTTGATTAAGCTGTAATATCATTACCTCTGATTCTATCTTCTCCCTGTCAAATTGCACAGTAAATTCAATCATATTATGATCACTACCTCCGAAAGGTTACTTCACCTTATTATAATCTCTCTTACACTTTGTCACTGTGCAGTCTGATTGGCACCTGTCACTTATCATAATTATAGCTAATCATAACAGAGCCAATCTGACATTTTACATTATTTCAATATGTATCTTATTACATTGGAACTACATTTTTCTTAAGTACTCCATGCCTGAAGAATTTGGTGTCATCATGACCGTTGTTTTGTTTTTACTAAGTTGATTAGGAAAAGTATGTCAACTTGTGGTGATAAATTCTTCTTCCAAGAGCATGGGTTTCAGTTGCAATGCCTGGCTCCATGATCTGAAAATTCAATAATCAGAAAAAATGCATTTCGGTTTCCCTAATTTCCAAGTACTATATGAAAGGAAAATCATAATACATCATTCTCTAAACGAGACCTGCATGCACTGATATAACTATCCTGAATTGTAACCCTATTTAACACATCTGAAGATCATGTGAAGCATCAATGTAAATTAATCACTATTGTATAAGGCAGGTAGTTCCTGAAAGGTTTAACTGACTTCACCAGATAAACTACTCTCATCAATATATAAAGGGATATCTTTCGGAGGAATTAATTTGCTTTCAGCAAGTTCTTGTTATGTGTTTGTTGCTAATATCATGTGAGAAAGTTTTAATGGCCCTAATGTAAACTTTTAAGTTGACCCTGTTCTCTCATAAGAGGCAACACTGGTGCATCTTAGATGTGATATAACTAGCTATTAATATTTATAAAGCTATTTATCATTCAGCAAATTTGAAGCTATCTTCTCCTTAAGATGTTATGTAGAGAGCAATTGATGGTGGCAAATCTAACTGACAAGCGCAATTATGTTTGCCATTATAAGATGGTGACAACAGTGAAGAATTTGGTAAAGATCAGATGCTGATGGTAATGGGCACCATTGCCTCCCATTACAAATGTTCAGAATCTGAAGAAGAGCCATACTCGACTCAAAACTTTACAAAATTTCTCTCTTCACAGATATTGCCAAACCTGCTGACTTTTTCCAGTACTTTGTTTTTATTTAAGATTTCCCACATCTGCAGTATTTTGCCTTTTTATGAAATATTTCCTGTTCAAGTAAAATAAAGCTATTACCTTTTGATAGTTACCTGCATGGTGCAGGTAGAACATCATTCAAGATCAAAAGGAATGTTGCGAGCACTGTAAAAATACTGAAATCAATATTTTGAGGAATGGTATATACCATCAGCAACCAACACTTCCCATTTCTGAACAAGGTCACACGATTTACTCTTAAAATTCTACAGCATGTTGAAGCTCTCAGAGAGCTCAGAAGCCAAAAATAAGTGATCAATGTAACCTTACTCACGAAAAAAAAGACTTCAAAGGTCTCAGAAAGTTGTTTGATGAACTTAAATAAATGTATACCACTTGAGATTAATTATTGAGGTATGCATCAGTTCTTCATGATTGAGAAATCAGAAGATATAACCAATTTAAAGGAATTATTCAGTTATCTTCCAACAATAGACAGATCTTCAAAATCAGATCATTGGATTTTATTGACACATCAGAATTTAGCAGTAGGGTGCTGATATATTCAATTCAGCTGTTTAGAAAAGGCATTACCAAAATACCACAGTCAGCTTTATTTCTGTGAATGACTCTGATCAAATGATGTTATTTAAAAGCGTATGAGTAAGAAAGAAGGTTTAAAGGCAAGTATTCATCATTATAGCATCACAGGAGAAGATAAATTCTTTTAAAAAAACGTCTATCTTCTCTGGCACAATATGAGGAAAATAAAGACCTTCCAAGGAAAATATACATTCTACATCAAAACATGAAGATGTGATTAGAAAATAATACCTGGGAAATCAAATATCAGCAAATTTCCAGTTTGACAATGACTGTTTATGCATATTTTGTCCTCATTAAGGAGCATTTTGGAAATCAAAGATCTACCATGACAACAAACAGTAAAGGAACACATTGTCTTTAAGCTGCAGTCTTTCAAACCAGCCAAATAGACAGTAATTGATGAAGTCAGAGACTTTGGAGGAGATGGGGTAATAATAAATCTACTTATTTGAAACATTTTTATAAATGATTTAAAAACTTGAAAAATACTTGGGGAAGATGACAGTATCTGAAATAATCAACCAGCAGCAGTGCACCCATCTGGTTCACTAATGTCCTTCAGAGAGGGAAATTTGCCATCCTCACCTGTTCTGGTCTACATATAACTCCAGACCCACAGCAATGTGATTGACTCTCAACTGCCTTCTGAAATGGCCGAGCAAGCCATTCAGTTCCACCAATCGCTATAAAGTCTCAAAGAAATAAAACAAGGTGGATCACCTGGCATTGACCTAGGCACCAGAAAAGACAATGACAGAAACAGCTCTGTCAACCCTGCAAAATTGTCCTCACTATCTGGGGGCTAGTGCTAAAGTTGGGAAAGCTGTCTCACAGACAAGATTAGAGTGGTGCTGGAAAAGCACAGCAGGTCAGGCAGCATCCGAGGAGCAGGAAAATTGATGTTTCAGGCAAAAGCCCCTCATCATTCCTAATGCAGGGCTTTTGCCCAAAACATCAATTTTCCTGTTCCAGGGATATTGCCTGACCTGCTGTGCTTTTCCAACGCCACCCTAATCTTGACTCTAATCTCCAGCATCTGCAGTACCCACTTCTGCCCTGTCTCACAGACAAGTCAAGCAACAGCCTGGCACAGTCATACTCATGGAATTATACCATATAGACTATGTCCCAGACACCATCATCACCAGCCCTGAATATATTCTGTCCCACCGGCAGGATATACCTGGCAGAGGTGGTGGCACAGTGGGATACGGTCAGTCAGGATGGTGTTGTCCTGGGAGTCCTCAACATTGACTCCAAATCCCATGAAGTCTCATGGCTTCAGATTAAATATGGGCAAGGAAACCACCTGCTGATTACTACGTACTGTCCTCTCTTGGCTGATGAATCGGTACTCTTCTTTGTTGAACCACACTTGGAAAAAGCACTGAGGATTGGCAAAGTCACAAAATGTACTCTGTGTGGGAGATTTTAATGTTCACCACCAAGAGTGGCTCAGCAGCAGTACCTCCGGTCGGGTCCTAAATGACATAGCTGCGAGACCGGGTCTGCAGCAGGTGGTGAGGCAACCAACAGTGGGGAAAATCAACTTGACCGCATGCTTACCAATCTGCCAGCTGCAGATATTTCTGTCCATGACAGTAATAGCAAGAGTGACCACTGCACAGTCCTTGTCCTTTACACTGATAATAACTTTCATTGTGTTGTGTGGCACTATCATGCTAAATGGGACAGACTTTGACCAGATCTATCAGCTCAAGACTGGGCATCCATGAGGCACTGTGGGCCATCACCAGCTACAGAATTGTACTCTGGCACAGCCTGTAAACTCATGGCCTGATATATCCCTACTCAGCCAGTGCCATCAATCCAGGGGAACAATCCTGGTTCAATGCAGGGTGCAGGAGGACATGCCAGGAGCAGCACCCAGATACCCGATGATAAGGTGTCAACCTAGTGAAGACACCAAACAGGACTACTTGTATGTCAAACAGGATAAGCAAGAACTAAGCAATTCCACAACAACTGATCATATCTAAGCTCTGCAGTCCTGCCACATCCAATCGTGAATTGTAGTGGACAATTAAACAATTAAACAACTCACTGGAGGAGGAGACTCCACAAATATTCCCACCCTCAATGATGGAAGGGCCCAGAACATCAGTGCAAAAGATAAGGCTGAAGACAGAAGTAGCAAGTGGGTGATCGATTTCGGACTTCTCCAGTGGTCCCCAGCATTACAATCCAGTCTTCTGTCAATTCGACTCACTCCATATGATATCAAGAAACAGTTGGAAACACTGGCTACTGCAAAGACTATGGGCCCTGACAACATTCTGGCAATGATACTGAAGGCTTGCCCTCCAGAACTTGTACTGTCACAAGATATACTCCAGAACTTGCTGCAACCCTAGACGATCTGTTCCAATCCAGTTATAACACTGGCATTTTTCTAGTAGAAAATCATTCTGCATGTAAAAAGTAGGACAAATCCAATCCAGCCAATTACCATCCATCAGTCTACTCTCAATCATCAATAAGTGATGGTACTGGTCATCAACAGTTCTATCAAGCAGCACCTGCATGGCAATAACCTGCTCAGTGATGCCCAGTTTGTGTTTTGCCAGAGTCACTCAGCTCCTGATCTCATTACAGCCTTGGTTCAAATATGGGCAAAACAGTTGAATTTCAGACGTGAGGTGCGAGTGACAGCTCTTGATATCAATGCTGCATTTAACCATGTTGCATCATGGAGCCTAGCAAAACTGGAATCGATGGGAAGTCAGAGTCAGCTGATACATAGGAAGATGCTTGTGTTGTTGGAGGTCAGTCATCTCAGCTCCAGGACTTCTCTGCAGGTGTTCCTCAAGGTAGTACCCTTGGCCCAACCATCTTCAACTGCTTCATCAATGATTCACCCTCCATCGTAAGGTCAGAAGTGGGGATGTTTGCTGGTGATTGTATAATGTTCAGCACCATTCACGACTCTCAGATACTGAAGCAGTCCATGTTCAAGTGCAACAAGATCTGGACAATATCCAGGCTTGAGCCGACAAGTGACATATAACATTCACGCCAGATAAATGCCAGACTATGACCATCACTAACAAGAGACAATCTAACCACCACCCTTGATATTCAATGGTGTTACCAAAGCTGAACCCTCCCACTGTCAACATCCTTCGAGTTATCATTGACCTGAAACTCAACTGAACTCACCACATAAATATAGTGGCTCCAACAGCAGGTCAGAGGTAGGAATACTGCGGTGAGTAACTCTCCTTCTGACTCCTCAAAGGCTGTCCGCCATCGACAATGCACAAGTCAGGATTGTGATGGAATACTCCCCACTTGCTTGGATGAGTGCCACCCCAACAACATTCAAGAAGCTTGACATTAGCCAGGACAAAGCAGTCCAATTGATTGGCACTGCATCCACAACCATCCACTCGCTCCACACCGATGCTCAGTAACAGCAGTGTGTACTATATACAAGATGCACTGCAGAAATTCATCAAAAATCCTCAGACAGCACCTTGCAAAGCCGTAATAATTTCCATCCAGAAGGACATGGGCAGCAGATGTATGGGAACATCACGAACTTCAAGTTCCCCTCCAAGCCACTCACAATCCTGACTTGGAAATTAATTGCTGATCCTACACTGTTACTGGATCAAAATGCTAGAATTCCCTCCCTAATGGCATTGTGATTCAACCCACAGCAGGTGGATTGTAGTGGCTCAAGAAAACAGCTCACCACCAACCTCTCAAGGGCAACGAGAGATGGACAATAAATGCTGGCCAGCCAGTGACTGCTGCAAATGAATAAATTAAAATTCACATGTTAACTCCACCCATAAGTGTATAAAAAAGGAGCTAACCAATGTTCTATAAATAAATTTATTGTTCATTAAAAATGAGCCCATCTTTTGCCTAATTTGTTGTATGGGCATCTTTCTCCACATAGTATCAGTAACGTAGAATAATACCAGGCAAGAGGATTAGTGGAGAATGTATCCAAGATATTTCAGATTATGAGAAAGTATGGACTGCAGATGGTGGAGATCGGAGTCGAGAGTGTAGAAAAGCACAGTAGGTCAGGCAGCACCCGAGGAGCAGGAGAATCGATGTTTCAGGCACAAGCTCTTCATCAGGAATGAGGCTTGTGGGCTGAGGTCTGAGAGATAAATGGGAGGGGGGTGGGGCTGGGGGCAAGGTAGCTGAAAATGCAATAGGTAGATGAAGGTGGGGGAAAAAGTGATAGGTCAGACAGGTCGGATCACTTCCACTCCCCCTCCCACTTCACCAAGGACATGCAGGTCCTGGGCCTCCTCCACCGCCAAATCTTAACCACCGGACACCTGGAGGAAGAACACCTTATCTTCCGCCTTGTGACCGTGCAACCACACGGGATTAATATGGATTTTATCAGCTTCCTCATTTCCCTTGCCCTGCATTTTCCCAGTCCCAAGCCTCCAACTCAGCACCGCCTTCTTGACCTGTCCAAGGTCTTTCCCATCTATCTGCTCCACCCTCCTTTCTGACCTATCACCTTCTCCCCCACCTTCATCTACTTATTGCATTCTCAGCTACCTGCCCCCAGTTCCAACTCCCTCCCATTTATCTCTCAGCCCCCCTGCATATATCCCAGATTATGTATAACATTGCATGATGGTGATAGCAGTGAAGATTTTGTTAATTATGATAAAGATAGCAAAATAATTACACCATTATCTAAAGTGACTTATTGGGATGCAAACTGGTATACATATTTCAGACACAGAATAATTGTCATTTAAAGTTTGAATTGCCTGCAGTCAAGATGATGAACCCATCTAAAATTTGTGATTGTCTAACCTCCAAAATAGGGTCAAGTCAAAATATAGCCCAATTTCTTTAAAATGCTCTTTATCATTTATATTTATCATATTAACATCATTGAATTCATTATTTGCATAAACACAGTCTGTGCTATCACCCACGCAGTAACATTGTAAAACATTACCTAATTTCAAGGCAGTTTACTCTTGCCATAGGATAATATTACAGCAGGGAATATTCTGCACAGGGAATAATCATGAAATTGTAAGGCTTTGCAGAAGTAATTTACTTAAACTGACAGCAGCTTTGAGGTTACATTTTTTCAGAGTAACACAGAGGTCTCGCAACTGCTGTTCCTGCACTTGCGCACTGTTGAGATCCATAGCCCTCCTTCACAGAGTGCTCTCCCTAAGCAATCAGAGAATTCATAAATATTTCTACTTTTACATGAACAGCCTCATTGTGAAAACTCTTGAGAATATTGTAAGTCTTAAAAGAAGTGTAACTGTATTTTTACCAGGGTGCTAAACTCAGCATTAGTAATAAACACCTTCATTGGAGCTGAAAAACTAATCTTACATTTACAGGAAGTTAGATTTATCCACAGCGTGTAAGTATTCCAAATATTTTTCAATTTGAAAAGAAAATTATTTGAATTTGCTGGCTCAAAATCAACCATAGTAATTAACTTTGTTATTTAAAATTTAAACTAAAAGTGAAATTTGAAGTGCTTTGAAATTTCTGGCTTGCTGTCTGTAAGGCTTTTTCAATATGATTGGCTGCTTACCATGATTGTTGATATCGCTGCTGCTGAATTCCTGGAAAGCCAACAACTTGGCAACAGGTTAAACTGCTATCCATGCCATGTAGGAAATATCAGGAAGCAATAATATTGTCTCTCAACTCTCCTCCACCATTCATTAAGCTGATAGCTAATCTTCAATTTCTATTCCATGTTTTGTAAGATGCCCATATCTCTTAATTTCTGTACAGTCCAAAAACCTGCTGATCACAACCTTTGATATACTCAATGACAAAATACATACAGTCCTCTAGGATAGATATTTTGAAAGATTCTCAATCTTCTGATCGAAGAATTTTATCTTCATCACAGTTCAAAATGGTCATCACCTTATTCTAAGATTATGCCCATGGTTCTAGGGAAAATCAGAGTCATACATCCTATCCAAGGAGCCTGGTTACTGCAGAAGTATCCAAAGTATGTACTGAACCCAGACCCAGTCTTCAGCTAATTCAATTCATTCCCAGTGATTGAGTGCAATAGATGCAGAAAAAGCCAAGGGTCCTGCTAACATTTTGACAGTAATGTTCAAGACTTGGCCTTCAGAATTAGCTATGTCTGTAGCCAAGCTGCTCCAGTACAGCTACATTGCTAGTATTTAGATCTTTTCTAATCAACACATTCAGAGATGTCCTTACACGCCTCTGGAGCAGGTGAAGCTTTAACCTAGGCCTTTCTGGCTCAGAGGTGGAGACACGAGCCCTATAATACTAGTATTTACCTAACAAGGTTGAAAATTGACCAGGTCAACAAAAAGTAGACAAATCCAATCAAGCCAATTCCCACCTCTTCGGTCAACTTTCCATTATTAATAAAATGACAAATGTCGTATAAAGGGTTCTAAGTATTATTAGTGTCGATGGGAAATTAGGTTGATTCTATGCAGGTTTCAGCCATCGGGCCATAAGTGAGAATGATTGTCCAGCCTCACACACAGCTTTTCGCATAATAAAACACCCAATGCCTGTCTATACCAAGACCTAGAAAACAGAGATCTCTCGGCAACCTTCAGTCTCTTGTTGAAATCATTTTAAAACATGTGACTGGTTTAAAAATGAGAACACATGTGTGGAGTAATATTGGGATCCTTGTTTGTATGTTCAGCTGTGATGCTATGTGTGAAGAAGCTAGTATGTAGAAATATATAATGAATTGGCACTGAGAAAGACATCTCAGATTTCCTCAGTTATTTGTTGATGAAGCTACATGAAATGGCTTACGTGGCTTAGGGGAATGAAACAATTGCATAAAATACACAGAATATTTTCATCCTCACAAACTCTAACATCACTAACCAGCAGTAGAAATACTCATCACTGCTGGGACCCTGCAGGATTACAGGCACTGGTGCCACATTTTAAATCCAACTGAATCCATGATCAAACACTGCCAATCAGGGATAAACCTACACATAGTGAGAGGGAAACAGAAAAACAAAGCTTCTGAGGGCATGCAGGAGGTACAGGTAACACTTCATTATAAAAACAAGCGCAGTCACAAATGTGTTGTTATCTTTCATCATCACCTTTCTGATTAACTGTCACTGCCACTGCATCTCCAAGTCGCAAGCCAAATAGGCTACCCATCGTTAGAACACTGACTAAAGCAGTGCTACTCTTTCCCCACTGCTCAGCATAGCAGGATGGAAAGCCTTCAAATGGTTGATAATATTAACTTTTCTTGAACAACAGTAAAAGTGAAGTAAGGACAAATACAATAACTGCATTTGCTTCTGGGAACACAACAATTTGTTTTGCGAACAATAATAAATTTACAGTCAGTAAATGATCACTTTAGTTAGCTCGCATTGACTGAGGTGGGTATCAATTAATCCTGGAAGAGCACAGCAATTCAGGCAGCATCCGAGGACAGGCAAAATCGACGTTTCGGGCAAAAGCCCTTCATCAGGAATAAAGGCAGAGAGCCTGAAGCGTGGAGAGATAAGCTAGAGGAGGGTGGGGGTGGGGAGAGAGTGGCATAGAGTACAATAGGTCAGTGGGGAAGGAGATGAAGGTGATAGGTCAGGGAGGAGAGGGTGGAGTGGATAGGTGGAAAAGGAGCTGGGCAGGTCGGACAAGTCCGGACAGGTCAGACGATCGAGTTCCCACACCCCCACCCTCCTCTAGCTTATCTCTCCACACTTCAGGCTCTCTGCCTTTATTCCTGATGAAGGGCTTTTGCCCGAAACGTCGATTTTGCCTGTCCTCGGATGCTGCCTGAATTGCTGTGCTCTTCCAGCACCACTGATCCAGAATCTGGTTTCCAGCATCTGCAGTCATTATTTTTACCTTATCAATTAATCCTGTCTGACTTGATGCACCAGACACTGCCCTGCTCTAAAAAGCTGATGTTCCCTCTGCTCAATGTCTTCATCAGTACCTCAGGAACAGCTCTCCCAGCTTTTCAGCATCAATCGCATCTGTCCTTTAACTACTCCAGTTCTCCCATTCACTATCTTTATATGGCCAGACAAAGGAGCGGATAACGATCTGGCTAGGAGGGTGACTAGCTGTTAAACAGAAACAGAACATGAATGTCATAATTCTCAAGGATATAGGACAATGGCATCTTTCAAGTTACCTGGCATAGTCATCTATGATGCGACACCAATGATCAAAGACTTGCACATTGATGGAATAGAACTCACTTCTGTTGATGAAATCTGCTGCATTATGATATGATGCTCTCAACACAATATGGGTACTATCTATAGCACCCTGATCCTTGGAGAGGCAGCTATATCAGCAAGGCAGTCTGCCCAGGCTGTAGCACTAATGCTACTTGGAGAAGTGAGATGAACCAGTTTGAACTGGCACAAATTGCATCAGTAACAGCCTTGATACATTTGTGGGTTAGAGATTGATAGCCCACATAAGTCCATAAGTCCTCAGTGGATAATTGGAAGCAGCCAGTTGTATTCTCCCAGTTCCTCCACCTCCGTTGCATCTGTTCCAGTGATGCCAACTTTGAAAAAGCGGCCTCTGAAATGTCCATCTTCGTCCTCAACCGAGACGTCCCCAGCACTGCTATTGACGGGCCCTCAACTGGGTCCGACACATCTCCAGCACTTCCATCCTTCCCCCACTTCCGTCCTGCAACAGTGTAGGCTCCCCCTTGTCCTTACCTACCATCTCACCAGCATCCACATCCATAAGATCATCAGCTACCATTTCTGCCACCTCCAGTGAGATGCCACCACCTGACATATGTTCCCCTCCCCTCCCTTGTCCATCTTCCACAGGGACCATTCCCTCTGGAACACCCTTGTGCACTCTTCCTTCACTCTCAACATCCTCGCACAGCCTCATGGTACTATCCCTTGTAATCGCCGACAGTGTAATACCTGTAATTTTTCTCCTCTTTCTTCAGTATCCAAGTGCCCAAACACCTTCCAGGTGAAGCAGCGCTTTACTTACAGTTCACTCAATCTAGTCTACTGCATTCGCTGCTTACCTTGTGGTCTCCTCCACATTGGGGAAATGAAGCATAGACTGGGTGACTGTTTCACAGAACAACTACATTCTGTCTGCAAAAAAGACCCTGAGCTTCCAGTTGCCTGCCACTTCAACATATCATCCTGTTCCCTGGTCAACATCTCTGTGTCAGGTTTGCTGCAGTGTTCCAGTGAAGCTCAGCGTAAACTGGAAGAACAGCACCTCACTTTCCCCTTGGGTATTCTACAGCTTTCTGGACTCAATATCAAGTTCAACAATTTTAGGGCTTAAGGCACCTTCACCCATGTCCTTACCTCAACCCCCACGCACCAGGCCTTCTTATCACATAGTCTGCTATTACACACTACTTTATTGTGAACCATTAATAGTCTTCATTAACAGCTATTCACCCGCCTCACCCAGATCTTTATCCACTCCCTTTTCAGTCCAACTGTTCTCTCACTTTGGGCTCTATCCCTATATATCGTTTACTCCTTACCTTCTCCCCCACCCTAACTTCCGCATAAAAAAACAATATTTTCCTAGCCACCATCAGTTCTGAGGATGGGTCACCGGACCCGAAATGTTAATTCTAATTTCTCTTCACAGATGCTGCCAGACCACACTCCAGAAATTTCTGTTTTAGTTGCTATTCGCTCTGAGCTTCCATACATTTCTACCCAACTTTTCCATTTCATCACAGTATTCCCCTGAGCTTCAGCCAGACAGTTTAACCATGCCTGTTAGCCCCCACATTGAAACCAGGATGGTTGTGACCATTTAGGACTGCACCCACTTCAACTGATGTTGTCCAATGCAGAATCATTTTCCACTGTTAAAGGAGCTACCTCCTTTCACAATTATTGTCCATAGTACATTGTAGCTTGCTGCCTCCAATTTCCAACTGAATCATTGGCTCTGATAACTTCAATTGATTTTCATAAAGCAGATCCCCATGACTGACTTGAAAAGACAGCCCCAACTGATGTGTGATGAGACCCCCGATTGATCTCTGAGTTAACTACTTGAATCACCATGAATCCCCGAATTGGTGGCACTGGTCCCTGAAGGAGTGACTGTGGTTCACTCTACAGACTACAGTGGAACCCTAGACACTGACTACCCCCAGCAGCTGACTCACCATGTCCAAACTCCAGCACTGAGATTGGTTGCTGTATTTAACTTATGAATGTTGTCTTGGACTTGACTGAGAACTATACCCATAGACTTTGCGATATGAGCATTTGGCTTAAGCACAGCCAATTTTTCGCTGTATAAGTGGATAGCACATGCTGAAAATCTGACACGGATGTAACATAGTACCATACAGCAACATGTCTTCCCCTTAAGTGATCACTGCTGATGAGTTGCCTGGCTGCCTGTATCCAACAATGGAATAAAACAAAAGTACTTTGACCCTTTAAGTCCTGAAAGAGGTGACAAAGCACCAAACAGCAAGGCAGTGTAAGGCAGAGATGCTGTGAACCTCCAAGTGGCTGCTAAGAGAATAAATAGAGTCCTGAGCCACACCTTGTTCCTATTCCTGTGTGCAAAGTGTGCTGGCAGCAACATTACAATGAAATGTGTTAATGCACTCCAAGGCATAACATTGAAGTGGGTAACTGTATTTTAAGGGAAGTGAAGAAATGATGTGGTGAGATTGATGCTAGTCTTATGACAACTTCCATGGCTGTGAGTGTACAGATTTTGCTAGCTGTGGTGTGTACCCTGAGGTGTTGGGAATTGTGTTCCAAGATGGAGGTCTGGAGGATCTAGCAATGACCTGGAGTCACCAGATACTTGCTCTTTCACGTTGGGAATTCTTGCTGCCCAATTTCTGTCTAGCTAGAGACAAAAAAAATGCAGATGCTGGAATTTCAAATAAACTTCCCACCCACCCACCGACTCCCTTTCAAGGCCCTTCCCCTCCCTTTCATTCCTCGTCCAACTCCTTCTTCCAGCTACCAACCAGATTCATTCCTCCTATTTAGAGTCATAGAGTAATAGAGATGTACAGCATGGAAACAGACCCTTCAGTCCAACCTGTCCACGCCGACCAGATATCCCAACCCAACCTAATCCCACCTGCCAGCACCCGGCCCATATCCCTCCAAACCCTTCCTATTCATATACCCATCCAAATGCCTCTTAAATGTTGCAATTGTACCAGCCTCCACCACATCCTCTGGCAGCTCATTCCATACACATACTACCCTCTGTGTGTAAAAGTTGCCCCTTAGGTCTCTTTTATATCTTTCCCCTCTCACCCTAAACCTATGGCCTCGAGTTCAGGGCTCCCCGACCCCAGGGAAAAGACTTTGTCTATTTATCATATCCATGCACCTCATAATTTTGTAAACCTGTATAAGGTCACCTCTCATTCTCCGACGCTCCAGGGAAAACAGCCCCAGCCTGTTGAGCCTCTTCCTGTAGCTCAAATACTCCAACCCTGGCAACATCCTTGTAAATCTTTTCTGAACCCTTTCAAGTTTCACAACATCTTTCTGATAGGGAGCAGACCGGAATTGCACGCAATATTCCAACAGTGGCCTAACCAATGTCCTGTACAGCTGCAACATGACCTCCCAACTCCTGTACTCAATACTCTGATCAATAAAGGAAAGCATACCAAATGCCTTCTTCACTATCCTATCTACCTGTGACTGCACTTTCA
>NC_057722.1:32953901-33001908 GCF_004010195.1 Chiloscyllium plagiosum | reverse complement strand
TCAAAAAACTCAATCAAGTTTGTGAGACATGATTTCCCATGCACAAAGCCATGTTGACTATCCCGAATCAGTCCCTGCCTTTCCAAATACATGTACATCCTGTCCCTCAGGATTCCCTCCAACAACTTGCCCAACACTGAGATCAGGCTCACTGGTCTATAGTTCCCTGGCTTGTCTTTACCGCCCTTCTTAAACAGTGGCACCACGTTTGCCAACCACCAGTCTTCCAGCACGTCACCTGTGACTATCGATGATACAAATATCTCAGCAAGAGGCCCAGCAATCACTTCTCTAGCTTCCCACAGAGTTCTTGGGTACACCTGATCAGGTCCTGGGGATTTATCCACTTTGATGCATGTCAAGAGATCCAGCACCATCTACTCTGTAATACGTACATTTTTCAAGATGTCACTATCTATTTCCCTACAGTCTATATCTTCCACATCCTTTTCCACAGTAAATACTGGTGCAAAATATTCATTTAGTATCTCTCCCATTTTCTGTGGCTCCATACAAAGGCCGCTTTGCTGATCTTTTGTCCTTAATATATTTGTAAAAACCCTTTGGATCTCCTTAATTCTATTTGCCAAAGTTATCTTGTGTCCCCGTTTTGCCATCCTGATTTCCCTCTTAAGTATATTCCTACTTCCTTTATACTCTTCTAAGGATTCACTCGATCTATCCTGTCTATACCTGACATATGCTTCCTTCTTTTTCTTAATCAAACCCTCAATATCTTTCATCATCCAGCATTCCCTATACCTACCAGCCTTCCCTTTCACCCTGACAGGAATATACTGTCTCTGGATTCTTGTTATCTCATTTCTGAAGGCTTCCCATTTTCCAGCTCTCCCTTTACCTGCAAACATCTGCCCCCAATCAGCTTTCGGAAGTTCTTGCTTAATACTGTCAAAATTGGCCTTTCACCAATTTAGAACTTCAACTTTTAGATCTGGTCTATCCTTTTCCATCACTATTTTAAATCTAATAGAATTATGGTCGCTGGCCCCAAAGTGCTCCCCCACTGACACCTCAGTCACCTGCCCTGCCTTATTTTCCAAGAGTAGGTCAAGTTTTGCACCTTCTCTGGTAGGTACATCCTTATACTGAGTCAGAAAATTGTCTTGTACACACTTAAGAAATTCCTCTCCATCTAAACCTTTAACACTATGGCAGTCCCAGTTGATGTTTGGAAAGTTAAAATCCCCTACCATAACTACCCTATTATTCAGAAAGCTGAGATCTCCTTACAAGTTTGTTTCTCAATTTCCCTCTGACTCTTAGGGGGTCTATAATACAATCCCAATAAGGTGATCATCCCTTTCTTATTTCTCAGTTCCAGCCAAATAACATCCCTGGATGTATTTCCGGGAATATCCTCCCTCAGCACAGCTGTAATGCTATCCCTTATCAAAATGCCACTCCCTCTTCTCTCTTGCCTCCCTTTCTATCCTTCCTGTAGCATTTGCATCCTGGTACATTAAGCTGCCAGTCCTGCCCATCCCTGAGCCATGTTTCTGTAATTGCTCCTATTGAAATATCAGGTTGTAGCCACCACCTGTATTCACCTATCTCCATCTCACCACTCTGCACGCCTCGCCCCAGACCGATAACCCTTTCTCCCCCTCTTTATCCGCAGCTCCCCCTACCCACACTTCCATGACTGAAAAAGGGTTATACCAAAACGTCACACAACTCCAACTCCTGATGTTGCCTGGCTTGCTGTGCTCTTCCAGTCTCCTGCTTGTCTATAATTTTTGTCTAAGGCATGGAAGATCAGGAAATTATTTTTAAATGAAGTAGGATAGGTACTAATGAAACATAAGTGTATGCAGATAGATTTTTCACTGTTCAGTTGCGAGATTCACATTTTCCTATTCACACCCAGGGTAGAAAATCAAACTTTTCTTTCTTCAATATCAATAATCTCAATTTTCTGATCTTGCTATCTTTTCCCAACTGACTCTTCTATATCCTTCAAAGACTAGAAAAAAATCAGCCCATCTTTTTCAATCATCAAGCAGACACGTACTCCATCAATAAATTACCTAATTAATGAAGCAATCACAATAAAGTTAAATACAATGATACCTGTGAGAGAGACTGAAATCGAAGTTAAAGTAGTAAGGGATTAAAATTTTGATTGGGACACTTGAAGGCCAGGGGGAGAATTATCCACAAGATAGAACTAAATAAATGGAAGGCTGAGAATCTTTTAATGCATGATTTATTGATAATATGGTAAACTATAGCTTTCTGCACAACTTATTACATTTTGTCCACATTATAATCCTTTGCTAAAAATGTGAACTTATTCAATGAGTTCATAACCTAGAATTATTTCTCCAAACCTCCAATTATAAGATTTGTTAATTCTGTGGAAAGATTTTAAATTAACAAGACAGGAAAGCCAGATTCTTAAGGAAGGTTAAACTAGGTGCATAGAGATTAGGAGAAACAGACAAGACTAGAACAAGAAATAAAATGTGTGAGGTGAGGTCAGACAAAGAGAGAATGCAGTAAGGTGTATAAATTTGTTTATAAATACAAAAAGTGTGGTAACCCAGACTGATGGTCTGCAGATGCAAATATTCACACTGGAATTTGATAATGTGAGATAATGGAGACATGGCACAAAAAGGGCAGGACTACATACTAAATATTCCTAGATAAAAGGTGTTCAGTAAAAATAATTGGGAAGAATGTTACAGTTCAAAGGAGGGCTGTTCTGAAGGGATCAAAGACAAAATGTGGTTAGAATCAAATTGTAGAGGTACCATTGAACATGTAACCTCTAAGTCAGCAACTTGTGGGAAAAATGGAGAGGATGAAATGTTGCAGGGAAATCCAAGAAAAATTAAAAAATATGGAAAAGTGATAGCGGACAGCTTTAATTATTGCAATGGGAATTGGGATAGTAATAGTGTAAAGGTCTGAGTGACAGAAGATATATTTTCAAGAGGACTTCTCTTCATCTGTATATTTTCAGTTCAACAAGAACAAGGCAATGCTGGGTCTTATTCTAACAAATGAATTGGACCAGCAAAGAAACATCATTGATCCAGAATCAGTGATCATTGAGTCGTAAGTGGAGAGGAGCCAATCAAAAGGACAAAGAGCAATTTAAAATAAAAATGCTAAATTGGAAGAGGGTTGATTTTGATTTCAAGCGGTGAGAACTGGTAAGATTGCTGGTTTGATAGATCTTGAACTGATCAGATCAGATTCCCTACAGTTTGGAAACAGGTCTTTCGGCCCAACTAGTCCACACCGACCCTCCGAAGAGTAACCCACCCAGACCCATTCTCCTAACTAATGCACCTAACTCTACGGACAATTTAGCATGACCAAATTCACCTAACCTGCACATCATGGGACTGTGGGAGGAACCAGAGCACCCGGAGGAAACCCGCGCAGACACAGGAGAACATGCAAACTCCACACAGACAGTCGCCCGAGGCTGGAATCGAATCCGGGTCTCTGACGCTGTGAGGAAGCAGTGCTGACCACTGAGCCACTGTGCTGATGCTTATGACTGTACTGCTACCTTGATGTGAACTGTCATTATGCATTGAGGATCGACAACTATCATGCTGTGATACTTACATTTATTCTGTAAGATAAAGATGAGATGTGGGTCACAAGAATTCGACAAACTTTTATTACAGTTCCTGGTACTTGTATGTCTACGTTACCATCATAAGCACTTGCATTTCTGGGCTCAAGCCAATCAACTTGGATGCACTGAAGCACAATTCTCTCAATGTGCCACACTGCAAGAGAACAGAGCTCAGTAAGACGGACAGTGAGTGCTTCACGCTATGATATGTTGCTGATATCATTAGTATGGCCTTTAAAAGGTATGTCACATATTTACTATGAGACATTCCACAACAATTGTCAGAATAGGTAAATATTGTAATGATTAACCTCCAAAATTAAATGAATTTCATTATCAAACTTCTGCCAAAATAAAAAACAACTATATCGACATAGAAGCTTTAATGGAAATACAATATTCACTTCAGCATTAATGAAACACATGCTGATATAAAATAAATATTATTTGCAGAGTTATAGCCTTCAGTGTGATTCATATTTTCCACTATTACAATGCATGGAAAACATAGGGAGATTATTGATTCAATACGTAATTTGGGTGAGATAGGAATTGTCAAAATTTCTGATCAATTTCTAACTTGAAATCAAAATAAATCATATCAAATGGAGTCTATGTCATGTATTTTATCTGCTGCAAATGCATTTCCATTTTCAAACAATTGCTTTCATTTTCTCTGTTGAGTTTCTAAAAAACTAAACAATGACCCATCATGACTTTAACATACTAAGGCATGTATAAATATTAGTTTAGATAATGCTCTGTATGCAGTGTCCAACTTCATTACAGTAGCTAGATTGTGAATCTGCCACAATTTTGAGGGGTAAGACCTCTCCAGTAGCAAATCTATGTTACATTATAGTGAAAATAGGTTGTTTTATTCAAGCATGTTGCCTAGAGCATTTTTTCTTATTACAAGAACCATCAAGGAGCATTGATTGTTAATGGATACACTCTAGCTGCAGCTAACAAACCAAGATATTGTCAACTTTAAAAAAACTTGTTGGTCGCCCTTATTTTGTAAAATGAGGATACATGAATCCAAAGCATTTTTAAAAATGAATTTACTGCATTATCTGGAGTTCATGTTTTATATAAAAATACCTCTCAACTTTAGTATTTTACCCCTTGAATACAGCAATACAAAAACAATTTGGATGGGAATAGGATGTGGAGTCATGGAGCTAAAACTTGAAAACTTTGGTTCAGTGATCCAAGAAGCCATCAAGAAATGTACTCCTTCTGTGTCCATTTTCTTTTAGGTCAACATGCGATTTTAAAAAAAGTCTCTGTCTGTATGTTCTGCACCGGCAGTTGTGGGGAGAAAATTAGCTGGAGAATTGTAACATTCAGTGAACATGGTGTTCTGATGATTGCTACATACAATCCTGCTTAGGAACAAAGGTGGGGCTTTCTGAAAAATGCTTTTTTTGAAACAGAGATGTCTGGATCATTGGGATTTCTTCCAGGGCAAGAGGGAACTGTGTAAGAAGAATGGGTTGCACCTAAACTGGAAGGGCACAATTGTCTGTGCAAGGAGGATTACTAATGCCAGTAAGGAATGTATAAACTACTGTTGCAGGGGGATGGGAAACAGAGCAATAGGTCAGCATGGGGAGTGGTTAAGGAGAAGATAGAAGTTAAGTCAAATTGGTCTAACAAGATGTGGAGGTGCCTGTGTTGGACCAGAGTGGACAAGGTCATAAATCACATGACACCAGTGATCTCTCTGTTGATAAATTCTGTGCCTGTGTGCTTCCCTTCACTTCATCTGATGAAGGAATAGTGCTCCAAAAGCTTCTGATTTCAAATAAACCTGTTGGACCATAACCCCTGGTGTCGTGTGACTTCTGACCTTGTCTAATAATAAGAGCAGGTAGTGCCGGCTTAATGAACACAGTGGGATCAGTGCTGTGAAGTGTATTTATTTTAATGCAAGGAGCATAACAGGTAAGGCAAATAACCTTAGAGCCTAGGTTAGTACATGGAACTATGATATTATAGCCTTAACAGAGAGAAGGGCAACACTGGCAGGTCAACACTCCACCATTTAGATGTTTTAGGCAAGGTAATGAAGGGTGTAAAGGAGTGTGGAGTTATATTACTGATTAAGTGGACTGTCATAAGAGAGAATATTTGGAGGCTTCATCCAGCAAGGCCATATGGGTAGAACTTAGGAATAAGAAAGATGCAATCACTATGATGGTGCTATACAGTAGACCTCCCAATAGCCAGCAGGAAATAGAGGAACACATATGTAGGCAGATCATACAAAGATGTAAAAACAGCAGAGTTATTGTAGTGTGTGATTTTAACTTCCCCAATATTAACTGGGACTCCCTTAGTGCAAAGGGCTTAGATGGGGCAGAATTTGTTAGGTAGATTGAAAGGCTTTTTGAAACAATAGTCTAACTCGTCAAGGGCTATACTATACATATTGATCAAGGTTTCAAGTAGGGTAGCATTTTGGGAATGATAATCATAATTCCATAAGTTTTAAGATAGTTATGCATTAGGATAAGACTGTTCCTTGGCTGAACATGTTAAATTGGCGAAGGCTAATTTCAACAGTACAGGTAGGAACTGGAGAAATTGGATTGGAGCCAGTTGTTTAAGATAAATCCACATCTGACTTGTGGGAGTATTTGAAAGGCCAGTTGATCAGAGGTCAGGACCAGTCTGTTCCTGTGAGAATGAAAGGGAAGAATAACAAGATTCAGGAACTATGGATGATGAAGCATGTTATATGTTTAGTTAAAAAGAAAATGGAAGCATATGTAAGTTTTAGGAAACAGGAATCAAACAAGGTCCTTGAGGAATATAAAGGAAGCAGAGAAGAACATTAAAAAAATTAAGAAAGCTAGGAGGGGCTTTGAAATGTCTGTGGGAAGTAGGATTAAGGAGCAAAAGGGTGGCTGGGGATAGAGTAGGTCAACTCAAGGTCAAAGGAGAGAAATTATGCCAGCAAAAGTGGGTGTTGGCCTTAATGAATACTTTGCATCAGTGTTCACCAACAGAAGGACATAAGTAATGGTTAGATTAGGGAGGGGTATGCAGATATTCAAGGGCATGTTGACTTTAAGAAAGAATTGGTTTTGGTTGCCTGAAAAACATTAAGGTAGATAGATCCACAGGGCCTAATGTGTTCTATCTCAGGATACTGAGTGAGACAAGGGAGGAGATTGCTGAGGCCTTAACATAAATCTTTGTATTCTCTTTAGACACGAAATGTCCCAGACGACTGATGAGTCAATATTTTACCTTTTATTGAGGAGGACCACGGGGATAATCCAGATAATTACAGGCTGGTGAGCCTTACATCAGTGGTAGGCAAATTATTAGAGAAGATACTGAGAGACAGGATTTACTTGCATTAGGAAAAGAATAGAGTTAGTAGGGATAGTCAGCAGGGGCCCTCTTGTCTCACAAATTTGATTGAGTTTTTTTTGAAGAAGTGATGAGGGTAAGGCAGGGGAATTGTCTACACAGACTTAATTAAACCATTTGACAAGATCCCTAATGATAGGCTGGTCCACAACATTAAGTCACATGGGATCCATGGTGAGTTTGTTAGTTTGATACAAAATTGACTTAGTCATAGAAGATGGTTGTGGAAGGACATTTTTCTGACTGGAGGTTTGTGACCAATGGTGTTCTGCAAAGATCAGTACTGGGTCTTCTGTTGTTTGCAATGTATATAAATGATTTGGATGAAAATGTTGGTGATCTGATTAGTAGGATTGCAGGTGACATGGAAATTATGGAGTTATGGATAGTGAGAAAGGTTGTCAAAGGCTATAGATCAGTTGAAAAGTTGGGCAGAGAAATGGCAGATAGAGTTTAATCTGGACAAGTGTGAGGTGATGCATTTTGAGTGGTCAAATGCAAAAGGAAAGTATACTGAAAATGGCTGAACCCTTAGGGGTATTGATATACAGTGGAATCTTGAGGTACAAGTTCACATCTCTCTGAAAGTGGCAACACAAGTGGATAAGATGGTAAAGAATGTATATGACATGCTTGCCTTCATTGGTCATTGCTTGAGTATAAAAGTTGGCAAGTCATGCTGCAGCTTTATAAACCTTTAGTTGCACCACATTTGGTGCATTGTGTGCAGTTCTTTGTCTCACACAATAGGAAGGATGTGGAGGTTTTGGACAGGGTGCAAAATAGGTTTATCAAGATGTTGCCTGGTTTGGATTATATTAGCTATAAGGAGATGGTTGTACAAACTTAGGTTATTTTCGCTAGAGACTTGAAGGCTGAGGGGTAAAATTGTGAGAAGCATAGATATGGTGGGTAGTCAAAGTTTTTTTTTGCCAGAGTGGAAATGTCAATTACTAGGAAACGAATTACTTTAAGACGGTGGGGGGAGGAGTCGTTTAAAACAGATGTGCACGGAAAGTTTATTTACACAGAGGGTGGTAAGTGTTTGTAGCATGCTGCCAGAGGAGGTAGTAGAAGCAGATATTATAACAATTTTTAAGATCATTTAGACAGATGCATGAACAGACAGGGAATTAAGGGAAATGGACAATGTGCAGGCAGATGGGATTAGTTTCAATTGGCATCATGCTCAACACAAACATGGTAGGCCAAGGAGCCTGTTCCTGTGCCGTACTGTTCCATGTTTCACATTTAACTAATCAAATAGTATCATGATAATATTTTCATTTGTCCACAAGATGTGGTCACCACTGGCTAACTCAGCATTTATTTCCCACCTTTAATTACTCTTGTTGAACTGGTGCAGTCATTAGGGCGTGAGAACACACATGGTGCTGATTTCTTTCCTATATATTCACAGAATGTGGACATTAATGGCTAGGCCAGCATTTATTGGACATCCCTAATTGGCCAGAAGGCAGTTAAGTGTCAAACACATTGCTCCGAGTCTGCAGTCACATGTAGACCAGGCTAGGTAAGGATAGCAGTTTCCTTTCCTTAAGGACATTAATCAATCAGATGGGTATTTCCCATTAGGAAGTGAGTTTCAGGATTTTGAGTGAGCGATGATGAGTGAAAAGGTGATATAATTCTAAGTCAGGATGATGCGGGAATTGGAAGGGAACCAGCAGGCAGTGGTGTTCCTGTGCGTTTGCTGTCCCAGTCTTTCTCTGTTGTGTAGATCATGGTTTTGAAAGTGTTGTCTGAATCAAATCTGAAGCAAACACAGAGAATGCTGGAGAAACTCAGCAGGTCTGGCAACAACTATGAAGAGAAAAACACTATTGATGTTTCAAGTCCAGCAGGACTCTTCTGAAAAAAAGTCATTCCAGACTCAAAATATTAACTCTATTCCTCTTCAGTGATGTTGCCAGACTGGTTTAATACTTGGGAGGACATCAAACTGCAGAAAGCTTTTACACTTATGTCCATCGATGCTGGATTTTCTTGCATCCATGTTACCATACTTAATTGAATTTAATACTCAGATGCTGCCTGACCTGCTGTGCTTTTCCAGCACCACTCTAATCTAGACTCTGGTTTCCAGCATCTACAGTCCTTGTTTTTACCGAGTTGATGTCAAGGGCAGTCAGTCAGTCACTCTCATCTCATTCAACTTTCAGTCTGAAAATGTGCAGTGAAAATGGAGACGCATGATCTTTCTGACTTTTTGGGCTTTATGAGGGAAGTATCAGAAAAGTTAATAATGGGATAGCTGGCTTATGGCAGCCAAGCATTTGTAGCCATGTCACTTTATGATCCTTCAATTGACTCTTTCTCTTCTTGTGATGAAGAAATCACTAAATTTTAAATTCTTCACCAGATAATCAAATCGGTTCTGTAACTTTAGGATAAGGAAACTGGGCACATGCCTTTCTTGTTGGATCCAGTGCTGGGTGTTAGTGACTCAGGACGTGGCCTTTTAAATCTGACCCCTTTCTCTGGGATCTCCCCAGTTGCAGTGTCCATAGACCTTCTTGGCAGGCAAGTGACTTCAGCTTCTACCTTAACACTGGTGCAATTCAGCAACTTGAAAAGTGCAACTTAAAATAGATGTTACTTCTGAGATTTGAAACACAGTCATGAATTTAATTAAAATGGTAGCTTGTGTTGTCGCCTTTTAAATTTGCTCCATTGAAACCAGTGTTAAGTTTTGTGTGTTCTAACTGATTTTGACTACTATAATTTTAATTTAATCAAGTGGCATCGATATTTTAAGAGCTTTGACAATGAAGTCATGTAGATAATTATAACACATGTTGTTGATTGGACTTCAAACATTATTTTCTGGGATCGTCAATTTCTTCAGGATACCATCACTTCATCAGCAAAATAAAGTGGTCCAAAGGCTTTGCAAAAGTTTACAATTCTATCACCGCAAGGCATGAGGCATGACGTGAATTAATCAGTCTATCTCAATTCAAGAGATGAGTGTTCCTTTTTTAAATTCAGTGAGTGAAGGTCACCGTTACTATCCATTAGTTGCACTTGCTTTAAAAGCCAGAGGCCAGGCTTGGTTACAGTATATGTTTCTTAAGCTTCCCTGGAAAATCAGGAATGCAAATAGTTTATTGACTTCAGCCACACAAATCATACTGGCACAATGAGGCACGTAACCCTTTCAATACAAACAAATACTATAGAAAGTGTTCATGGTGTTATATGATTTTATCTTCACAGACAAATTACTGATTTGCTCTATGAGTAAGTGTCTACATTTTTTTGTTGATAAGTGCAGTAAATAAAAAATGACCGTTCCTGAAAATAACACATTCCACACTGGCATCTTAAGAAGTACAATTAGAACGTTTGTGAGTCTAGGCATCCACCAGTGCAGGGTCTTCTGGATGCACTTGATTTCCCATACTGCTGCCTAAGCCAATGAGAAAAAAGGTTATTGGATGCATGCACATAGCAAAGTCAGGGTTTGTAGGTTTGCACGTATAATTGCATGGTTAGCACTTTAACACGTAGCCCAGTTGGATAACTGCAGATGCTTTCCCATTGGTTTCTCAGTGTTGAATTCACTGCGATATTTCTGACTTCATGGAAAACCCACTGAAGGATAACTTGAAGGAAGTATCAACTTGTGTTTAACACATTATTTTATCCTGATTAGTGTTTGACTCCAAAGTAAAATCTTAGGTTACAATGCCATATGAATTGTTAGTAGAGTTTCCAGCATCCTTAGTTCTTTGGGCTTTTTTAAAATTGCTTTTGGAGCTGTTTGCAAAGTAGAAACACTTCCTGGTTTGAAGTGGCACCTGCCATTCATGTTCTTCTGAGTTCATTCCTTTACACTTTTGTGGAATTTACTTTATGAAATCCTTTCCTGTCAGCATTATTTGATTTAGCTGGTGACTGTGTTTTGTATTTTAATGTGCATTATATTATGCCAAATTTACAATCCATAGCTTTCAAATGCAAAAAAATAAGTATACCACATATCTATATTTTTGGATGTCCAGATTTTGATAGAGTGTATTACAGCATGACAATTACAGCCAGTACTGTTTGCTTCCCTGTTACACTCTACCACATTTGCATCTTGAAAATAAAGTATATACATCTGTTGATTAAATTCATATCAATATTGGAGTGGAATATAAGATAGTGTTCAAGCTAATATTTGCTGTCATATATTGGCTGAAAATAAAGATAATTTTGCATTCTAAACATTTTCTTTTTAGATGTACACAGTTCCATTTTTCCTCAATATTTTACTGCTGCATTATATTTCCTTCAGTTTTTCTGTATTCTGTTGACATTCTTGGGTGAGTCAGAGTTCTATATACACATAATTGTATGATTAACTATAATATGGTGTACATTCATTTTAATCAGCCCTTCATCTGTTGAATGTAAACAATTAAATCACTGATACGATATAACTTGAGCTCATTGCAAGCAATCATCTATCTTACAAGGGAGCAAAGCAAGTATTACATCAGACATTTATCACTACCTGTATTTTGGACATGAGATAATTGAATTAGAAAGTTGGCAAATTGAGTTTTTCTCTATGATTGATGAAATCACAACACACTTGTCTCCTTCTTTCTCTATCTCTGTTTTAATCTCATATATTTAAGTATTTAAATACTGCTTTAGTCATACTTTAGGATTAACACAAGTTACCATTTATTTCATTTTGCCACATTAAAAGACCAGCAGTAATTTAATGTAAATCTAGCTATTTTCTCTAATTTGTGATATCTGCAGTGAATTATTTAATGCAATCTTTTCATTTCTATAGATTGCATCAACATAGTACTATATCTTTCATTTCCATGGTATTAGATTATAATACTTACACAGAATGTATTTCTTAAGGAATATAATAGTTGAAATTTTCAATGTATGAATCAGACATAATGTGCTACAACTTAAGTTTTGATTCAAAACATCATTTAAATATTAAACATATTTCATCAGTGTTGCTTTTGCTACGTATTATTGTAAAGCGTAGATAATGGGCTAAATCATTAGAATTTTCTTTGCTGCAGGACATAACTGCAAACTCTTAGCTTCATGTGGAAACAGAAGTTAAAAAGTATATTTCAAAAATCTTGAACAAATGTTGTCTTTAGAATGGACTATACATAACAATAGCTCTTAAAAGTATGCCAGAGAATATTGATTGATGGGTCCCTTATCAATGGGTTAATGCAATATATGATACATGCCAGAGATCCTACTTAGATTAAAAATTCTTCTCTACATGTAAAGGGCAAACATATATAAACATGCATGAAAACAATTTGAAGTCAACTTGAATCCCATACAGTGTAAAGTTTGCTACTATCAACTTAGAAGTCCTCACAAATTTTGCATTAACTCTTTTTTTGAGTGGACGACAACTTACTGGGTGCTCCAATGAACAAACTGTTTCCACCTTCTATTAATTTTAGTGTTTTGTTTATCATTTAAACCAACATATATTTGTAAACCTGCAGAATGTAATCAGAAAACATGTGTAGGACTTCATTTATACAATGTTTGAGAGCAGCAGGTGCAATTCAAGTGTTTTGCAAAAAATGAAAATGAGAAATGAGGAAAGAAAGCACTTTTGTGTAATAAGTAGTTTTGTGAAATGCACTGCCTGGAAGTATAGAGGAGGCAGGTACAAATAAGCCATTCAAGAAGGCTTTAGAATTTATTTGAATTGAAATAATATGCAGAGTTATGGGAGAAAAATGAGCAATTGGCACTAAGTAAAAATATTTAGACATGACAGGCCAAATACTTCCTTCTGATTTTGTGATGCTGTATAAAATACTTGGAATAGTATATTCCATAAATGTAGATCCTAAGATGGATCTGCAACCCTTCTTTCCTTTTTAATCCTTTGTTTGATCTTTTCTCCATTTCCTTCCCATCCTCAGAATAGTTCTCTACTTCCTTTTTTACAACAATGTACTGTTTTGGTTTACCTCTGTTCTCATTCATCTCTGTTCCCTAAAGAGCAGAGTTCAAAAAATAAACATACCTTGGCAGGAGTTTATTGATTAGAGGTGGAATCCTGCACAGATGGTTTCTTTTTATCCTTTCCCCATTGTTTTGAATATTTAGTTTAAATTAATATCTTTTAAAATAACCTTTTCAGTTTAAGAAATATAACTTTTAAGCCCATGAAAGTGTGAATTTTAAAACAATTGGTAACTCCAGTAAATACTATTTTCTTTTAGAAATTCACTCATGGAATGTGGGCATCACTGTCTATGCCAGGATTAATTGCCATCCCTAGTTATCCTTGATAAGATGGTGCATGAACTACTGCAGTCCATGTGTTGTAGATAGATCCAGAATGACATCAGAGAGAAAATCCCAGGATTTTGACCCAGCAAGAGTAAACAAACAATGATATGAATAATGTTCACCAAAGAAGAGGAAAAGAACAGTAGACTCCCCTTCCTGGACATATTAGTGGAACACACATCTACTGGGGAACTACAGACTAGTGTATACAGGAAGAGCACACATACTGACCAGATACCGAACTATAACAGCAACCAGCCCAGCACTCACAAATGGAGCTGCATTAGGACATTATTTAAATGTGCAAGGACACACTGCAGCAATCTAGAAGGCAGAAAAGGAACATCTATTCAAAGGATTTAAACCAAACAGTTACCTCAAGAGAACTATCCTCCGCTACTTACAGGACAAACTCAAAGAAGAAAACACTACATGACCAGACACGATAGGGACCATACCATACATCAAAAACGTATCGGAGATAACCACCTGACTACTCAGATCCCTGTGATTTTTAGTGGCCCACAACACCTTCCACTAACTTCTCATAAAGGTTAAAGACCCAACACTCGCATCCAACAGAATGAACATTATCTACAAGATATCCTGCAAGGACTGTAAAAAACACGACATAGGACAAACAGGGGAAAAAAAACTGACCATATGAGTGCATGAACATCAGCTCGCCACTGCCAGACACAACCAGCACTCTCTCTTTTCAAACCACACAGACAATGAAGAACGCAAATTCAACTGGGATGATATAACTATCCTAGCACAGGCAATACAGAGACACAGCAGAGAATTCCTTGAAGCCTGGCACTCCAACCAGAACTCAATCAATAGACATATTGAACTGGACCCCATATACAAATGACTCATATACAGAACCGGAAGTACCAACAAACAGATACATATAAATAGACAGAACAGGACAGACCACCAACACCTTATCATAGATACACTGATGGTGTCACGTAGTCAAGCAACAAAATGTTTGCATAAATACACAACAGCTCCGTGAATAAATCCATGACTTCAAACAATGATATATATCCGACTCAGGATGGTGAGTGGTTTGGAGGGAAACTTGCAAGTGGTTGTGTCCCCATGTATTTACTGCTCTTTTCCTTCTAATTGAATGTAGTCATGGGTTTGGAAGTTGTTGTCTAAGGAGGTTTGTGAATTTCTGCAGTGCATCTGCATGGTGCAGCACGGTGGCTCGGTGGTTAGCAGTGCGACCTCACAGCATCAGGGACCTGGGTTCAATCCCTGCCTCAGAGTGTGGAGTTTGCACATTCTCCCTGTGTCTGTGTGGGTTTCCTCCCACAGTCCAAAGATGTGCAGGCCAGGTGAATTGGCCATGCTAAATTGTCCATAGTATTCGGTGCATTAGTCAGAGTGAAATGAGTCTGGGTGGATTACTCTTCAGAGGGTCAGTGTGGACTAGTTAGGCTGAAGGGCCTGTTTCCACACAATAGGGAATCTAATCTTATAGGTGGTACACACTGCTGCCACTGAGTGTCAGTGATGTTTGTGGATGCTTTGGAAGTCAAGTGGGCTATCTTGTCCTGGATGATATGAAGAGTCTTGGGTGTTGTTGGAGCTGCACTCATCCTGAGTTGCACCTTGTAGATAGTGGAGAGGCCTTGGAAAGTCAGAAGGTGAGTTATTCATGACGGGATTCCTAGTCTTTGACCTGCTCTTGTAGTGATTGTATTTATGTGCTTAATCCAGTTGAGTTTCTAGCCAATGGTAACCATTAAGATGTTAACGGTGTGGGATTCAATTATGGTAATGGTATGGAATGTCAAGTGGTGGTAGCTACATTATCTCTGATTGGAGATGTTTATTGTTTGGTAATGCCATTTGCCACATTTTAGCCCAAGCCTGGACAATGTTCAGATTCTGTTGCATTTGGACATGGATTGCTTCAGTATCTGAGCAACCACAAATGGTGCTGAACATTATCAGTCATCAGCTCCACTTCTGATCTTACAATGAAGAGAAGGTCATTAATGAAGCAGCTGAAGATGATTGGGCCATGGACATTATCCTGAGGAACTCCTGCAGAAATGTCTTGGAATTGAGATGATTGACCTCCATCAATCACAACCAAATTTTTGCCAAGTATAACTCCAATCAGCAGAGAGAACCCCCTCAATCCCAAATTTCTTTGTGTCTCGTTTGTTTGGGCTCCTTTATGCTACACATTGTCAAATGTGACCTTGATTTCAAGGGCAGTCACCCTCATCTTCAAACAAACTTGGAGTTAATTATCATTAAAATGTACCTAGGTTTATGTTACAAGGTCAGTGTGGATTGTGTAAACCCTAAACCATAGATGACCCATTTCTGGAACTCTTGATAGAACCATGGGGTCTATTTTTTTCTTCTATAGCAGAAGTTAACAGTTAACAATTCTATGAAAGATGGTTGTAAAATGTATTTAAGGATAAACATTATTTATAGGGGTTAGAACATCAAGAGTTATGTTGAAGATAAAGTAATTCACTGGCACTTCTATTTTAATCAATGCAGAATCTGTTACAGCATTATAAAGACAGTATATTTGCATGTGTTTGCTGAGACAAACAGGTATTTTCAGTTTGGGAATAAGCAATGGCAGTTGTAACTTTGCTCAGGTAAACATCACATACCACCAGCGCGAGAATGCCAATGCAAGATAATAGTCAATTAGAGTTGAAGTTTTAGCAGAAAAATCTTCTTAATGTTATTGTTCCCTGCATTGGATGCAGATTGGGGGTTTATCTCAACTTGGATTTCTTGAGAGAAAAGCAGCTTGAAAATTTTACTCTGGCTTGCTGGTGGTAACGAAAATCTATGATGGCTCCCCACATCCTGCTTTGCAGCAGGAGGCAGTTAAGAGAGTTTGCTTGGAAAGCTGAGAGAAGACAGTTGGCTGTCTGCCAAGAACATGAATAAGGTATTCACAGTTACAAGGCCAGTAAAGAAACAATGAGGGTGCAGAAACCCAAAGAAAGTGGAAGTCCCCATAGATTTTTACCTGAGAGGGTATCTAGAATATTGAAGAAGAGTGAACTAAGCAGAGCTGTGGATCACATTTGGAGTTTATCCCCGGAAAGGAAAATGAACCTTCAAAACTTTAATAAGATCAGAAATTCCTGATGGGAGGACTGTGTTCACAATATATGTAAGCTATAATGTTAAGTTAATAATGCTTACTTTGTTTAAGTTCTTTTTGATATATAACTGATTGTTGTTGGCTGTTTTAAAAAATCTTGTGGCATTGTTCTGTCAGTTAATTGATGGATGTTTGTATTTCTTCTTTAAACATCAAAAACCCGAAGAGAAACATAACATAATTCATTTTTCTTTGCTCTCTCTACTGCTTTTAATTGCATTATGTTTGCCTGAAAAAAGAACTATCTTCTCTCAGTCTAGCTTTACCTTTCTTTCCTGTTTGGTTTTAATTCCTTCTAAATTGTGCACTACAATGTAGAAAGGCAGTGCCATATTGTCAGGGACGGGTAGATGTGAGTGGGAGGTAGGAATACATAATCAAAGGAATATAAAGGAATGCATAATCAAAGCAACAAAGCACAGATATCATGGTCCATGGAAAGGAACTGAGGAGAAAGTATTGATGAAGAGAACTGCTCCAGAACAGTGACGTTTATTCTTACTTTAAAACAAAGTAATAATTCTTTGGTAAACATTTTCATAGATGTGGGCAACAAATACAAATAAGGTAGGTCGTTAAGATCATTATAACTCATCCATTTGGGAAATCAATTATCCTTTTATAGCATCGAACCAAATTTTGAGTTATTCCTAGGTAACTGACCGGAGTTTCATTCCAAATTGTATAGAGTATGTCTTGTTTTCATCAAACTGAACTTTCTTTTCATAATTTTGAATCTATGTCATGCATTATACTTTAATGCCACACTGTTAAGGTGTTTTCTTGTTTCCATCGTTTAAATGGCAATAACATTAGTCATCATTTTGATCCAGTTTTCAGGACCATTTTAAGCTCTTTGCCAACTTGTGTTTCTTTTCTGATTTCATGAAAGTTACATGAAAGTATCAAGCTGTAAGTACCAATCAAGCCAGCTCCAATGCCAAGTCAATACACGGGAAGGTTCTGAGAGTGAGAAAACTACATGAGCTGAACCCAGATTCTGCTGCTTCAGGTTTCAAAAAATCAAACTACCAAGACCTAGAATGACAGAGTTGCTGTAGAATCTACACCTGTTAATTGAACAATTTGAATTCATTATTGACAGGCTCCTGACAGGCACCAGCCCGTTTCAAAACAAAGTCTACCCTACTGTTGTTAGAATACTGAATGGACTCACAAACTGTTAGCATTCACCTGTACCTGTGTTTTTGTTTTTGCCACTGTTTTACCTATTATTTACTTATCTATGCAATTTAACTCTATGATCTGCCTGTACTGCTCACAAGACAAAGCTTTTCACTGTGCCTCGGTACACGTGACAATAAATTCAATTCAATTCAATTGTCGTTTCCCAACTCATTGTAGCATACTGATTTGTAAACACAGCTGCCTACTGCCTGTATGCACAACATTTGTTGGTTAATTTGGCAGTGGGTATCCACAATGGTCTGGCTGTGGGAGGTGTCATCTCCCAGTACTGATTTACCAACTGGAGAATGGGCTTAAAGATGTCAAACATACCTCACATGGAATCAATTTTTAAAATCACCATCATTCAAACCGATGAGCAACAGGAACAAACAAGACAATTTTGCAATTTATATAGGAGCAAATTTTCTGCACAATTGTTTTTTCTGTGGCTTTTTTTTCAAATGTCATGCGGCAGAAGGAATCATGTTTAGATCAGTAACATGTCACACCAAAACTGTTCTTGTAGCAGGATAAAGAATATAAGATCAGTTCATGTTTTCATGTCCAAAACGTACTTATTGATAATGGATATTGATTTTGATGAGCACTCCGAAGATTGCTCCATTTTTCCACAGCACAAGGGATCAGCACAATGTATCAATTAGTCCTGAAGGCAGATTGACAAACAGGTAACAGATATTACAATTGAGAAGCTGTGTCTGACTTTTATTCGCAATAATTGCCATGGACTTTGACAAAATCAGCAGTTGAAACATTGCTCAATAATTTTCAAAGCTTGCAATTTTTTCTTTTTGTGGCTGTGCAATTATAAAAGGTATGAGGCTGACATTTGCTGGAACATAACTATGACTGTAAATGTGTAATTGCAGTTACTCCAGTATGATAGAGCACTCAATGCCATGACATTTATTTAACGCTAATATTTCAGCATCTACATCTTTCATATTCATGAGTCGAAATCATTTCAATCACACAGCAGAATTTCAGAAGTGTCAATGACTGTTTGTGGGAAAGGGGTATTTTTACTACACAGTATCAATTGTTTTAAAGTAATATTTTGCCTTTTAGGTATAATACAATACTTACTTTTCATGTATATGTCAGTTTTTGTGTTTATTTCAGGTTTGGTAAAGTCAAACAAGTAACCTCTGAATAAAGGAGGAAGAATTTTGAGACTTTTCTTTAAATATTATATTTAGAAAGATTAATAATAAAACAAATTTAAAAATTACCTTCTAACTTCACAAACTGTAAACTGCAGAATTTTTATAAATTCTTAGAAGCTTTTGTGCAAGCATAAAATTAAAATTCTAGTAAATGTTAGCATTTAAGCAAAGACTCAAATAATACAGCCTTTCCTTAATATAACTGAATGGCTATTTGTTTATTTAGAAATGAATATCTGGAGCTCACAAAAAACCTTTAGTTTTCTGCTCTACTTGTCTGAAATGACATCACATGCATACGCACACACAAACAATGATGTTGTTTGTTCTACACTTTATGTACCCCCCTATAAATTGTGTTTTGTAGGTATCACATTTGTGATTGTTTCTTTTTGGTTCTCCAGGCAGACATCTGTAAGAAACATAAGATGGGCGGCACGGTGGCACAGTGGTTAGCACTGCTGCCTCACAGCGCCAGATCCTAGGTCCGATTCTGGCCTTGGGTGCCTGTCTGTGTGGAGTTTGCACATTCCCCACACACCCCACCCCACCCCCACCCCGTGTCTGCGTGGGTTTCCTCCACAGTCCAAAGATGTGCAGGCCAGGTGAATTGACCATACTAAATTGTCAAGTATTTCAGTGTAAGGGGTAAATGTAGGGGTATGGGTGGGTTGCGCTTCGGTGGGGCGGTGTGGACTTGTTGGGCCGAATGGCCTGTTTCCAACTGTAAGTAATCTAATCTAATCTAAAAAGATGTTAAATTATGTTGACAAGAGGCCTAACACTTGTTAAAGGAGTCCTTGAGAAATTAATTCCTGATAAATATGGCAGGAATCAAGATCTTTCACCAGCCCTCAATACTGCCAAAAATAAGTTGGATTTAAAAGAAAATTGACTCAAAAGCAAGGTGGAGTAGGATTGTGCTGTCAGATCTCACATTCCTGACAACTGACTAACATCCTAGGTCATCACCCACCCCCATCACATTTGACAGTCTCTGTCCAATCCCCACCCCAGAACTTACCTTAACATCATTGCTGATGACTCAACATTTTTTTATATATGGTGTGAACTCACTCAAAAAAATGGGAATGATGTTTGAGGAACATTTTTGTGAAGAGCCCCAAGTCTCTCCATTCATCCAAGTTTAACACAAGACCAGGATAATTGTGAGACTATTACGTTCAATTTATATCAGAAGAGACTTTGGCTTAAGCCATAATGCCCTAGAATTTACTGGAGCATGGTATCTCATACCACACCCTGTTAGTATTTTTCCTTCACCTATCAGGACTCATAACAAAATGACTTTGTCATGCAAACTGCTGAAAATGAAATCTACTAACAGGATATCTGAGACCGACATCACTAACAGCAAACATTTCCTTAACTAATGCAATCTTGGAATTGGAAAATAAACATAAGAGAAGCAACAGAGAAGCAGGATGAATTGGAATCAAGTCAAATGCACTGTGTCGAAGAGGGGAAGAAAGGTTGGATTCAGAAACAGGAATAAAAGGACTAACAGTAGTGAGAATATTTTTTAAGTTGCTAACAGTTTGCTACCTATACAAATGAGATTGTACAGTTTAACGTTGTGTTTTAGACTGCAGTGGTTTATTGACATTTCCATGAATGTAAGTCATCTTATTAAAAAGTTACTTACACTGTCAATTATATCACAAATCTAATTGACAATTAAATTGTAAATGCAGCAACTTCACAAATCTGATGTGAAGGTTAAGGGTGAGTAGCAGTTTCTTAAATTGAACTGTGGAGCAATGAAGATTGTCCAACTTGTGGTGATTCACAATTCACAGACTATCTACTCCAATTTGCTTGACAATTTATACAGTAATTGTAATGCACAGCATTAAAATCAAGTTATTTTGGTAATAAGTTCTGGATATTGCAAATAAAAGATTGAATAAAAAAGCTAAAAAGAAGGTGGTAAGGAAAGAAAATGTATATCACTGCCAAAGAGACAAAAATATGAAGGAATGAGACAATATAAGTGCAACAATTTTGTTTGGTGCCAGAGAGATTGATTTGCAGTATTTAACTCTTATGGTTGAAAATATATATACCATTGCTACTCTTAAATATCTGTCCAAAGTCTAAGTCGACATCATAATAATTACAAGTACATGATCACTTGAAATTCCAACTACCTGATGAAGGAGCAGTGCTCCGAAAGCTAGTACTTTCAAATAACCTGTTGAACTATAACCTGGTGTTGTGTGATTTTAACTTTGACCATCCCAGTCCAACACCAGTTCCTCAACATCATGAGTATCAATACCCCTCTGAAATTCCCATTTAAAGTCAACAAATCCCCCCTGGAGTTTATACTATGCATGCTAGGATCTTAAAAGAATTGGGAGCAGAGAGACTAGATGCATCGATTGTCAAAGAGTCATAGTCATTGAGTCATTCACCTTCCGAAATGCACTGGAGACTGGAATTGATTTAATTGATTGGAATTCAACAAATGCAACTCCAGTGTGCAAGGAAGGAGACAAAAAGTAGGAAAGAGTGGGCCAGATTACTACTCTACCCTTTCATTCCAAAGAAGAGAGGTCCATTTTGCTGAGAGGAGATTCTGATCAGAGCACCTTAGAAACATGGAGCAATATTTGTATTCCATCAGTTATGTCATATTGCAGAGGTATCAGGGAAAGGCAAACCATACACTTTTTCATAGCAATTGCTGTCAAAGCATAAGCAGAGAGGCCAATGTAACAGTGGGGGATAGGAGTCCAGGATGACAGATGGATAGGAATGGGGGGTACCAAATGGGTAGAGTACTAGGTGGCAAGATAATTGATCCAATGGTTAGTGTAGGTCAGACTGGGTGGAATAAATTGACTCTAGTAAGGGGGTAGGCAGGGTTGGTGTCAGAACCAAGAGATTCAACTCCAAATCAGTGCAGGAACCTCAACTATTTATAATCTATGTTATTGATTTGGATGAAAACGCCGAATGAGTCATGTCAGACAATATGAACATGTTCATTTTGACAGGACGACAGCATATTCTTTAAATGCAGAAAGATTGAAAAACCTAGTGCTTCAGAGGAAGCTAGTGTCCAGGTATGTGGATCACAAAATGTTAATATGCATTATGTTAGTATACATTGTAGCACTAACCATAATACCTTCCAATACTTTGTCAATGACAGAGTAGATGATGGAGCAATAATTAGATGGATTGAATTGCTCCTGCATTTTGTGGAGAAGGCATTCTTGGATAATGTTTCATAAACTGCCTTGGCTTTAGGCGTGGAAAACTGGAGCTCAAATCTTCAGAACTATTGTTCAGATGTTTTCAGGGTCTATCGTCTTTTTTGAATCTTTGACTTCAGATTTTTTTGATATCATGTGAAGTGAATATAGTTAGCTGTAAACTAGCATCTATGATACTGGGATCCTCTGAAGAAGGCTGAGATGGATCTGAACGCAACACTTCTAGCTAAAGATGACCATAAATGCATTGCTGTTATGATTTCTGTACACAGGTAACTTTTAAAGAGAAATTTGCACTTAAGGTCATAGAGATGAATAGCATAGGAACAGACCCTTCAGTCCAACTCGTCCATGCCGACCAGGTATTCCAAATTAATCTAGTACCATTTGCCAGAATTTTGCCCATATCCTTCTAAATCCTTTCTATTCACATAACCATGCAAATGCCTTTTAAATGTTGTAATTGTACCAGCCTCCACACTTCCCCTGGCAGCTATTTCATATATACATCACTCTGTGCATGAAAAAGTTGCCCTTAGGTCCCTTTTAAACCTTGCTCCTCTCACATCAAACCTTTGCCTATGAGTTTTGGTCTTCCCCACGAAGGGGAAAAGACCTTGTCTATTCACCCTTTCCACACCCCTCATGATTTTATAAACCGCTTTGTGGTCACCTCTCAGCCTCCAAAACTCCAAGGAAAATAACACAAGTCTATTCAACCTCTCCCTATAGCACAAACCCTCCAACCCTGGCAACATCCTTGTAAATCTTTTCTGAAATGAATGAAGATACAGGCCTTACTCATTAAAATCCCTCTAATAATCTGGACTTGTCACTTCAAGTGTAAAGCCATTTTTTTAACAACATCACATGCTGTCATAATTTAATTATTGTTGGCTATTAAAATTTGTTGCTGCATTCTCCTATTGATCTTTTTCTCACTCTCTTTTTATTTTCATTTTGATCCCCTCTTTATTTCATTTGGCTTTGAATAAATATTTTAAATTATACTTCCTGGTTTAGACTGTGCGATCTCAGTAAGAATTCTTCAGGGAAGTATATAGATCTTTACACTGTTGACGCAGGTCCCAAATTTCCTGTTGGGAGCACCATGCCCTTATTTCTCTCGAACTGTTGCAAAAAAATGGTACAATCAACCACATATTTTTTGCACAGAAGTGTTAGGATAATGAATGACTGGCACCATTCATTTACCACTGATCAAAAAAATCTGGACCTGTGATTGAAGGATTAATGGGAAGTTTTACTGAATGACTAAACAGAGGAAACAGCAATACTATGGAACAGATGAGTGTGTAGAGCTATCATCTTCTGATTAGGCCAGTAACATTAGGAGTCAGCATTAATAGGGACAGCAAACTCTGAAGGTAGTCAAAGATTGCCTTAGGGTGATTGCTCGTCCAGTCTCACTGCATATACTGGTCATAAAATGCCATTTGGTGTTGATTTCAAGAGACATTAGGCCCTGCATATGTTCTGCCCGCACTCATATCTCAAAATAATATTCACCTAAATTGTCTAAATTCATTCACGGATTTAAATGCATTCGTGTAGTGCTGTGACCTCAGCTGATGGTAATATGAGACAAGTCAAATCCCGGGTTAAAACATGCAATTAAATCCATAATTTATTTTATTTTTATTTCAGTTTACCAGTCAGTCACTGAAGATAGTTGCACGGGGCTGCCATCATACTTTTAACAAAAGAACAGCAAAGATTTCTTTCCACAAAAGAAGAACACAAGCTAAATCACATTCTGCAAGAACCACTAGAGCAATCTCATTACAAAGATCAAAGAGAAGGATTCATCTCTTTTACCCCAGCCATAACCTTACAGACAGTCAACTTCAATGAATGGTCAACGTGCTACCTGGAGAGTGATGGAGGTGGATTCCACAGGAGGTTTCAAAAGAGAGCTGGATATACATTTGAGAGTATTTAGTAGGATGTGGAGATAGGGCTGGAGAATGAGATTAGCTGGGTCGCTCTTTCGTGAACTGGTACAGGGACAATGGGTAAAATGGTCTGTATCTGTACTATAAAAGTCTACATATTATATCTATTAACATTTGTCATGACTGAAAAATTCCTACTAACTAATACATAATACTTCCTCAGGTGGACACTTCATCCTCCAGGAAGCAGTCAAAATTTCTCAGTTCTTGATCATTTGTTTCTTTGTTCTCTGTCCGAGCCAGATAATTGATTTTATTTGAGGTGACATTGAAGGTATCTTTACTCTAGCCTGGATGAGGTAATTCTTCCAGGCTTTTATAAATCTTCATGGATTTCATCTTGTGAACAGCACAGTCAGAATTTTCTTTGCCTCAGATGCAGGACTGGCAACCACTTTCTCCTGTTGTCTGCCCCACTCCAAACCAACCACTGTCTAATGTGATATATTCCTGGACTTGAGAGGAAGCTAATAACCTATTTCAAAAGGCCTCTTCTGCTCTCTTCCTTATTAAATTGCAATTAATATTAGTCTTGCATCCAAGTAGAAATGTTAATTTGCACTCTGATCACACTCCTTTTCATCTTAAAAGTAAATAATTTATAGCACATTTGCTTGCAACAGTTGTAACCTGATAGTAATACTGACTTTTTCTGGCAAAAAAATGAATGATAAAAGAATGATGAATGAATGGTGAATGAATTATTTTGATGAATGAATGATTTTATTGTCATGTGTATTTTACAGTGAGAAAAACTTTAGGAACTCTGCTTATGCTAAATCAGGGACTGGAGCCATTGTCTCCAAGCATAAGTGCCTTATGCCTTCTCAGTAAAATATTCAGAGTTTTCATTTGATCTCTATTAATCAAACAACTCAACCATCCAAGCTAGGCCACATGAGACCCTTCATTTATATTAAATTTAAAGCTCCTGTACTAAATTATAATCTTAGAAACTACAGCATGTAGCATTTCTCTTTCATTTGGATATGCTTGAGTCCTTTATCATTGAGCGTGCGGATATTTCTGAAACCTCCTGTTCCAGTTCATTATTAGTCAACCACCCTTCACCATTAGATGTGACAGATTGTAGAGCTTCGATCTGATCTGTTTGTTGAGGGGCTTATTTCCTGTCCACACATGCTAGTTCCACTGTTTAGCATGCAGGTAATTTCACACAATTGCTGCTCTTTTTATTTGTACTGTTTTCTGCCTGTTAGTCAATCTTTAATTGATATCAGTGTGATCATGTGAACTATAACCTCCAGGAATATTATAGAAACATTAACATTTTTTTCATGAGCTTGGATAAAATCTTGAAATGTGAAAGCTAAGTTTAAAACTGGACAGACTCTGCAATTTGCAAAGTGCAGAGCTGGGACAGACAGTATTCATGCATCTGGACCTTCCCCAAATCTTGACATGCTTGGAACTACCTGGCTAGGTGCTAATATTGTTGGAGAATGAACCATTGTTTACACCTCCCATGAACCTGCTTTGTTAGAAGAATGTTGCACAGACTTGGTGGCACCCAGCTCAGTGGGAGGCCAGATGCATAGTGCGACAAGGACAGCACATGATTGTTGAAGATTTGAAACCATGTTCTGCAACCTCCAGCTCTGGAAAGTAGTCACCTTATTGGTTCTTCCTGCTCCTCTTAATATTGGACACAGAATCTTTGAGAAGCACACATAGAGTCAGATAAAAGGGACAACCTGGATTCCCAACAGCTTACTCTACTTTTGCACCTTCTTCAACAGTGTTTCCATAGAGTCCACCTCAGTGAGCTGACCTGAAGATCAGAAGCAGCCCGTGGTGAGAGGAGAAGCTCAAATCAACAACTGCAGATCCTGAAACATCAGCCAATTCTCAAAGACCAAGCATCAGCCTGTTCTAGCCTTATTGAGTGGATATTGCCAGTCCTTTCAGTCAAACTGTTCACAAAGACTGATAGGGGCCTGTGACTATGGGATAGTGAATCCTAGGAACTGTGAGTCAGAAGTAAATAGCAAGTTTATGTTTAAGACTATAAACTGAAGAGTGCTGTGAAGGGATTTGTAGCGTTTGATAGTGTTTAATTAAAGTACAATAGCAGAGTCTGTTAAATATTGTTTTTCTTTGATAAAATGTTCAATAAAATGCTCTGAGACCTTCCCCAGACTCTTTTCCCCTTTGTCTATCTCACCATATAATGTGCTTGTGTTAAAAAGCAGAATTGCAATGTTAGTCAGGATATATTGCCCGACTTTTCGCTTTACAATACCAGCATGTTATCTTCCATCCCATGTGCTGTAATTTTGCGAACTAAGTCTCTGTGGACATTTCATCAAAACCCTGAAAATTCAAGCATACTTCTTCTTCCACTTACTCCTCTCTCAATTCTGCTAGTAATATCTCCAAAAGCTCCAACAGATCTATTAAACATGTTTTTTATTCATAAATTCATGCTGACTTTGTCCAATCGGATCATTATTATTCAAGTGTCCATTTATCACATCCTTTGTAATAGATTCTAACATCTTCCCTATTACTGATAATAGACCTGTCATTCCCCATTTTCTTTTTCATTCACTTCTTAAATAGTGAGAGTATATTTGCTATCTTCTAACCTGCAGAAACTATTCCAAAATTTTATAGAATTTTGGAAGATCATCATTGCTTCCACTCAATCCATAATAATCTCATTTAACACTTTGGGATGCAGAATATTAGGTCCTGAGAATATATAAGCCTCCAGTACCATAAGTTTCTCTAACACAACCTTCTTATGGTTATGGACTAAACCAAACCTCCTCAAAATATATTATGAAGGTAGCCTAGACCTTAACTTTTTTTTTAGTTTTAAAGGTAAGTGTAAGGTATTGAGTTCCAGATGCAATTTGATTGGTCAAATTACTTGATGTTCAGCAAAACACACTTTATTCATAGATTAAAGGTAAAACACAACAAAAGAAAGATAAAATTGGTATAACTTAACTCTATTGGAAAAATAAACAGCTTAATAGATTATTTTACTGCTAAACAGTAACTGTTCCAGTACAGTAACATCCTATAAACACACTCTTGGCAAAGGCAAAGTCAATAAAATAGATTGTCTAACATGCAATTCTAGCAGCCTCGGAGGAAAAATATCAAAAGAAAACTCAGAGAGAGAAAGCAGCAGGAAGAGATGTACAGCAACCATTGCTGAGATCCTATCAACAATTATTACTCCTGAAAAGCTAAACCATAAACCCTGGTTCTATGTGAACTTGACCACACCCATTCAGGCTGCTTCTATTGTTCCAAATTTAAAAAAAAACTAAGGCCTTTCAAGCTGTTTACTCTATTAGCTTTCATATCTGTACCTCTACCTTAAAACCTCTCTTCAAAAAAAAACCCCAGAACCAAATACACCTCTTAAAGTCATAGTTTCACCATGTGACTAATATTAATTTCCTTCAAGTCCTCATGTTTCCCCTCATTCCTTGGATCTCTAATTCTGGGAAATTTATTGTATCGTCCTCAGTAAAGATAGACTATGAAAGCATTGTGATGACTGCTGGGAAATTTCCACAGACCTGCATTATACTTTGCTCTTGGTCAGGGATAAGTTAAGTGTCCAATGAATGAATGAATGTTGTAGAACATTTCTGGTTCATGAAATCTTACAGATGTCCAGTGATTGGAATATTTCCAAACCTTTCATGTTACTTCCTATGGCAATGGTTCAGACCTGCAATAGGACAGTCTGTTACTAATTCAGTTGAGGTTAGGCTTATTAATTCAGAGGTTTGAATGAATACCCTGGAGACCAGAGTTCAAATCACATGATAGCAACTGGAATACATTTACATTTAATTAATTAATTTACCTAGAATAAAGATGCTCATATCATTTATAAGACTCAGGAAGCTATCAGATTGTTGTAGAAATCCATCTGGTTCACTAATATTCTTCAAGGGAAGAATCTGCCATTCTTACACAGACTGTCCTCCATGTGACTTCAGAGCCATGCTAACTGTGACTGACTCTTAGTTGGCCTCTGAAATGAATAGGAAACAACTCAGTTTTATCCGATGTCACAAAGCTCATCCTTTTTTTTCTAAAAGCTGTTCCTTCACTCAAGGAGACTCTGTCCTTGAATTTCTTTCAGAGGGGCAAAAACTGTGCTGGACTCTGATCAGTCTGTTTTGGTACAGAGAGAAAAGGATTTTGAGAAGCTTCTTGTTTATATGTAAGCAGATGAGACTTCAGGCCAAAGTGGTCATGCTTTAGAAGTGACCTGTATAAAGAGAGGGGAGTGGTCAGCTGTTTAGCTGAGCTGAGCTGAGCAGTTTTAGTTCAGTCTTGAACTGGAAAGTTCAACAGGGAGATGTGTGGAAACTATATCTCTTTTCTGCCCTTCAACTTCAACCTGTTAGCATGTGTTCCATTTATACTGGTTTTTAGAGGGAGTTTGCTTATTGGGACTGTTGTGTAAATGCGGAACAGCATAATTAAGTTTGGTTTGGATAAGTTGAGTTCTGTAGGGGTTTTTTATTCAGTTCTTTGTGTTTCATTGTGTAATTTTGTGAATAAAGTTTTGTCTGTTTTAAAATCTAGTAGTCAACCTAGCTATCTTACTCCAGGTAATTTTCACTGTACAGTTACCGAAACAAATTGCAAAGTTATGGTTTGGGCTGCCTGCTTAAGAATGTTTTGAGTGGCTTGGCTTAGTCCATAACATGAATTTTTCCTAGGGAAAAGGGTACAGTATGTATATATGTAAGAGATGGTCTACAGCAGTTCAATAAAGCAACTCATCACCATAATCTCAAGGAGAAGTGGGAATTGACAACAAATGCTGACTTTCCAAGCAAAGCTCATATCATATAAAAACAAATTTTAAAAAGGTTGAAATTATCTATATACAAAACATTTCTAACTACAGGTACATTCACTGCTTTGTGAGGTTTTGTGCTACATTATTTCTGCAAGATATGATCAATCTCAGTAACTGTATCGCCCTGTGGTGAAGCCAACTGACACACTGCTCTGCAGGTCATCTCAGGTATAACAGTTGAATTTCACAAGAACACTTGTTGCATCCATTTTCTCCCATAAATTCCCCATCATGCTAACATTTACATTTTTTACTTCATTTCTGGAATATGGACATCAATGGCAAGACCATCATTAAGTGGCCATCCTAATTGCCTTTGCAAAGGTTGTGGTGATCATTCATGTAGTTTACTGGTCCAGCAGCATATCTACTATTCTACTGCAGCCTATGCCATAAGCTCAATGTTACAAAGTTAAGATTGTTAGGGAAAGTGCAAGGCTGGTGTAGATTCCTCTTAAGAATAGAGGGGTTTGAAATAAAAACTTGCTAATGTTCTGACAGCAGTTTTTGTTTGGGTCACGTTTCTATATATCACAAAATACAATGGAGCTACCTCATAAAATTATAGTAATAGTCAACATCTATGTAAAGCCATTTAGTGTAATAAGTAAAAGTAAATAATAATGTTTACGTAAAAAGCTTTCTTTCTTATCTGTGAATATTGTGATGTTGATTGGTTTTGTTGGTTGAGAGGTGGGGTATTAGTGACATTTCATAGGCTTGACAATATCTCCTTACTAGTTGTGTAATCATCTTCAGAAGCTCATGTTTAATGATATGCTTTACAACTAGCATGGACTAATTAATAATTAAAATGAAATTTGCATTTGATAATTTTAGGCACTCCCTGAGTTACTTTTTATGGAACACTTGACTAAATATTTTAACTATTTTGCAAAATATTTGATAACATGCTGTTGCAGTGATTGTAACAAAGTCAGCCAGTTGGACATCATGGAATATGAGTTCCCTGATTGGAGCTGTTAATCTGGTCCAATGAGGGAGCCCTGGCTAACAGATAAGAACAGAAATGTCAGAGGTTCTGTTCACCTTGAGAGCTTGTTCTGATCAGTATCAAGGACTCTCCACGTGTAAATAAAGGGTGATTAGTGATGGGATGTCAGCTTCTGTGGAGTTATTTCAGTTGTGATCCTAGTTATGAGAATACTGGACAAGCTGTATCTTTGTGAAAATCTAGTTTGAAATCCCATAAAGGGTAAAGAAAATAAGCAGTAAGATTCTATAGTCGAATTGAAAAGCCCACAAAAATCTTTATTATATAAATTATTTTTGTACATACACATACCATATACAAACTATTGTACCAAATAAATATGTATAATAGTGACTGAACAGGTGTACTGAACAGATAATTATTCTAAACCACACACACACACATACACACACACACATACACACACACAGACACACACACACATAGACACACACACACATAGACACACACACACAAAATCAGGATTAACATGAAGCAAATTGGCGCTCATAGACAAACCGTGGTCAAGTAACCCACAGACCACATTTCAAATAGTCGATGTGATCATGACAGCTTCTATGCAGACATTAGTGACACTTGTGGGTTACCAAATCTCATCAACTCTCTTTTGCATGGCATTCCAAATCATCACTCTCAAAGGTACAGGCATAAAGCTCCTCTAAAGCCTTTCCAACTATGAGTGCCTCAATGACTGTTCTACTGGGATGCAGACAGTCTCATGACCAGAGACTACGCTCCCCAGAACTGCTGATACAGTTTCCAAATATCTAATTACAGGTACAAATTCAAATTTAAAGCATACAGTTTGATTAGGCTGCTTCCTCATACATGATGAAGGGCTTTTGCCCGAAACATCGATTTTCCTGTTCCTCGGATGCTTCCTGACCTGCTGTGCTTTTCCAGCACCACTCTAATCTCGACTCTGCTTTTGGATTTCTCCTAATAATTGTTAAACTTTGCCAGATATGAAGTCATAGAATCATAGAATCCCTACAGTTTGGAAACTGGTCATCTGGCCCAACAAGACCACGCTGACCCTCCGAAGAGTACCCACTCAGATCCATTCCCCTACCCTATTACTCTACATTTACCCCTGACTAATGCACCTAACCTACACATGCCTGAACAATCTGGGCAATTTAGCACAGTCAGTTTACCTAATGTGCACATCTTTGGATTGTGGGAGGAAACTGGAGCACCCAGAAGAGATCCGCACAGACACGGGAAGAATGTGCAAACTCCTCATTGACAGTCAACCGAGGCTGGAATCGAACCTGGGTCTCTGGTGCTATGAGGCAGCAGTGCTAATCACTGAGCCACTGTTCCATCACAGTCGTGGATTTGTTTGCCGAGCTGGTGTATTTTTCTACATTGTTTCATTGCCTCGATAGGTGACACCTTGGATCAAATTAAGTCATTATTTCATCCTCTTCTATTGTGTATTTCTGATGATGTTAAGGAACGTTTAGGATGAGTGAATGGAGTGGTTGGCATATTCTGTTAAGTGGTTATGTCTTATTTGCAACTCCTTGGCTAACTTGCTAGTCGGCATGCCTGGGAGTGTTATAATCAGTCTGAAGGGTGCGCCTGCTCAGATACAGAAGCAGAAGGACCAACAAACAGAGACATATAAATACCAGGTGGGACAGACCACCAACTCCTTATCAAAGGCGCACTGATGATATCATGAGGTGACAAAATGTTTGCAGAAAAACGCACTGGCTCAGTGAACGAATCCACAACTTCATCCATAACCCAAGCTGCAAATCTTCTCAAGAACTCTTGCCAAATATGTTAGCTTTCTAACATCTTCCAAGGTAAACATCAGAAAGTAATAACTACTCAAAAAAAACATATCCACAGTGAGTGGTTATAATAGAACCTCAACTCAACCCTCAACTTAGACTGTTCCATAGATGCTGAGTCCATTTACTGCATTTCCACTTTTTGCCAGCCTTTTATTCCCCTTCTCTGATCTGGCTTCATTTTCCAGCCACTGGTCACTTTTTTTTTCTTTTGTTATCTTGTTCTCTCTCTCTCTTCTTCTTTGCTTCCACTCCTTATTTGACTGTTTCTTGTCTCTCTCCCCTCTTCTCTCTAATCTTGCTTAAAACCTCAACACAAATGGGACTAGAATAATTTAGGATATCTGGTCAGCATGGATGACTTGGACCAAAGGGTCTGTTTCTGTGGTATATATCTCCATGGTTCTATAACTTTATGACATTACAAGGTATCCGCTGGTATAATAAAATATATACAAACAATAGGAAAACATGATGTGAATATTTACAATGATACAATCCTGAATAGTATGTTAATATTGTGGTTTCTTAATGACATAATCAAATTCATTAACATGATGCTAAAACAGTGTGCTTCTGCCATTTATGTTCTTCATAATTGATATCCCTGACCGCTAAATCTAACAAGTCCAAAAACGGGCACAGAAATCTGAGCTGTTGCTTTGTCCTGCTTCTTTACAAGGAACCATCAGGCCTTTTAAAACAGACTGCAAAAACTTTGGGACTGGTTGGCCATCATGATCAATGCGAACTGTCCAGTCTGTGGATCTGGAAGAGGTGCCACAAGACGTTCAATGATCACATGAGTGATCAAGATCCATGAATGCATCTTCACATACCACAGCCTACCAATTTTACCAACAGCCTAACATTGATCGTTAGACCACACCTCCATCTCTTACCTATCAACAGTCTCCATTAAAGACAATTCATGCATCACATTCATAGCTTCAACACAACCGCACACACTTGTTACAAGCTTCATCACAAAATCTCAGTTTGCATACACTGCCACCTATTCAACCATGAAAGTGACAGCATTTAAAAATTTTGCATCACACTCACTGACAAATGTTCTTTTTTCAGAATGACAAAGTGGCAGTGCATAATAGGAGATAATAGGAATCAACAGCTGGGGGTTCGGCACACTGCTTACATTCACCCCAACAGAAGGAATTCAACATTGGACTATCCATGACTGAGGCAGTAACTAGTGATGGGCTAATTCCATTGGAGGTAACAGTAAGGTCAAACTAATCCTCCTTCTCACACCCTACTTTTCCTCAGTCTACAGTCTCTTCTGTCATCTAAGCTAAAAACACTGTTGGCAAAATACAACAGTAAGATTTGTAGCACCCCCTCTTGGTAACTCTTTCCTTTGGCATTTCTTTTACAAATATTACAGAACTGACACCTGACTAGCATTTGTAGAAAAACAAGAGGCAGAAGAGCAAGAAAATTGTGATATAGATGGAGCGTCATCATTCACTCTCACACTCACAAACACCAGCTCAGATGCTTAGACTGAACAACATTTAAAGGATAACTTTGGGGTGGGATCTTTACGCAGTGAAACACTGAGTTATGAATGGTCTGCAGCTGGATTGGGGTGGGAGGAATGCTAGTTGACAAATTGTCAAATGGCGAGCTTTCCTCAGGTCTTAAGACAATGCCCTAGCTAGAAAATAGTTAGCACTTAATTCATTGAGTTGAAATAGGCACAGCATGCCATGTTCTTTCTGTCTCCAAAAGAACATTGTCTTCTAATGTATGTACCTTCCAATGCACCACAATGCAAAGTCCAACTGACAATCCTAAATTGGGAAAGCTATATTTCTGCAACTACTTTGCTGGTTCATTCCTAAGGGCCATACCCTTTCCAATCAGAGTGTACCTGTCTGTTTAAAAATTAAATTGTCAAACTTTAACTGCAATATTCTCCATGGTAACACCTCTACCAATCAAAGTCCACTTGCCAACAATCAGCACTTCCCTCTTCTACAGTATAAATATTGGTTTTTCCTTTTTATTGATATTATTGTGAATTTTCAAGATGAATGCAAAATGTTTTTCCAGCAATGCTCAAGTTCTGTAGTATCAAATTCCTAAGTGTTCTGTGATAACTGAAAATTGTTTATTCTAAAATTCAGCTGAGACCTGGACTGTCTCTGAACCAACATCAGCAATAGCTGCAGACAAAGGTTGTGCCGTCTTGCATTTCAAGAACTGTGACACTTAGAACTCCTTTAGTGTAGCCTCTTACAGCCTGTTCTCTATAAGTTCCAAGTTCCAAGTAAGGAAATTGGACCTTAAGTTAGAACAGCTATCAATGCCTATCTACATGTCTTGCTGAACAGTCTTTGTTTTGAAATAAGTCTGCAGTTAAACTGAATCCTACCCCAGCCATCTGAGTTTACATGGACATCAATTTCAAAGTAGAAAAATTTCCAGTCTTCATTAGACTTTCAAAAACATTTGGACCATTAACATGTGTCCTTTTTAATATTAGTTCTTGTAGAAGTATTATTCTATTGTATCTTTATTATGTGTGTGATGTGAGATTTATGTAACATTTGACTTTCCAGGCGTATTAATAAAGACTTCCTTTTAAAAAAAAATCTATGTAAGTCTGCTATTGTTGAATTTGAAATTGACCACATGCTTACACAGGTTTGAAAACACATATTACATTGATTATGAACAGAAGGGAGAGGAATTGAGGGTTTCAAGTTCATCACTCTCCCCTAACAATGATGAAATGTACTCACTGCTATGATACAATTCTATGGGTACTTCTTTCGTGAATAGCATGTGGCATTTGACATATGCTATTTATCGCTTCAGTTGAGGCACAAAACCTGTCGCATCTTGTCTTGTACTGAGAGTCTACTGCACCCTCCTTTTCCTGCTGTATGTCACCCCTGCTGATTCTCACCATTATTCTGCGGGCAAATGGAGGCAGAAATGATAATATCCAGGATTGCCCAGCGTAAGCTGTGAGCAAAACAGCAGGACCAGAACTGAGGCCTTCATCACATGCCACATCATCTTCTGTAGACGTCAATTGTAAATAGTGTAAAACTCTAAACACTTAAATCCACTTCTATTGTTGTTTTTCTGAAGTAAGTAGTTGATGATCCCTTTCAATAACTGATAGGGAACAGCGTGATGGATTCTTTGCGTTGCAGAATGCTAGTGGAAGTTGGCTGCAGCTTTTTAGCCAACGGGTACTACATCCCCATTTACCATTCCAAATTCCTTAGTTATCCTGGTGAGATTTGAACACAAGACCTTTCATTTACACCTCTTCATCATTAGTCCAATAAAATTTCTTTATGCCAAGCCATAGCCTTGCCATGACACTCTGAGGTTCATTATTACATCACCACTTCTGGAAAGCAGTAATCAGGCTTCTCCGAGTAATTTGTCTTGTGTTGAATGAAAAGGTCAGCTTTCATTGACAATTCTGCATCTCTTTTCAATTGAATGACAACTTCTGCACAAAGTGATCCTAGATGCCACATCCTGGACAAATAAGAGACTCATCTCATGTCTCTTGAGTATGCTTAAGAATTCCAATGCATACTCACATTGTTTCTGAAGTGAACCAATCAATACCAATCACATCAGAATGTTTCTAATAGACTAACAAACAGATTTATTAATCAGCGAATAATCGACAGAAATAACAGGAACAGATATTTGTTAAAATCACTTTCTAACCATTTCATGAAAAAGTCAAAGAAATGGATCTTGAATTCCTTAGAATGTCTGAGGAATGTTCAAAGAAAGTCAAGTTGTAACTAATTTCTTGATAGAAAGAGATTAAGTGCAAACTTCAATGCATCTTCAAAAAATAATGTTGGCAAACCTACTTATGAATAATAACCTGGAAATGCCAAGCTAGATCAAAACTGTAACCTGTGTATACATTTTTGATCTTTATACCCCTAAAACCCCTTGAAATACAGCCTCACATCTACTGAGATACTTACTTGAATATTGAAACTTGCAGATCCTATTCATCCTTGGGTTCTCCTGATTAAATTGTGATATAAATAAGCTGATGATAGATAATATTTAGCAATTTGTTATTCAGCTAATGCTATCAGACACTTGGGTCTAAGAGAACAATCAACATTATCGATATGACTGTCTTGTTTCTCATATTACGACATGCAAAACAGAAAATAGAAGACAATTTTTCAGTATGTACTTCTATAACCACTTTAACAGTGGTGTCATTTCAAAATATCTTGGTTTTAAGCAGTTTGCAGAGTGAACAATCAAAAGCCAGAGCCAAATATTGCTGCATTTCTTTAACATTAACTCCACAGTTGACTGACTGTTTCTCATGTTCAGCATCTAAAACATTCTATTCTGATATTCTGATCTGCTCATGACATCTGTAAAAAGATGATTTGTTTCTCTTAAATTTACATGTTGAGATTTAGTGATCAAAAACTCAAAGATTCTACAATTGGAAAATTAAAGGGAATTAGTTTCTCTTAAAAAAAACATAGGAATTTCAATTTGCTGTGCTGTGAAAATTTTTAGAATCAATTATTATAGCAAAGACTCCAGAACTAATACAGATGTATATGTGGTAAATTTATACAAACAAAAAGTACACATAACTGTTCGTAATATACCATAGCAGTAGAACAGAAACTTGCAAACACTGATTAGCTCCTTCATGAACATTCCTTTATATCATAGAGCCATACAACACAGAAACAGACACTTCAGTCCAACTCGTCCTTGCTGATGACGTTTCCTGATCTAAACTAGTCCCAATTTGCCTGATGAAGGGCCTTCGCCCGAAACGTCGATTTTCCTGCTCCTCGGATACAGCCTGACCTGCTGCGCTTTTCCAACACCACTCTAATCTAGACTCTGATCTCCAGCATCTGCAGTCCTCACTTTCGCCCATTTGCCTGTGTTTGCCCCATATCCCTAAACATTTCCTATTTCTGTACCTCTCAGAATGTTTTTTAAATATTCTAACTGTACCTGCATCGTGGAGTTTATTGTATGATGTAATTTAATCCTTTCAGGTGCTAACTTTCTTCTACTCCAGTAAATTGCACATTTTTATATGTTACAACTTCCCTTGTGAGACAAGGAGATACAAACAGGAGCTCACTGTAACCCAACCACATTTACTGCCATCCCACAGCCCCCACTCAAACTAATTACAAGACTCTGACAGGGAACTTTTGGCAGTGATTCTACCCTTTCATTAATCTCAGAACAACAGAGTGAAGATTTTCCTCTGTTTCCTGCTGGCTTCCTAAGTGGGATATCAGAGGTTAATTGTTGGGATTTTAAAAGTTTTGAGGAGTTAAAATCCCTCGCTCTCATTTCTAGAGCAGCAAGTGAGTTTCAAAGTAATGTAACTGCTTATTTGGCCTGGAGTTAAAATCAGGGCCATATTATCAATTGAGGACAATCCTGAAAAAGCAAGAGCTCTCACTCATCAAAACATCATCCACATTGTAAATAAGTTTCTCATCGCAGCCAATCTAATCATATAGATTGGAATTTTGCAGATGCTCTGATGAGTTTGTTTCATGCTTGGGTTTTCCTGATTATATTGCCTGTTTAACGTGGTCCTTACTAATCTGTAATACCAGATTAAGTAAAAACAAAAAAGGTAAAGTTGCCATTATTCTACTGGACTAGTGGGCTGCTCTCTCATTAGGGAAGACTTGTAGTGGTTTAACCTGAGGGTCACCAAACCTCAGGAGAGATTGAAAAGAAGGCACCTTCATAGTAACCTCAGCAAATACAGGCATTGGACCCACACTCTGAATTACGTACCAGCCATCCAGCCAACTGAGCTAACCAACCCAAGTCAAGTGGAACATTTCCCAAGTGAGCTATATAACACCAAGATTTAATTTGTTGAAACAAAAATAGAAATTGCTGAAAAACCTCAGCAGGTCTGGCAGCATCTGTGGGTAGAAATCAGAGCTAATGTTTCGGTTCAAGTGAAGTTTTGAGGAAGGGTCACTTGAACCAAAACGTTAATTGATTTCTCTCCACAGGTGCTGCCAGACCTGCTGAGCTTTTTCAGCAATTTCTTTCATTTTGTTCATGATCTACAGCATCTTCTGTTTTTTATTTAATTTGTTGAGGTCCAGATCATCAGCATTCCTTAGGAAGATAGGAACAAGGTTAGGCCATTCAGCCCCTCAAGTTTATTCCATTCATTTCTGTATGTAATTCAATTCATATGAATAGATCACAGATTTAAGATAAATATGGGTTTCATTTTCCCACTGTGCAAATGGGTGAATTTAGAAAGGGTTAAAATAGGACCTATAATATTTTTGTTCAAAGCACATACCTTATAAAATGTAATATAAATTCAAATTGGCTTGACTTTGAAGCACCAAGTGAGACAGATCACAAAAAAAGTCACAACACCTTGGGTACTACACTTAGGATTACATTTTACAGACCCTGAGGATGGTTCACTGAAACAATCATGACTCTGGGGGACTTTGCCAGGGATAGGTTGGAAAGTAGATGGATTACCACTGTTATGACGAGGCAAGAAGAATGGGCTGGCTCCTCTTCTTCAACTTTCACAGTCAGTTATGGCAAAGTGTTGAACTTCTTTTTCGCACAAGGCTAGACCTTTATTCAATCAAAAGACACTTAAGTCATTTTTAATGTAGTGAGAAGGAACCAGGCTCAAGCTTTTCCTGAGTTAAAATAGAGCAAATTTATTATCTGGTATCCTCAAAAAAATAGTCAAGATGTAATGTTAAGCATGCAGCCTTAATGCAGTCACTTGTGTCCTCACACAGACTCATAAAGGTACAAAGTCAAAGGGGGATTGTCTTCAGTAAAAAGGAATATAAAAAGTATGCATAGTTAATTTAGATGTTCTGGAGATGTGTGTGGTTTTCGACACATTAGCAAATATTGCAATTATCTTTTAAATTCTCAGTTTCCTGACACTTCTTTTCAGTCAGTGTTGACACTGGGTGATTTTCTTGACACACAGGAAGGAGAGCATTCTCTATCTTGTATTCAGTTCTGCTGTATAAAATCTATCATCTCTGCTCTGCCACAGAAATCCTTTGAAATAGCAGCATTTTTGCATAATCTGCTGAGTTAATTTCATGTACATTCATGTCCAATATTTGAACACTCTCACGTTTATGTAAATTAAAATAGAAGACAAGGACTTTTCCATACATCCTGGTGAGGCTAGGTGATTTGTTTCAAAGCCCTTGGACAAAATACATGGAATGAACTTCCAGAGCAAGAGGCAGGAACAATTACACCATTTCATTTCGAGGTACATGAATAGGAAAGGATTAGAGGGATATGGGCCAAACACAGGAAAATGGGATTAGTGTAGTTTGGGAAACATAGTCAGCATAGGTGGAATGGTCTGTTTCCATGCTGGGGAAAAGCACCCAAAAAGCACTCCTCCTCCTCCTTCTCCTCAGATGCTGCCTGACCTGCTGTGCTTTTCCAGCACCACTCTAATCTAAACTCTGGTTTCCAGCATCTGCAGTCCTCACTTTTGCCTGTTTCCATGCTGCATGACTGCTTGCCCCTAAAATTTCATCTTCATTTCAGACTCGTTTTACTTAATCCACATTAGTTTCATTAAAACTTGGCCAATATGTGTCGGCCAGGGAATTCCTATGGCCATTTTAAGCTGTGTTTTTGGTCCCTTTGTAAAATTATTTCAGTCTATGGAAGTGCTAGGTATAAAATCAGCTGATAGAATTCAAAAAACAATACTCCATTTTCAATTTCATTACCCAAAAGGGTGGGCAGTCGACTGGTCGAATTGAAACTCCACTTATATGATGCTGGTATTTTACTGCTCTTAGTGTTGAGGCTGCCTGCTCAGTCGATGTTATCTCCAGAAAGTATGCCATGGAACTATTTGAGCTAAAATCTCCATACCCCAAAGACAGGACTTTGGGAATCATTGTGCATCACTAGTCCTGTGGAGGGGCTTCCCCCCCTTGAAGATATTCTTATCTGGTTTCAGCCTCTTTGTTGCAGAAGTCCTATTTCTGCAACAAAGGTGACTACTTTAAAGTGTCCTTGTGATGCACTTTCTCCCTCACAAACATTCATCGCTTCAGGTGATTTTGTCAGCTTGACCTCAACTGCAGATGCTTAAATTGAAAGTTTGCAGCATTGGAAGACCTCTATTCTCATCTTTAACAAATCAGCGAGCATGGACGTGGCTAATTCTGAGTCTGCCTCATGGAAGAATGAGTCAGTAGAAGCACTGCTGACTCAGGTGGACTTGAAATCCACAAATGGACAGCAAGTCAATGTTCTGTTATCTACCAGAAATTTCAGTCCTTAGTTTGTATGACTATGTGGCATATTATTTATTTTCCAAGCTATTACTTACCAAGCATACAGAATTCTTACTTTGCCCATTAGCCTCTCGCTTACAAAACACAAAGCAAAGCCACAGAATCGTAGCTTCAGTGCTTAAGATCATTTTACTACATAAAGGCATTTCAGATTTTGTATTTTGAATATGGTAAAAATCAAATTTTGTTATATATCCACAGATTTAGCCAAGTTTCTGAAGCCTTACTATTTACAATTAGCTTTCACATGTATTTATTCCCATTGAATTTTGAAATTGAATGTAGACGTAAACTTAGCACCTTTTAATTTAAGAGATCTTCTGCAGTTGTATCCAAAAACAGCTTCTCAGTTCCGTATTATGCATTTGAGACATGTTCAATTCATTTGGTTCAGTAGAATTTGCAGTGAGCATTATTAGTACAAAGGTTATGGACTTTATTTACATTCCTGTATCAATTATACAGAAACAATTTCACATTTATAGAAAAATGTTTGCAAGTAATATGGTTCAAAGAGCAATCAAGGTTCAATCGATTAATTACCCAATTCAAAAATGTATATTTTCTTCTTACAGAAAATAAAAACAAATGTACCATTCAAGTCACATAATTTTTAAAAATATGTACCTCTTGGTACATATAGGCAACAAGCTATCTTGCGCAGATTAGAAATAAAAGCATTTGGTGGATGATTTTAACCAACAGAAAAATTGTATCAATGAATTAAAAGCAGTCCTGGAATGCCCATTGCTAAGAATTTATTTCTGGTCTGCTAAACTACCTACTTCTTTCAGATAATAGTTTGCTTTATTGTATGAATGAGCAGTGTGCACTCTTCAACTACAGTAGTTGTGTTGTTAATAGAGATGAAGCAGTGAGAAAGTACATTGTAAGTTACTCTTGGAGGTTAGAAGGATGAGGAGCATTGCACTGGGTTCCACCTCACTGCAAATGCCATCTCCCCCTGCCCTGGATCATTCTGGCCAAAAAAGATCTGGGTCACCTGATATTATGCCAGCCAAATCCAGCAGCTACATCAGTAACACATTTTGGGCAGGAAAACTTTGGATTCTATTTAACTGAGACATTGGCCTCAAAATGACTCCATTGCTGTCTGAATGGAGTTGGTTTGCTCTGGGAATTATCTGTCAAAATTTTCAAAATGATCTTAGAGTGCAATACTTTCAAATCTGAGAGATGATTGACTGCTATTCTTCCATCCAATTTATCTTCCCCATTGATGTTAATTAGGGGTTTGTTGGGTAGTGGAGTTGACATAGAATCATCAAATCCCTCCAGTGTGGATGCAGGCCATTCGCCCATCAAGCCCAACCAACCATCTGAAGACCATCCCACCCAGATGAACCCCAACCCTATCCTTGCACTTCCCATGGCTGACCCATTTAGCCTGCATATCCTTGGACACCAATGGCAATTTATCATGGCCAATCCACCCAACCTGCCCATCTTTGTGATTGTTGAAGGAAACCAGCGCACCGGAGGAATCCCACGTAGACGTGACTCCACACAGACAGTGGCCCAAGGGTGTAATTGAACCCGGGTTCCTGGCGCTGTGCAACAGCACTGCTAACCAGCGAGCCACCATGGTTAGTTTAATCGGTTGCAGATTCATATAATCTATTCTATACCGATTCAAGGTTGAAAGGTCGCATTAATTGTTGCAAGGATTGATTAAGGAGGGAGGTACTTCTCTTAATAATATTTAATGTCTTTGAGAATTCTGGAACTCAATTCAAAATGAATGCAGATCATTCAAAACATTAACAAAATTGAATTATCGTAACACTGCTGCCTACATTTTATTGTTGCAGGGCAGCTAACCATATTGTGGGCAGCTGACATTTTAACAGAGTTTTGGAGACAGCAGAAGCTGGGGACTGTAGCACCAAGGAAAATTCAGGCATTTGATGCAATACAGAGGACAGTGGAAAATCAAAATAAGGTTGCAGTACCCATTGACAAGGTCCCTCCAGCACTTGAGGAGTGGAGTCCTGGTTGAGAGATGGTCTCATTCTTTCCTGTCTGCTGAGTTGTACTGTCCATGTCCAGAGAATCCTCAAACATATTTTCAGCAGCAAGTTCACTCAAGTGTTTTTTTTCTAGTTCCAGCAACACTAGGGCAAATCTTCTTGTGCCCCTCAATATCCACAATTCTTGTCTCTGAGATCACTTAAGAAGTTTCCCCATACACATCCTATTTGGTGACTACCAATTGAACATCCCTTTCCACATGTCTGTAATGGCAGTTGCCGTTTACCTGTATAATTGGCTGTCTCTTGGATTTTCTCTCCCTCTTTTTCCTGAATCAATGTCTGCTCACAGCAAAACCATCCTTTGTATGTAGGTACAAAAACTGGCACTTGAGCTCAAGACTAGTTTTCCATGGCCTTATGTCCAAATAGTAACTATTACGACCTGGAAGAATAGATGGAAAGTCATGTGTCCCTCCCCAATACTACACTTTACCTTGAATTTTAAAAAGGGACATATTATAATATAACTGTCTTATAATAATCAGTAGTCATAACAGCTTGTAGAAAATAATGAATGAAAAATAAATGTCTGTTGAACTTTCAAGGTGGGAATAGATTTTAGATCAGCAGATAGCTGAATAAATTTTGCATGTTATATTGCAGAAAATGTTTCCTCAAATGTTTTTCCTTATGGTTCAAGTAACTGAGAAATTAATTTACAAGGTGATTGTATTTATGATGATTCAGCTAGTCACAAAAATTAATAAAGTTGGGATGTGTTTTCACTACATTATTCCAGAATTGTTAAGGTAAAGTAAACAATCCTTGTTTATAATTGAAGCACAATTGTATTAATCTATACCTATGGAAGTGTATAAGTTTGCTTTTGAAATGCATGACAACATTGCTGTATCAAAATTCCATTGACAATAAATTTCTGATTCTACAAAATGAGTTCACATTTTAAATGTAAATTATTAACAGGAAAGTTAGATGCACTTTGCATAGTAATTTGCATTTTAGTTTACATTGTTGTGTGCAATGTTGCTAATCACTACAGCATAGCAGCTGCATGTGAAATTCAAATTTTATTGATAACTATTAATTGCATTGTCCAACAAAAGGAAAAGGAAAACGGCTAATTGAATTAAACTAACCTAAGACATATGATAAGGGAGGATAATAAAACAATAAGCATGAAGCAATTTCTGATGAAGAATGACTAATTACAATGCAAAACCTCCAACACTGTGCTTCAAAGTCACCTTAGAAGGACGATCATTATTGCATCAATGTAATTTTGGCTTGCATAATATTCAACATTGAGCAAAAATTTCAGTTTAATGAATGTTTAGGATTAAACAAATGTAGTATGAGGCAGCTACACAGCAATGACATTACTACTCACCATGTTATAATACTATGGTGATGCCAGGGTACCATTGGCATATATTTGGGTAAAGTGCTGCCACCAATCTTCCTTCCTATGCTGGTCTAAGGGACTGTTCCGTAGTCTTTGCTGTAGGATGAGTCATAAATTATTCTCAGAAGAAGCAGCTCTGGCCTTAGATAACAAAATAAAGTTTATTACATTATGATAAATATATGCAGGTTATGTTAACCCATAGACACATTAACTATTACCAACAAGAGGGAAGTAGGACTCATGTCTCTTGAGGAGATTGTGCCAGACACCAACTAATTCTTCACCCTGAAGCTGTGACATCATCAGACTGGGCAGAGCTTAGCACAGTGCAAACATTAATTCTTTCAGAACCATTACGTTATGCAACAATGATAATGTGCTTTACTGTGCAGAACTCTGATTAGTTGGAATTGGGAGGAGTATTCTTAGGTTAATGTTCTGCAGGACCTTTAAACACATGAGAACATAGAACAGTGCAGCACGGGAACAACCCTTCTGTCTATGTAGGAGCAAATTATTGCAGATGCAGGAATCTGTACTTAAAGCAAAAAATGCTGGAAATCACAACAGGTCAGGCAGCATCCATGGAGAGACAGCAAGCTAACATAGAATCCCGAAAGTGTGGAAACGGGGCCTTTGGCCCTACAAGTCCACACTGACCCTTTGAAGAGTAACTCACCCAGACCCTTTCCCCTCCCCTATATTTACCCCTGACTAATGCACCTGACGTACACATTCCTGAACACTACAGGCAATTTAGCATGGTCAATTCTCCTAATCTGCATACCTTTGGACTGTGGAAGGAAACTGGAGCACCCACAGGAAACCCACGCAAACACGGGGAGAATGTGCAAACTATATACAGACAGTCAGCCGAGGCTGGAATTGAACCCAGGTCCCTGGCGCTGTGAGGCAGCAGTACTAACCGCTGAACCACCATGCTGCCCTTTTTCAAATTAAGTTTATTGTATTATGCAAACTATGTGCAGGTTATGTTAACCCATAGACATATTAACCCATCGACACATTAAATATGAAGCAGGTAGGTAATAAACAGATAACATTTCAAATCTAGATGAATCTTCATCAGAGCATCAGAGCCTTCGGTCTACCATGTCTGTGCTGACCTTCATGCCATTCTAAACTAATCCCATCTGCCTGCACATGTTCTGTATATCTCTAATATTTGTCTGTTCATTCATTTGTCCAAATGCTTCTTATACTTTGCTATCATATCTGCTTATACCACCTCCCCTGGCAATGTGTTCCAAGCACCAACTACACGCTGTCAAAACATTTCTCACACATCTCCTTAAAAGTTACCCTGACCCTTACTCCCACCTTCAACCTCTGCTGTCTCATACTAGATATTTCCACCCTGGGAAAGAAATCCTGACTATTCATCTTATCTATGTCCTTGCTATTTTTATATATTTCAATCAGGTCCCCCCTCAGTTTCTGACATTTTTTTGAAAATCCAAGTCTGTTCCACCTCTTGTTATAAGTATTACATTCCAATCCAGACCTTATCCTGATAAACCACTGCTGCACCCATTTCAAAGCATCTGCATTCTTCCTATAGTGCAGTGAATATAACTATGCACAGTATTCCAAATGTTACCTGATTGCAACATGACTTCCCAACGTTTATACTCAATGCCCTGATTAATGAAGGCAAGAATGCCCATTGCTTTCTTTATCACCCTATCTACTTGCATTGCCATTTTCAGGAAGGCATGGACATGGATTCCAAGATCCCTCTATGCGAATGCTCCTAAGGGACTGCCATTTATTGTATACTTTCCTCTCGTAATTGAATTCCCATAATGCATCACCTCACACTTGTCCAGATTAAACTCCATGTGCCATTTCTCTACCCAAGTTTCTAGCTGATCTCTCTCCTGCTGCATCCTTTGATATCCTTCCTCACTATCCATAACTTCATCAATTTTCACATCATCTGCAAATAGACACAGCACTGATCCTTGCGGAACACCACTGGTCACAGATCTCCAGTCTGAAAAACATCCCTTCATGGCTACCCTGTGTATTCTATGACCAAGACAATTTTGTATCCAAGTTGCCAACTTACTATGGATTCCCTGCAATTTGATCTTCTGAACCAGCCTACCATGAGGAACCTTGTCAAAGGCCTTGCTAAAGTCCATGCAGACAACATACACTGCCTTACCGTCATCAATTATCTTCATCACTTTCTCAAAAAACTTTCCGAGAAAAGACCTCCCCTGCTCAAAGCCATGTTGGCTATCAATAATAGTCCATTCTTCTCCAAATGCAAGTAAATCCTGTCCTTAAGAATCTTCTCCAATAATTTCCCAACCATTGATGTAAAACCTGCCAGCCTATAACTTTCTGGATTATCCCTGTTGCCCTTCTTAAACAGAGGAACAACATTGGTCATTCTCCAGTCTTCTGGGACCTACTTGTGGCTAAAGAGGATATGAAGGTCACTCTCAGGTCTGTCTCTGATCTAACTAACCGCAGTCCCCTTTTCACTAACCTTAGTAAGCTTGCATTTGTTCATTAAAGTCAGATGTCCATTGGAAAAGTTTTGACACTAACACTGCACTGCAGCAGACTTTTAATAACAGTATATGGTACTTTCTAATCAACCTGTTCAGAGTTGCTACTAGCCATTCCTCAAGTTGGTAGGACTTGAACCCAGATCTCCTGACATAGAGGTAGGGACATGACCGCTGTGCTACAAGTGCTCTAGGTAGGGGCACATGTTATTTTAATCAGCCTATCCTGATCTGTTATGGCATATGACTGGGGTAGATGGGACATGAACTCAGGCCTTCTGGCCCAGACGTGGGTACATAACCATTGCACCACAAGACCCCATGGCAAGGACATATGGAATTTCTAAACTACTTTTCCTGTTATTTCAGAGCTGTAATTACATACCTGTTTAGCAGGTGGAACTTGAACCCAGGTGTCCTGACTCAAAGATCAAGTCACTACCCCTCCATGAGAGAGACACATGTGAATCCCCATTTAATGCCCAACACATGCCTGCAATTAAACATGCAATGAATATACAATTAATATTAAGCTCTCGGATCAAGTCCCACTGCTCCAGAAGGTGTGTCATAACAGATTGCTTAAAAACAAATAGCGCTAGCTATACATGTATCAGTATAAAATATACATAAAATCAAGTAATTAAAGAGGCAGATTAACCCCAGTATTTATGATGTAGTAGCAGATGGTGGATTCCTGTTCAGGAAATCTGGATGCCTGTTGAAATTGACAACAGGTTGTATTTTGAACATTTTCACCAGGGTCACCAGTTGATACCCAGCCTGTTTGAGAATTCAGCTGCCTGCCTGCCAGATAAGAAAGCCTAAAGAGCAAGACCACAACCAGGGAGCAGTGAAGGAGGAAGAATCAGGCACAGAGAATGCTGGAGAAGCACAGCAGGTCTGGCAGCTGTCCTCCAGAGGGAAACTGAGTTAATGTTTTGAGTCCACAGTGATCCTTCTTCAGAAAACTTTATGAATATAAGAAAAATGGAGAACACACATCATGCAGTCAGTTTCTGAAAATCTGGTATTTAATATTAAAATCTAAAGGCTATAAAGTGCCTGTACAAAAAGTGGTGTTTCTCAAGCTGGTATTGGAACATTGGTTCATCATAACTTCCTTGCTCAATTTGTTGCCTATGTTTCTATTTATAAAGCCTAAGGCAGATTCAAATTAAAGATGGATTCCTTCATGCTACTTGAGTGCAGGTTTTTTAACAGATTCACAATGCACTTCAGCTCTTGAGTATGTACAGCTGTTAGCCTCTTTCTGCAACCTGGCCCATTGCAATCTCATCTGAGTCCTCTGCCATGGAACTCATATATCACCTCTGCTTCTGAGTTGGTAGCAGTGCTAACCTATATATCCATCCTGCCTCCTGCACCCTGCACACATGTGCTGCTATCTTACTACAGGTAGATTCTCCATGATACTCTTCTATAAAATATACACATTGTGAATTCTGAGCTGGTGGTTATGACCATGAGACTGTATCTCCTAATCTTCATGTTCTTTTTCCTCTACCTTCACTGGGAGAGCAAGTTCCAGTTTTTGAGGAGCTGAATTTTAAAAGGGCAATGCTGAGACTGTAGAATGGGAAGATAAAATATAAAGTATGTACACTCACCATCAGTAGCATCTCAATTAAAAGGTATTGGGAAATGAGGGACAAGTACGATGAGAGAAAGAAGATTTGATATCTGAGTTGATATCCTCGCAATTTCATCAACAGATGCCTAAGGGGAAAGACAACAGAACGAGGACATGCCGCAACCCAAAGGACTAGCCACACTACCACACATCAAGAACATCTCTGAAATGACAGCCAGACTACTGCGACCACTAGGACTTATAACAGCACATAAACCAACAGCCACTCTCAGACAACAACTCACCAAAAC
>NC_057722.1:32922393-32953823 GCF_004010195.1 Chiloscyllium plagiosum | reverse complement strand
GACCTGGACCCAATATACTGGCCACTACAGCGGACAGCTGAAACTGACAACTGGAAGTGGCAGGGACAGGCCACTATAAATGCCGGAGGAAACACCACAGAAGCGCTTCACAGGAGGCTCCCAAGTACTGAGGATGTCACCTAGACAGGGGACGAAACGTTTGCAACAAAAACTTCCAGCTCGGAGAACAGAACCACAGCAACGAGCACCCGAGCTACAAATCTTCACACAAACTTTGAATATATCACACAGTTTTGGCATTAGCCAATTTAAGTACCATATTCTCCACTATTCAAACATCAAAGATACAACCATACACAGATTTTTATCAAATTCAAGTAAGTTATAAAACAACATGACTGATGATTGCAATTAATAGATGGAAATGTGTTGCTGGAAAAGCGCAGCAGGTCAGGCAGCATCTAGGGAACAGGAGAATCGACGTTTCGGGCATTAGCCCTTCTTCAGGAATGGCTAATGCCCGAAACATTAGCCATGCCTTCCTGAAGAAGGGCTAATGCCCGAAACGTCGATTCTCCTGTTCCCTAGATGCTGCCTGACCTGCTGCGCTTTTCCAGCAACACATTTCCATCTCTGATCTCCAGCATCTGCAGACCGCACTTTCTCCTCAAAGATTGCAATTAATAACCTACTGCCATCAAGCCAGAAGATGTTCTGCCTATTATGCAAATAATTAATGTATGCAAATTTCATTGCCAATTTGATGCTGGAAATGTATGTTGTACATCAAAGGTTGGGAGATTGTATCAAACGGTATGTCCTTTCAGATATTTTCAATAAACAAGGTACTGATCATACACAGCCGGTCTGCATTTGCAAAACTTAAAACCACACATCCAACCTTCAACTTAATTCTGCTTTTTGGACAATATTTGCAAAATAATCAGGAGTGCATTCAGAATTTTACCATCAACCAATTTAACATTATTAATCACACTTGCACATTATGGAAGTTGGTTTCTAGTTGGAATGAGTGCCTAAGAAATTGGTAAATGAAGGTACAGTTCCAGTATTTGGAAGACATTTGGACAGGTACATGGATAAGAAAAGTTTAGAGGGACATTTGCCAAATGCAGGCAAGGACAAGTTGGACCAAAAGGTCTGTTTCTGTGCTGTATGATGCTATGGCTGATGTTATATGTTTTAAAACACAGGGATCTGTCTGTTGCAGACAGAAAGAATATATACACACACTTTACAAGGTACAATTTAACAAAATAGACAATAGACATTCTTTGGCTCATTGCTCAGGGCAATTACTTGACCCATCAGTGTCAATCTGCTTGATTCAAATTTAAACAAACTTAGGCAGTTAAGCATTTTTAGGAAAAAAAGCAAACATCTCATCCTTCACCTTGGGACTCTCCAACCACATGGAATTAATGTTGATTTCACTAGTTTCCTCATCTCCTGTCCCCCTACCTTATCCCAAATTCAAACCTCCAAATTGGCACCACCTTCTTGAAGTGACCTACCTGTCCATCTTCCTTTCCAGCTATCAGCTCCACCCTCCACTCTGACCTATCACCATCACCCCAACCTTCATCTATTGCATTCCCAGCTGGCTTCCCCCCAGCCCCACCCTCTTCCATTTATTTCTCAGCTCCCTTGGGCCCCCCACATTCCTAATGAAGAACTTATGCTTGAAACATCAACTCTCCTGCTCCTTGGATACTGCCCTACCGGCTGTGCTTTTCCAGCACTACACTTTTTAACTCAGGCAGTTAATTGTCAGTCATCATTAAACTAGTGCATTCACTATTGTAAGGCCTCTATCAATCAGATTTTTCTTGATAACAATGAATATTTTCTTCACTGAAAAATTAGAATGTTATTGCACTTTACAATGGAATTATTGTCAATATCATGATTAGTGCAAAATGAAAACCTTTGACAAAATGTGCCTACTTCAGAAATATTAAAGTTTTAATTTTAGCAAATCATGATTTCCTGCAAATATTCAGCTGCCGATGTGTGATCAGTTATGAAAGAACATTCTTCATTTCCACATCTTAGTACTCAGCTATTTCCCTGCGGATGCTTCCAATGCCTTTGAAATCTTTTCAGTCTTCATTCAAGTGCAAATTTAAAAGTTTTATGAGGAGAGCAGAAGCATGATAATGTGAAGTAGAGATGTATCTTCCATATTCATGCATAATTGATTATTTAGATGCAAAGACATGTTTGACTGTGAATATGAAATCCTTTTGGGGAAGTCTAACAAGACAAGAGAATACACAATAAACCATTTAAGTGCATGTACACTAATTCCTGAAGTTAACTAATCAGTCAATCAGGGATCAAGAAAGCATACATAATATTTGCCTTCATTCACCAAGGCACAGAATATAAAAAGATGGAGGTTATGCCAGAACTGTGCAAACACTGAATAGTCCACAACTAGAGTATTGCATTCAACTTTAGTCACCACACTAAAGAAACAATGTAATTTACCAGACCAGATTTAAGAGGACATCGCTTGCATACACTGGAGAACATTCACTATGAGGGAAGAATAGATTTGCAATGGTTGGGACAGAGCAGGCTAAAGGAGGAGCAATTAAAGTCTACAACATTATGAGGTGTCCAGATAGAGTCATTGGAAGATCATATTCACTAGGTTGAGGGGCCCATAAACTGGCAAGATAGATTTAGAATGAGATGTAGATGATTTGTTTGGTTTCTGAGGGGCAACTTTTTCTCAGAGGATGGTGGGGATATGGAATTTGCTGTCTGAAATGGTGCTCCAAGCAGAAGCACTCAATATTTAATAAGTCCTTTGGAATATATTGAAGTACTTAACATTGCAGGCTATGAACCAACAGCAGAAATATAGAATTTCTTGTCGGTTAGCATGGGCATAATGGGTGGAATGGCCTATTTCCATGCGGCCAATTTCTATGACTTCATGAATCTGCAAATATACATCCATCTGTATTTATGGAAACATGTTACAATTCATAACATGAATTCAAGAATAATATGATGTCAAATGCTGAAAATAGGTAGAATCTTCTATTTGTGGAGTTGGTGAACTTGAATGTGGGAGGAGTATGAATGAAGTGAAGTGGTGGTGAACCCATACTGCACTAGATTCTCACCTCCACCAGAATTATGTTATCGGCATGAAGCCCCATGGTCAATTTGCCTGCCCCAGCCAGGGCTGCAGACAGGACTTACCCACGCAGGGTGCATGATTGCTGCTACCCTGAGGCAGCTTGTCATCTGAAGAGTTGGGGCTTTGGTGAGGAAATGGGGGATGGTGATCTTCAATCAATGGCAATTAATGTCTGGTGGAGGGTCAGGACATTGGGCAAGGGAATGTCTTTTTCAGTGTCCTACCCGTCTCCCTCTTTTCATGACATTGAACACAAGACTCCTAGCCCTGCATCATTTCCCATTGTCCTGATGTTCCGCAATATTGGGATTCTGGAATCATTTTTCCTGGCAATCGATTCCTCTGCAGCAGCGTTAAATGTGTAAATTGCTGGCCAGGAGCTTGAAGTGGACATGTCTTCAACACCTGGGCTCTTGATTCCCAGTAAAGGTCTGCCAGTGGTGTCACCAATGCCTGATTAATATGTGGCTCAGGGAGACCCTCATAAGCTCTTCACTCAGCAGGCAGGACACCAGATACCTCAAAAAGATTTCACCCTGAATTGCTATTTCACTCACAGTTCCATTCAGCATACAGGTATTGAGTGATCGGAGAATCAAGACAATGCAGATAAATGAACAATGTTTTATTGCTGCCAATAGTATTCTATTTAACTTGGTGTGCTTTGCACAGATTTTTGCCCAGAGGTTCCACTAACTGCAGCTCAGTGGTAACAAAACACAGGCACTGTGCCAATAGTTTCTGATTTCTTTTTTGCTGAAGCAGTGTCAACTTTTCAGAACTAAATATCTCAATCCTAACAAGGCTCAGCCCAGTAATAAATTTAATGTAAGTTGTCAAGAAGTTAAATTTGAATCTTGCTCAAGATCAGAAGGGCAGTCCTGTTACAAGAAAACATATTCCTTTTAATGCTTGGGCTTTGAGCTGCAATGATGGCAGAAGCACTAAAAAGGATTATGTACATGTTTATCTGACAGCTCATATACTGCATTTATTTAGACTGTGGTATACCAGACAGTGATTACCCTTGGTATGAAAGCCAACAGCAAAATTTAAAATGTATGTGAAATGCCTAAAGGTTTTGTTATGTGAAGCATATGGGCTTCTTCCCTTTAAAATTCCAAATGAATGTCATTTTTTTTCATCCAAATCATGGAATGATACAGTAGAGAAGGGTATTATTAAGCCTATTGGGTTTTTGGCAACTCAGTAATGGAGCTATCTAATCAAGCTTATTTTCCTACTCTCTCCCCACAGGCCTGCATTTTTCCTCTTGAAGTAATTATCAAATTCCCTTATAAATGTTATTATTACATTTGCTTGTACCATCTCTCCTGGCCTGGCAGTGCATTCCATGTTGTAGCAAGTCACTGTGGCAAAAACGCTTCCAAATGTGAATGCCGGTCCTTTTATTAATCACCATAAATCTATGTCCTCAAGTAAACAGCATCTCTGTCACTGGAAACTGCTTCTCTTTACTTATTCTATCAGAATCATTCATGATTTTGAACATCAATATCAAATCTCCTGATAATCTTCAGGAGAACAATGCCAGGTTCACCAGTCTCTTCACATCATCCTCCCCTTCTCAATACCATTCCAGTAAACATTCTCTGCAACCTCTCCTTTCAAAATAACGGTGAATACAATTGAACACAATGCTGCAGATGAGGCCAAAACAATGCTTTACAAAAGTTTGACAATGTCCTTTTTGTTTACTCTGTCACTCTATTAATAAAACCAAGGATGCAACATTTTTAAAATGTCTTCTCATCTTAACCTGCAATGTTAGACAATTTCTGCACATACACTTCCAGTCTTCTCTATTTCTGCATCCCTTTGACTTCGTAACATTCAGTTTGTATTGACCTGGTCCCAATTCTTACAATGCATTTTCTCTGCTAAAACATTTCAAATGCTTACTTATTTCACCACTACAAGTATTTTCTCGCGAAATCTGTTACTATTCTTCATATTGTTTATGCGACATTTCCAAGCTATTGTTCATTTGCACGTTTGCACAAGAAGGTGTCTTAATTAGTCATTATTATGACAAGGTGAGCAGGAGTGAATCAGCTCCCCATCTTTTCAACCTTCCTGGTAGGTTGTAACAAAGATTCTGTTCTTTTCAGCACATGGCCATGCCTACCCTAATGGAAGTGTTGTTCACTATTTTCACCAAAACCAATAAGCAGCCAATTACAAGGTTTTCTTGAGTGAAAGGAAGAGCAAGTCAGCCTGGAGAAAAATAACAAACATAACATATTGCACATTGTTCAAGCCTCTGAAAGATTCCACCCTTTGTATCTGTCAATAATAGCCCTCAGTCTATCAATAATGTTGTGTTTGAGAAAACCTCCATGCAAAAAGATGATGTGAAATTTATCATCAAACTATATTGTAAATGTTTTGAGTTGTCTACATAGTTTTATGATACAATTAAAATACTCCTTGTGTTGATACAAATTTTTTAAATTTCATTAACCCAGAACATTTAGAGCGAGTTACCTAGAAATGGATTCACCTGAAGAATAATATGAAGTAAAAACCTTTCCTTAGCATTTATAACACAAAGAAGTCAAATTTCCAAATTAGGTACTTTATAAGTAGTTAACAGACCATTCTACAATGAGTCTCGAAGGAACCCTTTGGGCAATTTATAAAAGCAGTTTTTATAATTGGCACAAGCTTATTTAGCACCAATACATACAGTATTAGAACAACTTGCAAGAAAAAAGGTAATAAAACTGTAGGAACACAAAAAAGACTCATTTGACACAGTAGCACATATGCAAAAACTGTATTCCCTAGAAGGACAGGCAAAAAGTGAAAGGGAAAACCACCATTTCTACATTCCCCTTTGTTTCATTAAAATCATACAATCCTGAATTGGTACTATATCACAATTCCTTCACTGTTGTCAGGTAAAAAAAAACCCGGGAATTCTCTTCCTTTCAGCACTGTTGTACCTACACAGAACATTTCAAGAAGCCAGTTCACTATGACTTTCTCAAGCATAGATAGGAATAGGTGCACAAACACTAACCTACATGGTGAAGCTTACATTTCAAAAATGATTTACAATAATGGAAACACAACATAATATGTTTTGCATTCAGCAGGGAAGCTTCACCTAATACAGCAAGGTTTATGTTATCTCCTGTAATATAAGAACGAGATGCTGTATTTAATGTGGTATTAAAGGAACCAACAGAATGTTTATTCCAGCTCAATGTTATACACAGAATATTCGATTCACTGACATAAGGGCCAAATCCTTTTAGCCCCTGAACGATATGGAGTATGGTAAGTGAGGAAGTTGGGAAAATTGTATGAGATGGCCAGTAAAGAGAGCAAAAAATGCCATTTTACAACCTTCTGTTGAATGGCAAGATGTTATTCTCGCTGTGAGTGGTGGGAAATCTATTTGCATGCATTTTAAAATCTCATTTTTACAAATCACATCTCATTGCTATGCAGTTTCCCATCCTCCCACTTACCAAATAGAAACTAGATGGCAATAATTCCCAATTTGAAATTCAGAGTCGGGACCTGGTAACTCCAGTTTACTGTCTTCTCCTCTGGAGACCAAGCACAAACATATCAGGTCAACTCAATGGCCAATGATCACATGGATATCTCTGTCTACAAACATTGATATCTGACATGTACCAGCCTCACCATGCCATCAGGACATACCCCCACTCCATTATTGTACAATTCTGCATTTCATTACTGAAATTCAGAGTGCACTGGACCCTAAGAGTTGAGAAAGAAAGTTAGAGCCGTGTAATATCCCCTATGCTGATGAATGAGATGTATGCAAAGCAACCCGATGGTAACATCCAAGCCATAAATGTCTCTAAGCTCAAACATCATGTGTTGAAGGGCCGAAGAGGCGTCTGAGTACATCCAAGACCTGGCAGGGTGTTTTGGTGAGGCTGGTGGTTTGCTGGTGCTAGCTTGCATGAACATAGGATCAAGGAGGATGGTGGTCATGGGGCGACATTGTTGTGAGGATGCAGCTGCTTGATAACTGGAACAAGCATTCAGCAAGCTGCAGCTACCGGCTAACCAGTCTCATTTGCCTGTCAGGTATTTGTGCCTTCTAGTTTCTCCGTGAATGAGAGGACAATTGCAAGTAATGCATAAATAAGGCAAGTTGAAGCCTTAATAAGTTGCAAATACATGGAATAAGGTAACCATCCGTAAACAGTGAGATTTTGAAATTAGCATTTAAGCCTCAAGGAGAAAACTGGAAACATTTCTTCAATATGCTCAGTCTGATTTTCTTTTAAATTCTCAACATATTTACCTACTTTTCTTGCACCAAGGACAGAACATCTTCACTTGTGTCCATTTTGAACAAAGTATACTGGTTTTTATCAAATTTCTCATTTAACTGCCTTCCGAAGAGCGTACTGCCAAATCTTTTGTTCACAAACCAGTGTCTAGAGCTAGCCCTTGTATTGTTGCATGCAAGAGGTACAATTCTCCACTCATTGTTTGGAGCTGCTTCCACCGCATTGATTTTATTTAAGCATGTGAACAGGATTCCCACTGCACCATAGGCAAAGTTATTAATGTGGAATGGAATCAATTGGGAACTTCTGGGCCAGCAGTCTCCAAAGTCTGGATCTGTGCTGAAATCAGCATTTCACACAGTTCTGACTCCAAGTTAAAGTCCCATTTATTGTTATAAGTTACATTCTTCCCACAAACTCAGTGTTTGATATGTTTCATTGTGTATTCATTTTCAACTCATTCCCTTGACAGTGACAAACAAATCTCATCAATTTAATGGCATTCCACTGGAGCTTATTTATGAATAGCTTTAGACTACCTTATCTGGACATTCTGCACCTGTTGATCTGTGGTGTTTTGTTATGGACTTGCATTGAAATCTACTTCAATCAGGTTGATAAATGTAACCCAGATGGGTGCTTTTTTTCCTTCTTTGCTCTCAATATTGATGCAATTTTTTATTCGTGGTCAAGTATGGACAGAAGTGCTCCAGCTGTTCCCTCTGATCTTGCCGTGCTTATGTGATTTGGCAGTTGCGTGGAACTTGGTTCAAAAGGCTGATTAAATAAATGAGAGATAGATAGAGAAGAAAAATTGCATTCATATAGTGTGCTGTCACACCTTCAGGATATCACAAAGTGATTCACATCCAGTGAATTATTTTTCAAATGCAGTTACTGTTGTTGCATAAGTGAATGCAAAAGAAATTTCGTACAAGACACAATATTGTACAGCAAATAAAATCAATAATAAGTTAAACTGATTTTGATGATGTTGACTAAGTAACAAATATTGGTCAGACACAAGGAGAACTATTTGTTCCTCTGTAAATGGTCTCATGTCCAGCAAAGCAGCATATCCTTTGTACCGAATCTGAGGAGTCAACTGAGTTCTGGGCATCTGGCCGAACGTAACTGTGGTTCCAATAGAGCCAAGCTGACATTCAATACACTTTATTGCTTTTTGTTGGCCAGGCTTGCATTTATTTCACATCCTCTAATTACCTGGAACTGAATAGCTTGCTTACCCTTTTCAGAGAACAAGTAAATCTTAGCTACATTGCTGTCTGGTCTGGAGTCACAAATTGACCAGACCAGGGAACTACAGCACATTTCCTTCACTAAAGGAGATCATTGAACTAGATGGGTTACTACAACAATTTCCAATTGTTACAGGGTCATCATTATGGTGACATTTAATTTCAGTCTTTAGTGAATTATATTTCAACATCTGTAATGGTGGGATTTAAATCAATTTCCCCAGAACATTAGGCTGGTGTTCTGGATTATTAATTCAGTGACATTATTATCACATCACTGCCTCTCGTGTAAACTTATGAAGTGTTTTGTAGTTTCTTACAAATCCAGCTTAACAACAAATATATCATTTTTATAGTTCAGGAAGAGGCCCTTCAGCCCATTGTGTCCATGCCAGTCACCAAACATACATCTGTTCTAATACTATTTGCCAGCACTTGGCCTGTCACTCTGTGTGCTATGGAGTTTCAAGTTCTTATCTAAATAATTCTTACTATGTTCTCTCATTAAACAGATTTTCATTAGCCTCTAAAAACTCAGACTTCTTTTAAAATGAAAGCACCATGAAATACTTAGAAGTTAATAATTAAACCAGTACAGACTATATCAACACATCACTGGTTCAAGATATAACTCGAAAATAAACAATCTTGAAACCAATATAAATCACAAACCTTAAATCCCAAATTCCACCAAAGAAGAATGATTTTTAAGAGACATCATCATTACTGAGCAAAAATTAACTTAAACTTATTGCTAATTCGCATTGACATTATTAACACGTTGGAATTAAACATGCAACAAGTTTGAACGCAACTATATTTGACCAAGGTTTAAAGGCACCATATCACTTAGTGCTTTCAAATGTGCTCTTGATAAAGCACCCATTACAGCCCAATATTTTCCAATCACATTAACAACTTTCAGATTATATGGCTGGAGAATGAAGCTCCAACAAATGGTTGTAAGTCCTTGTCCCCAAATTTTGACAAAACAATTATCAAAAGATTGTGATCTTCAAATCTCAAAGGCCACCACCCAGTGTCTCCTTCTTCACTGTGGAATATTTTTGCTGATTGGCAGTCAGTTTCTGTGAAAAATAACAGATAGACAATTTAATCTTCACCTTACAGCCTTGTAGTAGGACAACCCCCACACTAATGTTACCGGCTTTAATGGTGACTTATGCGATCACATAGTTTTGTTCCACGACAATAGTGATCAGGAATGAGTCAAAAGACACCCCCAGCTTTGAGGACACATGTAATCTTGCTGTCATGGAAACTGCTTAAACATTAGGATGAGTTTCTCCATTATCTTCTAAATGTTCTCATGTGTGACCATGTCAAAGACCTTGAACAGACCAACAAATTGTAGGGTAGATGTTCATGTTCTGCTTTTGACATTTCTTCTGGAGCTGTCTGACTACAAATTCCATATCAATGGTTATTTGACCTTTTTCTAAAATTGTACTTGTAGTACATGAGTCAAAGTAATTCTAAGGAATACTTTTCTATGAAGTCTAAGTGCAATAAACACCATTGTCTGTGATGATGTTGTAAGGATGTGGTGAGAGAGAATAAGTAGTTGTAGGAGACAGAGTCTCAGGCTGGGTCTTCCCAACAATCTATTAGAAAGATCTGTGAACATTTGCAGTCATTAGTTGCAATAAATTAAAATTTGTTCCTCTTTAAGACTCTTCTCTTGGCCCATAAGGTAGCTATTTTCACACATTTTGAACCACTGAAGTGTTATATAAGGTAATAGTTATGAACGAGTAAGTGTTTGAATTACACTGGACTCCATGCTGCAGGTTGATGTGACAAGCATCTGGGTGGCAACTCAATTGAAGTTTGGCACAGTCTTCCGTTGGAGACACGTCTTTGCTACCTCTTGTTAATAGTAGTTAACATGTCTAAAAGTTAATGTAATATAGATACTGTTACTGAGATCTAATGAGCAACACCCTGTTATCAAAGACAAGAACCCCTTCTGCTGAGATCTATTTGTTGCTCATCCCCTACCATAGACAATGGAACAGCCTCCTGTTAGGTGTAGGAGGATTGGTGATGTACTCCACCACAAGCCACCATCGGTTTGTACCCAAGCATCATGTAGGTTTATCTCATTGTAGCAGTGGTGTATACCATTGCATAATAGCATTATAATCTCCAAAAGAACCCACACACTTATAAAGTACAATGCAGTCCATACCATACAGAGATCAGAAGATTTAATTTAGCACTGGTCCCAATGAGGCAAACATTTTGTAACCAAGAATATTTCTCTGAAAACATGTTGCTGATCGCTAAAGACAGCAAGCTCTAAAATAAGTCATAGCAACAATCAACACTGAAGAATACTTCAAAGAATGACACAAAAAACCGTTCAGAACTTTAAGAGACAGGCCAGAACAGAAGGAATCGGCAGCTCCAAGGCAGGGGTGCAGGCTGCATTATGAGGCAAGGGTCTATGGGTCTCAGCATGCAGCCTGTGAATGAACATATATTCAATGTTGTTTGCTGAAGCAAACTCCAAATCATCTTGAAATGGCAGACTCATTCAGGCTGAAAAGGCAAGAATTCTAAAAATAAGTTGCAGCTCAGATCATGCATGGACTTTATTGCATGCAGATGTTATCAGACACAGCTAGAAAATAATAGAAACATGTCCAAAAGGGAAACGTACATAATTGGAAGCAGAAAGCCAGGGAAATCACAAATCCAGTTGGTTGATGCACATAAGCGTTGAGCAGTTTATTGAAGTGAGCAGCTTGGAATTGTTATGGATTTCTTTTTCAAGAGGCTCCATTCCACTTTTTAAAAATTCATTCATGGGATGGGGCATTGCTGGCTAGGTAGCATTTATTGCCCATCCCTAATTGCCCAGAGGGCAGTTAAGAGTCAACCACATTGCTGTAGTTCAGGAGTCACACGTAGGCCAGACCGGGTAATGATAGCAGTTTCCTTCCCTACGGACATTAGTGAAAGAGATGGTTTTTTTTTCCAACAATGGATTCCTGATCATCATTAGATTCTTAATTCCAGATATTTATTGAATTCAAATTCCATCTGTCACAGCAGGATTTGAACACGGGTCCCCAGCACATTATCTGGGTCTCTGAATTAACAGTCCAGCCATTGCCACCCCTGCAAAAGTCAGAAGCTGAAGAGGAAATATTCCTCTGTACTCAGCTGGGAGTCTGGCAGATTATGCGATTCTGGATTCGTGGTGCTGGAAGAGCACAGCAGTTCAGGCAGCGTCCAAGGAGCTTCGAAATTGACGCTTCGGGCAAAAGCCCTTCATCAGGAATAAAGGCAGTGAGCCTAAAGCGTGGAGAGATGTGGAAGATGAGGCGTTCTTCCTCCAGGCGTCTGGTGGTGAGGGAGCGGGGGTGGAGGAGGCCCAGCACCTCCATATCCTCGGCAGAGTGGGAGGGGGATTTGAAATGTTGGGCCACGGGGCGGTATGGTTTATTGGTGCGGGTGTCTCGGAGATGTTCCCTAAAGCGCTCTGCTAGGAGGCGCCCAGTCTCCCCAGTGTAGAGGAGACCGCATCGGGAGCAACGGATACAATAAATGATATTAGTGGATGTGCAAGTAAAACTTTGATGGATGTGGAAGGCTCCTTTAGGGCCTTGGATAGAGGTGAGGGAGGAGGTGTGGGCACTTGTCTGCCTAGGTATGAAACAAGCAACAGTCACAATTGAAGAAGTATTGCCATTTCAACTTCAGAATTAATATAACTTTGAAGAAGCAAACAGTAAAATACAATATCCAGGCAATCAATAGATGATTTCTTAATGACTTACAGGCATGTAGAGCAATGTGATTATGATATTATAAAGTCAAAATCCTTAGGTGATGCCAAATTATTGTAGACATTACTGATGAGTCTTTGTCAGGTTTATTAATGTCCAAGGAGCATCTAACTCCAGAGAAGGCCATTCAGGTGGTGAGGTCTGGAAGCAACACAAATCAATCCTTTGGGGAGAGGATCAAACTGGAGATCTTTGGAATCCGTTCAATTCTTAAGGCACAGAACAATAGAAGTTACACATGATAAGCAAATGCAGCAAGTAGCAAGGAGTCTGGATACTAAAAATCCTGGCTGATGCTATGGAGAAAATAAACCTCTCAAACATGAATAGTGCCCACCCATTAAAACCAAATTATTTTATTATAGAATAAGAGTGATTTTCTGAATAAAAGTGCTGAAGTGGGAATACAGTCACAAAAAAGCAAGACCAAAGAACTATCAATGCAAAGAATTAAATGAAGGAGAACAACTCAGTCAAACAAACCTAAAAGTTTATTTGTGTAAATACTGTATTTTTTTTAAAAAATGGGATAAAATTGGGAAGAACTGTTTTAAAACCACCATTTTTAAAGGATTGTTGTATGTTTTGAAAAGCAAGTCACCTGGTACTAGGGCAAGCATTGTGTAAACAGCTGTTTGAACAGTCAGTAACATGAAGTGGTTGCAGACAAATTAAAGATGAAGGGTTCATATACAATCTGGTGGCAACAAGAAGTTGATTGGTCTATAATTGTTATTGATGACTAAAATCTGTTGCCTGTCAATAATAACGCAGTTGGTATTTTGGTAAGTGAACAGCATGGGATTGACAACAGGACAGGGAGAAATAGTTTAATCTCCACTAGCACAAAAGCGGTTTCTCTGTTCTCTGCTACCTTTCAAAACTGAGAAAAAAACTTCTCTTTCCTTCAGTGGTTATTGCCAGTAGTGACTTTTAAGTAATAAACCAAAGACCTTTTATAAGCAAACCAGCTACCCTGTGTCTCTTGCAAACCACTGGAACTATCCAGAAAAATGCAATGTTCTGACCAGCTCAAGAATCATTTCAGCAAGTCATGAATAGAAACCACTGAACTGTGTGTGTGCATGTGCATGAGTTTATAATGGAATAGGAGATTTTTTAATGTTAAATGTCAACTCTTTTATAAGTGTTTATTTGTAGCTACAATCTACTTATTTAAAATTTGTAGCAATTCTTGTTAAATTCAGAAAATTGGTCTATGCATTTTCTTAACCTTGATCTGAAAACCAGGTTAATTTCAGAATTCTGTGCATTTATTTTAAAATATTTACCTTTTGTAATGACTCTGGGAACAGTGGGACTTGATTTTATTTGCCCAGTGAGACAAGGCATTAGGAAAAATGGATTGCCCAAATCAAACATATTGTTAATCTGACAATGTTAATGGGATGATTTGAAATTTCAAGTTAGATGTTTAAGTATTTTTTTAAACCGAGTTTGACAGATTCTTAATCAGTAAATGTATGAAAGACTATGGGAGGTGTATGAAAGAATATAGACTTGAGATTAAAATTATACTGTTATGCTCTTATTAAGCAGGGTCAAAGAGCTGAGTGGCCTACTCCTGTTTCCTGTTGTACGTTTATATGTTTGTATGTTTGTTAGACTGGGAGCCAGTAGCATAATATTATCAGATAGCAAGCCTTTGTTGACAAAACATCATTTACTGAAATTTTACTGAAAGGCCCAGGAGTATTATATGTTAAAATTCCTGACTCCATCCACAGGTAATTTCTTAACTACCCAGACTACCACGGGTTCAGACAACCAGTAGCACTCCAAATGTGCTTTGTACAATGGAACCAGCATAAACGTTTCACTGACAGTTAGTTGCTCTGAGTTCTGAAGAAGAATCACTAGATCAGAAAATTTACGTCTGCTTTCTCTCCACAGATGCTGCCAGACCTGTTGTGTTTTTCACATAATTTCTGAGTTTGAAGGTATCTTTCAGGTTTTGATTATTTCGGTGCAGACAGAGAAAAGGAGTGATGTTTTTCCTTGCAGTCTGGTGATCTTTGCCACTCGATCGTTCATACAGAAGCTGTCTACCCTCCTCGGAGCTAATAAACCAGCTTATTCCATGCCGAAGACACTAGTCTCTCACAATAGCTGCTCACTGAAAATAAAACCAATAGAAACCTTTATGTGGGCAAAGTTTGCTCTGAATAGATATGTTGTGCCACTTGGTTTCAAACAAAGCAACAGTAGAAACACACCTCGCAATGTGTTCACTATATTGTAGATGCTGCTTCCCTCTCTGTTTCTTAACTTGAAAAATTTATCAATTTTGCTTCCAATATTCACCCTTCCCTCACCTGGTCCATCTCCAATTCCCCCCTTCCTTTCCTCGACATCTGTGTTCTCATTTCTGCTACCGATATCCATTACAAACCCATCAACCTCCACGGTTACGTCGACTATACATCCTCACACCCTGTTTTCTGTAATGACAATATCCTATTCTCCCAGCTTTTCCATCTGTGGAATTCTGAAGAAGTCACCAGACTCAAAACATTAACCCTGCTTTCTTCCCACAGATACTACCAGACCTGCTGCATTTTGCCAGTAATTTCTGGCTTTGTTCCAAATCACCAGCATCTGCATTTCTTTGTTTTATCACTATTTATTCCATGAACTTGTTATTTTTTAAGAAGTGCAGTAACTCTTCCAAGTCCTTTTTCTACAGCAGTATTATTTTCCCATTTTGGTCCACAATCCATAACAAAGAAAAATAAAAATTATGTGGTCTTTAAACAACATTCCAATACAGGGACTTGCAATACTAGAAAACCTATATGTACATCCTGTGCAGGAATTGTCACTTCTGAGTAGAAATAATCTCATGCTCATTTAAAAGTTCAAAGATCAATGAACAGATGGTCAAGGCACAGCTTGTAAAGGTTTTCTCATGTATGCTCATTGGAAAACCGAAACAAAAACTAACTGCCCCAGTGTTAATTACATTGGAATAGGAAATTTATTACATACAACCAATGAGATGAAAAGCTGTGACAATCCTGGCTTGGCAGAAATGGTTTCCACTGGTACCAAAACTGAACAAAGTTCAGGTGCTAAGGGTCAACCCATTTTGAAAAGGAAGGCAATCCAAGAGGCAACAGCTGTCAATACACTTTATCCAAGACAATTGAAGCATCTGTAACTGAATTCAGTCAGAATAGAACACAGCACAATGAATAACTAGCCATGAGAAATTTACATTACACAATAGACATGATAGTAACCAGGGGCAGCTGGTTCAAATGGAATGTATGGCCTCCCTTCCTTCAAAGCAGAATACTCAACTACAATAACAAATAAAACATCAAACAAGAAAGAATCTTCAGCAAACAGAATTGAGGAGAGAACAAGTTGAATTCACTGATAATTCAATCACTGAGATCGAATAAGAAGGTTATAGTAAAATGTCTATGTCAACAGAACTAAAAGCAGATTGTGAAAAAAAGTCAGCCAACATAAAATTGAAGATATAGTGCATCCAACATGGAAGACACTATTAAGAGGAGACAGTAATGTCTAAGGATTTGATTTACTGGAAAATAGGTCTTGTTCCAGCAAGGATAATGACCTCCATGAAGTAAATACAAAAGACAAAAGATCCTTATGTTTAGAAGAGACCCTCAGATTCTCAGAAAGATAATCCAAGATGATTACCTTTTACCCAACAAACTATCATTTTTCTAAATCTAAAGACAACATAAGCAGAGAGAATAGTTAAACTGCCTAATAGTCAGGACTTGTAAAGTAAAGGATTTGGAGACAGATGGTAAATGTAATGGTAAATAATTACATAAACAAATGTATAAGAATGATATATTATCAGTGAATGGACTTATACTTGATAGTGTCCAAAAAGCAACCAACATTCTAATGATATAACATGGTGAGAGAAAAGAAGTAGCATCTTATGGAAGACAGACCTAAGGCTAAATCTTCCCCACAGTATTTTAAGTAACGTAGAGCCTACTCTTGTAAGCTGTAAAGAGCCGCAGGCATAAAATAAAGTACATCTTGTTTTCTCCACAAGACTCTTCATATTTGATTAGGAATTGGGTATCCTCACAGACACTGAACCATGTCACCCTCTACACACTGGTAAAACATGGATAACAGCCCACATAACAGCACTATCTCTGGCACCAGTTCTTGAACAGGGTTTTGCACTGAATGGTTCAGAAGGATGCTGATGAAGATCTTCCTGGTAATGGAGAAAAGTGAAACTTTTCCATGATTAATTTTTTATAATTAGTGAGCTCTTTTTCACTTTAGCAGGTGGACAATAGAGGTACCTTTGTACTTTTGAGGGATGATTCCTTGCTCCCACATAGACTGAAATAGTTCAGTCAGCTTCTTCACTAGACATTGACTTCCAACATTATCAGCTTCAGCAGTGATAACAGCAGATCCTGTAGCTTTGTCACTGGACAGGAGTTCAATTGCTTTTATTGTTTCTGACAGCATGAGAGGGTAATTAAGAAAACAGTTGACAAAAGCCTTTGGCAGCCTGTTGATGCTTCTTTATTGATGAATGAAGACTTTTTGAAAATGTTGTTAATGTGTTCTCTCAGTTTTCTGGAGTTTGTGTTTTTACTATGTGCAGTATTGACCTGTCAGAATTGAGAATTGGTGATGAACCAGTGAATTAGGTTCATGGATAGATTTCAGTACAAAACAGACCCTTTTCCAGTCTTTATAGTCTGTTTATGATTGGAGCTCATTGAATTCTTAAAATACATTGCAGCTAATAAAGTAGAAACATGGAAGAAGGAATGATGAGCCTTGTGTCTGCTTTTCTTTGGATGTCTCTGAACAACAGTTTCCTACATGTGACCTTTCTTAGCAGGCTAACAGTAAACATCTTAACTCAAAATATAAAATTCATAGATATGACTACTTTGAGATAATCATAGCTTATAATTATGATGTACCATTGCAGACAAGATATTGCATACCTCCACGACAAATGATTGATGGAATTATATTGTTGGAGATAATGAAAAAAATAGGCAACTGTCACAACATACTTATGTCAATGATATTCCTCACTCAGTATAAAAGCTTTTTGTTTTACTGAGCAGTCAAGGTGTTATGAATACACGAGTACAGTGAGGCACTCTCCTCCAGGGTTGACTGTCTATTATTTTTCCAAGACCTGTTCTATTTCTGAATATTTTTCATACAATCCAAAAAAAGGCAGTCAGCAGTACTTTAATTCTATTTTCATGTACTCTTTACCCAGTGATATGCAATGTTATAGAATCAAGGTCCAAAGTGCAAATGGGATTCCTTGCTTGAGCTTGCATCCCTGTAGGTATGGATAACCTTCAATGTACAACACAAGTAACAGCACTGAAACAGAGACCAGGCTATAGTCTCCCATGTGGAGCATGTGATGGATGGTACAATCCAAAATAATGAAAGCAAAGGCTGATTTGTTCACAAGAATGGGAAAGTTGTTAGGACTTTGTCAATTGGAAAAAACATGCTGAAAAAAACATGCTGAAAAAATGCACCATACTCACACAATCTATGATACTTGTGGCATGTTGCAAATAGACTGGCAGTGACCTGCTGTGAACTCAGGAGATGGACTGCTTTTCTCCTCAACCTAGCAAAACAAATAAATGCAGCTATGTTTTGGGGTAATATTTTTGCTGGCTCTGAAAGGATGTCATTAGAGAACAAAAGAAAGAAAGAACAGCAAACTACTACAGAAATCTGAAGCGAAAACAAAAGCTAGAAAAAGATAGTAGGTCTCCCAGCATTTGTGAAGAGAAACAAAGCTAAAGGGTGGAATCTTCCTGAATGATGTGGGCAATAAATGAGTCAGTTCAGAAATACTGTGACCAAGCAAAACGCGACTCTCAATGTTGACTGATAAAAGTCCAACTTTTCTGAAAAGGTTTTAATGACTAGATTTGAATTTCACTACTCAGTGATGAGGGGATCATATTGAATGCAACTACTAATTCTTATGTCTGCTCCGTGCAAGTTGTTATTTTAGTCGTCCACGTGCATCAATCAATGGAGGTTGCCATTGGCCAATCAACTGCCTTGCTATTACATCATCGTACACTGCTTGTAACGCAGTTCACTACATTAACTTTGGATCTCACTGGCAGTTTACATTTCAACGTAAATCTGCTTTGCACACAGAGACAGGTACCCATCTCATGCAGTTGCGCAGGATGTATCCAGGGGTTTTTGTTCATTTTCTGAGTGCTTGCTCACTTTACATTTACTTGGATGCTTGCAGCATCTTTGTCTTACCTTGGCATTTTGTCCATTGCTGCCTTAATCAGTACTTAAAGGCTCAAAATATTTCTGTCTTGTCTTTTAGTTCAGACAAAAAGCTAGGTAATATTATTGTGGTTCTGTTCGCCGAGCTAGGAATTTGTGTTGCATATGTCTCGTCTCCTGTCTAGGTGACATCCTCAGTGCTTGGGGGCCTCCTGTGAAGCGCTTCTGTGTTGTTTCCTCCGGTATTTATAGTGGTTTGTCTCTGCCGCTTCCGATTGTCAGTTCCAGTTGTCCGCTGCAGTGGCCGGTATATTGGGTCCAGGTCGATGTGTTTGTTGATAGAATCTGTGGATGAGTGCCATGCCTCTAGGAATTCCCTGGCTGTTCTCTGTTTGGTTTGTCCTATAATAGTAGTGTTGTCCCAGTCAAACTCATGTTGCCTGTCATCTGCATGTGTGGCTACTAAGGATAGCTGGTTGTGTCATTTCGTGGCTAGTTGGTGCTCATTAGCTGTCTTCCTGTGTGTCCTATGTAGTGTTTTGTGCAGTCCTTGCATGGGATTTTGTACATTACTTTAGTTTTGCTCATGCTGGGTATTGGGTCCTTTGTCCTGGTGAGTTGTTGTCTGAGAGTGGCTGTTGGTTTGTGTGCTTTTATGAGTCCTAGTGGTCGCAGTAGTCTGGCTGCCAGTTCAGAAATGTTCTTGATCTATGGTAACATGGCTAGCCCTTTGGGTTGTGGCATGTCCCCATTCCGTTGTCTTTCCCTTAGGCATCCGTTGATGAAATTGCGGGTGTATCTGTTTTTGGTGAATACGTTGTAGAGGTGTTCTTCTTCCTCTTTTTGCAGTTCTGGTGTGCTGTAGTGTGTTTTGGCCCTTTAGCTAGGTAGCCTGTTATGTTTCCTAGCTGTGGTCAGTTAATGGGAGGACATGTTTCTGTTCAGCACTGTGCTACTTCAATGTGACACCCTTACCATGTGCTAACAGCTTATGCAACAAACAGACTGAATCAGTTTTAACCAAACAGGCATGCATCAATGTCTAAGGATCGTAATCCTCTATCAAATCCAGAGGGACTGTCATTACTCAGTGGAAGTTACCAGAGTCAGTAGAGGGTGTGTTCAAGTCACCATGGGCCCAAGCTTATACATTCTAAACTGAAACACAACTGGGCAAATCAGGATTGATGGAAAATTGGCCAAAGTAAATTAAACAGCAGCCAGCAGCTATTGGCCACAGGGAACAGTGGAAACAAAAGTCAAAGAAGACATCAAAATTCAGCAGGGACCAGTAACAATCAGCCTGAGGGTTGCATGTCGGAGAATTGGCATTCAGATGTTCTGGCATCTTGATTGCCTGAGTTTGTGCACTTACATTTCCTAGCATGATACCAGTGAAGAGTGTTGGCATAAGTCATTGGATTATTTGAACCCAGCTTATGACCCAACTGGCTAAAGGCCACAGAACATTCCGGAAGGTCAGGAGTGAGAAGGTATAAGAACATACACCTGGACACCACCCCTCAATGAATACTCAGCAAAGACTTGCAAGAAGATGTGGATCAAGTCTTGTGGCAGAAGGCTGTGGCAACCCAAGAAGACCCAGGAAGAAGGGGCAGGAGAACAAAAAGAGAAGTTCAGAGATAGGATACAAGAGGCCAGGGATATAAAATATTAAAATATTTCACAATATAACAGCCTTAAACAACAGAAATGGATACAATGAAGAAGTGAAGGGTGTACCTTGCTTCTTTTTTTATCTCTTCATGTTGCATTTAGATGACCTGATACATTCTCCATGTGCAAGAAGCTGGTCTGGTTACAATTACAGTTTCACTACAGACTGATGCAATTTATCTGTCCTCCTGTGATTCAATATTAACTGTTCGTGGCCAATTTAAAACACCTTGTTTTCATTTTCTTGCTTTAACACATCAAAATCATACTATTGTATATTCTCGTGGTTGAAATTTTCTGAGGCTCTAATGTTCTGTATTGTGTGATGGCTAGCTTATTGAAAAATCTCAGATATATTGCCTGTATTTTTCTGATGCGTTGTCTGCTGCATGTGAAGTCCTGCTGATTGTGGCAGTCTGTGATTTTTTTTCTATCAACTCAAAATCTGATTGAAAAGCAAAACATTTACTTTGTGATTTATCTGTATGTTGTGGAATGCTCTTAACAAACAAAAGATACTAAGTTTTAATACACTTTCGACTAATGCTCATTGATGCATTTTTAATAAATAGGAAACCATCGAGTAGTAATGAGCACAATGTATTGTCTGTGTTTTGCTAGCATTACATTTTCTAATAATAACAGGTTTGCTTAGAATTAGCTAAGAATAACTGTCTCACAATAACTGAATAGTACCTTGTTTCTGATTGTAACAGGTAATATAAAATCAATCATCACTGTTGGTTTTCTGTTGCTTTGCATATTGAAACCTACAACATGTTAATCAGCCTTTTGTATAATACTTCAAGCTACATTTCCCCAATTGCACTCTTTAAATTTCTGAACTGCTGTATATTAAGTTAATTTAATATTCAAAATGCAACAATTAAAATGCATTTCCCAATGAAATCAAATGGAAGTCACTTGCAGTATAATGCATAAAATGGTTAATATTTTATTTTCCAAGCTAAATAAAATTAATCTTTGTTATTTTGATTCTGAAATTGTGTACAATTAATGAAACTCAGAGCAACTGAAGCAAACTAAAACTTGGTTTGTTACAAACCTGGATTCCTACAGCAATGCAGCACTGGACTATCACATTTAGTTGTATGTTTGCTGTGAGAATTTTCTCCTGTTTTCCTTTCATGTAATTTGTGAACTTTCAGAATATTACAAGGAAATTGGAGGAGGTTTTACATTTTAGCACTACATAAGAATAAAGCAAATACAAATCAATGATCTCTTTTATAACTTGTTGATTTTCCAGAGATATTTCACCCAACCATAACAGTTTAAATAATTGGTTAAATATATTTTGTTACTTAAATTGTAACTCAGCATTTATAGTTTCATTATAGACAATGTTTAATGTTTATGAGCATCACAGCATACATGCCCTACCGTTAATAAATGTGTTAAACAAAGTTGCCTTTCTGGTCAAGTCTTCAAAGGGTTGATTTTAGCATTCTCTATTGATTATAGGGGCCTTAGAAGATTGGTCATCCATTATACATCCTGTCAGCCTGTTCCTTTTCCACTGACTTCACCTCCAAATTCCTTCATTCCTCCAAGCAACATCACCATGAAGGATATCAGCTGCAGTCAGTCCCATTCAAAGATTAATTTACCAAGTACAGCAGAAGGATTTCCAAATTCATGGAACTTATGGATTCTTTCAGATTCCATTACTAATCCCATCTCTTTTCACAGACAAGCAGTTGAGGTGCAACTTGCTCAAGGCACTGTTAATCACTGATCTGGAAAGAGGGAATTAGCACAGCTGGCACTTTATGATCACTGCTAGCTATGCTTGATATTTGAATTCTATGTTGCATTCTGTAACTTAATATCTAATGTTTTAATGGGTCCCTCAGGTGAAATGGACCAATTGCATAAAGTTAATGCAGCATGTGCATAAGCAATGTTTGTGTTTATCTATATAAACATATGTATGCACATAATATAAAATCAGAATACGATATTCTCATAAATAAGAAATGTATTAAAAAGAGTTTGGGGCATATCATTTTGAAATTTCAGTTCAATATCATGATAAATCAGTTATGTTTTAAGCAAACACAAGCCCATCTGTTATTATGCAGCAGAAAGTAGCTTCTGCTATTTTTCTAATATTTGGAAGATGGGGAAATATTTCTTACAATTTTAACAAAGAACCTGAGAACAAGTCTTAGAAAAAATCCTGAAATTATTTCAAATTTAGTGGTACAGCTGATAGCTGCAATCTTAGCTAAGTAGAACCAGTTTGAATCATTCCTTGTTGTCCTTTAATACTGTATACTTGATTGGTCTGGTTCTAGATAATCTTCTTTAAAATAAAGGATTTGAAGATAATCTCAAATTAAATTAGCAGGTAAGAACTCTGAATTGAAGCTTATGTGCAATCATATTGTTTGAACTTGAGATCTGGAGATTAAATATGATGAAGACTTCAATTTTTACATCTGGCCTCTCACTTTTCTGAAGTCAACAATTGCTTTGCTTATGCCATAAATTGTTATAAATATACTGTTCTTCTGGATAGACTGAAAAGACAGTAATAACAGTTTTAACAAAAAAATGGTGACTTTGTTTCTTTCTCATTAAACAAGAAATCTTTTCTTCGCAGATTGAAGTCAAATATGTCTAACTTCAAAATACAGCATCAAACATTTGACTGGAGTAATATTTTTCTAACATCACATCATCAAGGTCTTTGTACCTACCTTTTCCAGGTTACTGGAAAGATTAGCCTCCAAGTAGAAAAACTGGAATCACAATCTAGCAGGTCATTATTGCAAAATCAAATATTTTGTGTAGAGTTTACGATACCGAGGTTGTCAATACAGCAGCGATGAATAGTCATGCACAACCATAAAATAATATACGATGAAAATATTTATTTTCCATTTATATGTTATACTAACATAAGATTAGAGTTTCATGAAGGTCAGATCAGATCACTATTAAGAAAACAGGATTCCTTGCCTTCTAGTAATGAGGTCTCAAATGTTTCATATCAAAGAGCAGTGGTGTAGTGTTAATGTCATTGTATTAATAATGCAAAGACCCAAGCAAATGATCTGAGTATATGGGTTCAAATTCCACCATGGTCGCTGATAGAAATAATAAATTTTGATATAAAATTGGTCTCAGCAATGACACCCATGGCAACTATCAATAATTATTAATACCCAGTCAATCTTGTTCACTAATGTCCTTTAGGGAAGGAAATCCACCAGCATTACCTACATGTGACTCAGACCGACAGTATGGTTGACTGTGAACTGCCCTCTGAAATGGCCTTGCAAATCATTCAGTTCATGGGTAATGTTGATCGACAAATCTTAGCCAATCGTATGCAAATTGTCTGAAAAGAATAAAAAAACTATTCTACTTGTTCTATGTCCTAATCTTCTCTCTCCTTGTCATGATAATTTTGTATGGCTAAAAGAGGATTGTGTAATATCCCACTGATGCTTTTGAAATTGTGAACATCATTCCTTGACAGTTCTTTTTCTCAAATAATAAAACAAAATATTTAGAATTGTTTTTCTTTGCCCCACTGTGAACTCCATCTGACCAACTGTTTTTCCCCAATTACCCCAATTACCAACCCTCTATCACTTTATGATTTCTTGCTCTAATTACACCTCCTAACTTGCCATCTTGGATGGTTATACCAATTCCTTTATTCAAGTATTCACCATAGTCCCATTCTCTCATTGGACGGAAATGACTGTTGGTAGTTTAACCCTGAGGGAAAGAGGTCTTCAAGGTAACAAACCAACTAAGTACAATCACACATGCAAGAAAAATGACTTGTCACAACCCACCAGTCAAACAATGTCCCTTTAATCCTGATTGCTTGTTTGATCTTAATCTTAAATGCTCTCTTTCATTCATTAAGTTAAAAATCACACAACACCAGGTTATAGTCCAACAGGTTTAATTGAAAGCACACGAGCTTTTGGAGCGCCGCTCCTTCATCAGGTGGTGTGCTTCCAAATAAACCTGTTGGACTATAACCTGGTGTTGTGTGATTTTTAACTTTGTGCACCCCAGTCCCACAACTCCAAATCATTTATTTTCATTAACTTCCATTTTTTTTTCTGTACATCTAAAAATGTTCACACCAGAGTTAAACATGAGAAACCTATCTTAGAATTCACTGTTATTTTTCTCTCAGCACTCCACATCGAATATTTACCTATGATAAACAGTTAAAAGCAAAACTGAGAGAGAAAATACATAAAATATTGGAATATTTTGAAAACCAAAATGCAAAATAAAAATAAAATTATGTAGGGGGACTGGAAAACTTTTGTTTGAACATATTGGAGATGAATAAATAGAAGTTCAATAAAATCAGTAATCATCTATTCATTAACAATAACAAGGTATGCAGAGACTGCAACAATACCAACAAAATTATTGAAAATGATAAAGTAATTTTGGATGGTCAGAAGCTTACATAAGAAATTGTTATCTTGTGAAAGATATGAAAATAGTCATGGTTTAAAAGAAAGATTTTAAGTAATACATAGAACCAATTAAATTAGAAATTATGATCAAAGGAGATTTAATAATTACATCATGAAAAAAAAATTCGATGGATCTCTGGCCATATGTATTTACTTAGAGTCATAGAGTCAGAGAGATGTACCCACAGAAACAGACCCTTCGGTCCAACCCATCCATGCTGACCAGATATCCCAACCCAATCTAGTCCCACCTGCTAGCACCCAGCCCATATCCCTCCAAACCCTTCCTATTCATATACCCATCCAGATGCCTGTTAAATGTTGCAATTGTACCAGCCTCTATCACTTCCTCTGGCAACCTATTCCACACACGCACCACCCTCTGCATGAAAAAGCTGCCCCTTAGGTCTCTTTTATATCTTGCCCCTCTCACCCTAAACCTATGCCCTCTTGTTCTGGATTCCCCCACCGTAGGGAAAATACTTTGTCTATTTACCCTATTCATGCCTCTCATGATTTTATAAACCTCTTCTAAGGTTACCTCTCAGCCTCCGATGCTCCAGGGAAAACAACGCTAGCCTATTCAACCTCTTCCTATAGCTCAAATCCTCCAATCCTGGCAACATTCTTGTAAATCTTTCCTGAACCCTTTCAAGTTTCACAACATACTTCCAATAGAAAGGAGACCAGAATTGCATGCAATATTCCAAAAGTGGCCTAACCAATGTCCTGACCAGCCACAACATGACCTCCCGACTTCTGTACTCAATACTCTGACCAACAAAGGAAAGCATATCAAACGCCTTCTTCCCTATCCTAACAAATGCCACTGCAATTTCAAGGAGCTGTGAACCTGCACTCCAAGGTCTCTTTGTTCAGCAACACTCACTATGACCTTAGCATGAAGTGTATAAGTTCTGCTAAGATTTGTTTTCCCAAAACGCAGCACCTCGTATTTATCTAAATTAAACACCATCTGCCACTTCTCAGCCCATTGGCCAATCTGATCAAGATCCTGTTGTGATCTGAGGTAACCTTCTTCACTGTCCATTATACCTCCAATTTTGGCGTCAGCTGCAAATTTACTAAATATACCTCTTATGCTCACATCCAAATCATTTATACAAATGACGAAAATTAGAGGACCCAGCACTGATCCTTGTGGCACTCCACTGGTCACAGGCCTCCAGTCTAAAAAAACAACCCTTCACTACCACCTTTGAGCTAGTTCTGTATCCAAATGGCTAGTTCTCCCAGTATTCCTTGTTGAACACCTGACTAAAGTCCAAATAGATCATGTCTACAGCTTAGCCCTCATCAATCTTCTTTGTTATTTCTTCAAAATCTTCACATGCACAAAGCTATGTTGATGATCCCTTATCAGTCCTTGCCTTTCCAAAAAACATGTACATCCTGTTCCTCAGGATTCCCACCAACAAATTTCCCACCATCAACGTCAGACTCACTGGTCTATAGTTCCTTGGATCATCCTTCCCAAACATCTTAAATAGTGGCACCACATTAGCCAACCTCCAGTCTTCCGGCACCTCACCTGTGACTATCGATGATACAAATATCTTAGCAAGAGGTCCAGCAATTACTTCCCTAGCTTCCCACAGAGTTTTAGGTACACTTGATCAGGTCCTGAATATCTGTCCATTTGTTTTGCGTTTCAAAACATCCAGCACTTCCTTCTCTGTAATATGAACAGTTTTGAAGATGTCACCATCTATTTCCCTACATTCTATATCTTCCATGTCCTTTTCCACAGTAAATACAATGCAAAATAATCACTTGGTATCTCCTCCATCTCCATCAACTTTTAGATCTGGTCTATCCTTTTTCCATCACTATTTTAAAACTAATAGAATTATGGTCGCTGGCCTCAAAGTGCTCCACACAAAGGCCGCCTTGCTGATCTTTGAGGGGTCCTATTGTCTCCCTAGTTACCCTCTTGTCCTTAATGTATTTATAAAAATGCTTTGGATTCTCCTTAATTCTACTTGCCAAAGCTATTTCATGTCCCCTTTTCGCCCTCCTGACTTCCCTTTTAAGTACACTCCTACTGTATTTATACTCTTCTAAGGATTCACTCGATCTATCCTGTCTATACCTGACATATGCTTCCTTCTTTTTCTGAACCAAACCCTCAATTACTTCAGTCATCCAGAATTCCCTATACCTACCAGCCTTTCCTTTCACCCTAACAGGAATATACTGTCCCTGAACTCTCGTTATCTCATTTCTGAAGGCTTCCCATTTTCCAGCCATCCCGTTACCTGCAAACATCTGCCCCCAATCGTCTTTTGAAAGTTCTTGCCTAATACTGTCAAATTGGCCTTTCTCCAATTTAGAGCTTCAACTTTTAGATCTGGTCTATCTTTTTCCCATCACTATTTTAAAACTAATAGAATTATGGTCGCTGGCCCCAAAATGCTCCCCCACTGACAACTCAGTCACATGCCCTGCCTTATTTCGCAACAGTAGGTCAAGTTTTGCACCTTCTCTAGTAGGTACATCCACATACTGAATCAGAAAATTTTCTTGTACATGCTTACCAAATTCCTCTCCATCTAAACCCTTACTCTCTGTCAGACCCGGTCTATGTTTGGAAAGTTAAAATCGCGGGTCTATAACACAATCCCAATAGGATGATCATCCCTTTCTTACTTGTCAGTTCCACCCAAACAACTTCCCTAGATGTATTTCCGGGAATATCCTCCCTCAGCGCCCCAGTAATGCTATCCCTTATCCCTCAAGACTGATTACTAAACTTAGTCATCTCGGACTAAGCCCCACTCTCTGCAACTGGATCCTCAGTTTCCTGACCCACACGTCACAATCAGTGAAGTTTGGGGACAATATTTCATCCTCACTAACACTCAACACTGGAGCCCCCCCAGGAGTGCGTACTCAGCTATCTACTGTACTCACTGTATACCCATGACTGCGTTGCCAAATACCAGACTAATACCATTTACAAGTTCGCTGATGACACCACCATAGTCGGTCAATTCTCAGATGGTGACAAAACAGACTATAGACGGGAGGTGGAAGACCTGGAAAATGGTGCACTGACAATAACCTAGCTCTCAATGCCGGCAAAACCAAAGAACTCATTATTGAATTTTGGCGGGATGTTACTCATGCCCCCCCACACAGCACAGAGGTAGAATGAGTGAAGAGTGACAAGCTCCTGGGAGTGGTCATCCACAAAAAGCTTTCTTGGACTCTTTATGTAGACGCACTGGTTACAAAGGCCCAACAACATCTCTTCTTCCTTAGGCAGCTGAGGAAATTTGGCATGATGGCGAATACCCTTGCCAACATTTATACGTGTGCCATTGAGAGCATTCTGTCTGGATGTATCACTACCTGGTATGGCAACTGTACCATTCAATATCAGAGACGGTTACAGAGAGTGGTGCAGACAATTGGCCCAGACAATCACAAAGGCCAACCTCCCATCTATAGAATCCATCTACCAGGCTCACTGTCAAGGAAAGGCCACCAGCATTCTCCAAGATCCATCCTACCCTGGCAATGTTTTTCTAAAACCTCTACCATCGGGGAGAAGGTACAGAAGCCTGAACACATGCGCCAGCCGGTTTCATAACAGTTTCTACCCTACTGTTGTTAGAATACTAAATGGACTCAAATGTACCTGTGTTTTTGTTTTTGCCGCTGTTACCTATTATTTACTTATCTATGCTACTTAACTCTGTGATCTGCCTGTATTGCTCATAAGACAAAGCTTTTCACTGTGCCTTGGTACACGTGACAATACGTTCAATTCAATTCAATTCAATTCAATTCAAATGACACTCCCCCTCCTCTCTTGCCTCCCTTTCTGTAGCATTTGTATCCTGGAACATTAAGTTACCAGCCCTGTCCATCCCTGAGCCATGTTTCTGTATCTGCAAATGCTGGAATCCAAAGTAGACAAGCAGGAAGCTGGAAGAACACAGTTAGCCAGGCAGCATCAGGAGGTGGAGCAGAGTGTGGCACTGAAAAAAGGTCTGAGGAGTGGGAGAGTTGATGCTTTGGGCATAAGCCCTCTTGCTCCTCAGATACTGCCTGACCTGATGTGCTTTTCCAGCACCACACTTTTCGACTTTGAACTCCAGCATCTGCAGTTCTCACTTTCTCCCAGCATCAGGAGGTGGAGAAGTCAAATGTTTAACATTTGATGTGTTCTTCCACCCTCCTGCTTATCTACTTAATATATTTACTTTTTTTCTTTTCAATGTCTCTAATCTATAGCACATCAGCAAAATACACTGTTATCTGCTTTAAGCAAATTAAAAAGTGAACAGTAAATCATAAAATAACACCAATTAACCAGCATAGAAGAACTAATATTATCTTTACCTCAGTATTTGTTAACCTTAATATTGTTTTACTGATTATACTAATGTATTTGTGCTAGTTTCACTCTCCTGTTGCATCAATGGTTGAAGAGAAAATCACAAAATAAGGAAAAAAAAGCAACATTTTCTTGCAATTTCACCAGAACAAAATTTCACTCAAATACAATTCTTTTTCAAAGATACCTGCAGATCCTTCTGGCAGGGATTTTACTTTCAAGGTTCTTATATAACAATTAGCCAATCCATTCTACTTATAATTTGTTAAGCCTTTTGTGATCAGCTATATCCTTGACACTTTGCCTTCTCAATCCTGTACACCTGGGTTCATTTTGTCGTCATTCTGGCAGCAAGTTCTTTTCAGGATTGGAATACAATTTGTTCAGCAAACAAGTCTATCTAATGCAGAAAATCTTGAAGCCATTGAGGCAAATAAAAATAACTCCAAATTATACTGTACTTTCACAACTGTAGTCGACTAATAACTACTGACCTATCCACAACCATGAGTTTGGAATTATTCAATTCATATTATACAATAATTAAATGATAGTATAATTAAGTGAATAATGCTACACTATTGTGCGTGGCACAAATTAATCTATTTAAAGATTTGATCATTAAACTTTCCAATACAATCTGTTATGTGAAGCTCTGGTAACTGAAGCTTTTTTTGTATTATAATAGTAGCTGTGAAGAAATCCTTGTCAGAATGGCAGTGGTGGCCCAGTAGAGCACTTTTATCAACAGTGATGATCAATGCATAATCTGTCAGACATCATTCTGAAATAAGTCGCTACTTTCAATTTACATTCTGGATATCCTGTAGGCTGTACAATATAAACTAAAAATAGAGCACTGACCCTTGACCATGAGAATTGGACAGTCACTCACATGGCCACTCTGGTACTAACTGCATCTTTCTATACTCTTGCAATTTTTTTCTGGATAAGAAATGTTCCTTCTTTAGCTAAACTTTCTCACAAAGGCTCTTAAAGTTTGTTAGGAAGCTAATTTTTTCTCAATCTTCTGACTATTGTACTGTGTGTTCAGACAGTTACTTAATTTCCTTATATAACTGCTGTACCTACTACAATCATATATTTGAGTGCTAGGTACAAACTACTGTTTAAGAAGGGTGGTAAGGACAAGCCCAGGGAGCTATAGACCAATGAGCCTGACAACGGCGGTGGGCAAGTTGTTGAAGAGAATCATGACGGACAGGATGTACATGTATTTGGAAAGGCAAGGACTGATTAACAATAGTCAACATGGCTTTGTGCGTGGGAAATCAAGTCTCACAAACTTGATTGAGTCTTTTGAAGAAGTAACAAAGAGGATTGATGAGGGCAGAGGGTAGATATGATCCATATGGACTTCAGTAAGGCGTTCGAGGAGAAAGTGAGGACTGCAGATGCTGGAGATCAGAGCTGAAAATGTGTTGCTGAAAATGTGTTGCTGGAAAAGCGCAGCAGGTCAGGCAGCATCGAAGGAGCTGGAGAATCGACGTTTTGGGCATGATCCCTTCTTCAGGACGAAGGGCTCATGCCCGAAATGTCGATTCTCCTGCTCCTTGGATGCAGCTTGACCTGCTGCGTTTTTTCAGCAACACATTTTCAGTTCAGTAAGGCGTTCGACAAGGTTCCCCATGGGAGACTGGTTAGCAAGGTTAGATCTCACACAATACAGGGAGAACTAGCCATTTGGATACAAAACTGGCTCAAAGGTAGAAGACAGAGGGTGGTGGTGGAGGGATGTTTTTCAGACTGGAGGCCTGTGATCAGTGTCAGAGTGCCACAAGGATCAGTACTGCATCCTCTACTTTTTGTCATTTACTTAAATGCTTTCGATGTCAGCATAAGAGGTACAGTTAGTAAGTTTGCAGATGACACCAAAATTGGAGATGTAGTGGACAGCAAAGAAGGTTACCTCAGATTACAACAGGATCTTGATCAGATGGGCCAATGGGTTGAGAAGTGGCAGACGGAGTTGAATTCAGATAAATGCGAGGTGCTGCATTTTGGGAAAGCAAATCTTAGCAAGACTTATACACTTAATGGTAAGGTCCTAGGGAGTGTTGCTAAACAAAGAGACCTTGGAGTG